>NW_006408589.1:8530992-8551131 GCF_000296735.1 Chrysochloris asiatica
TTATGAGTCAGTTCCGACTCGATGGCACCTGACAACAACAACAACAACAACCATCAAGAGACATTTAAGCTGTTTCCAATTTTTGATGCTTATAAATGATGCTGCAACAAACATTCTTACAACGTCTCTTAAAATAAATGTTCAAGAGTTCCTTTAGGATAAATACCTAATCATGGCATTGTTGCGGCCTTTGGGGGTCATGTTCTACTTTTCTAGGCATTAACAGAGCTCTTTTATAAAGTGGTTGTCCCTGTTTAGTAACCACCAAAACTGAACAAGAGTTCCTGTTGCTCCATATCCTCACCAATTCTTTATCGAATTTTTTACTTCTTGTCAATCTGGCGCTTGAGAAGTTGTATCTCACTGCGTTTTAATGCGCATTTATTATTACTAGTGAAGTTAAGCAACTTTGCACAAAATTATGAACTTCTTATACTTTCTTGTCTAGGAAATTCTTGTTCATTTTTACGTTGGAGTGTTGGCCTTTTTCAGGTAGTTCGTATGACATATTTATATATCCGAAATGCTACCCTTTTTCGTTTTATCTGCTGCAAATATCTACTGCTATTGTGTGGCTTGTCCTCTTACCTTTTTCATGATGTCTTTTTGACAAACAGAGCTCTTAATTTTAATGAAGTTAAATGTATTCAGTTTTCCCCTGATGGTTTACACATTTTTGTAACTTGAAGAAACCCTTTCCTACCCTGAGGTCCTGAATACATTTTGCTAAATTGTCTGCTGAAAGTTTCATACTTTTCCTTTCACATTCAGGTTTTTAACCCACTTGGAATTGATTTTCATATAGGGTACAAAGTAGGGGCTCAATTTAATTTATTTTCAGCACAGATTACCATTGTCCCAGCAGAGTTACTTCAAGTCTGGTACTATTTTCCCTTGCCTTGTAGTGCAATCTCTGTCAAATGTCGACAATTTCTATCTGTGGGGTCTTCTGGGTTTCATGTGCTTTTCCATTAGCTTATGTGTCCACACTTTATGCAACCACACTATCCTCAGTACTATGGCTTTATACTAAGTCTGGAGTTCCTGGGTGACTGCAAAATAGTAGTAATAAACAGCAGCATGTGTAGCTGCCTAACTTCATGGGGATAACGAACAGGATCAGCCCAAAGCTGATTTCCATGAAGTCAGACATACCTCTGTTCTTTAACCTTTTTATCAGTTCTGACACCACCTGTCCCTCCTGCTGCACTCTCTCCTTCTCTTCTAGGTTCAATAACCTGGCGATGGCCACATAGAACTAGCAGGCTGTGCTTACAGTCAAGTGGTTTGTTAAGGAAATAACAGGGCACAACTCTCAGGAGCAACAGGCTACAACAGAAGATCAGGATCAGGAAATGTGTAGAAAAGGCGCCCTTGTTCAGTGCAGGACAGCTCTCTCAGCTCCTGTGGGCAGTGCAAGCCTCCTACCTGAGCCTCAGGACAAGTTCTGCCTCAGGATCCCCTCCTGGCCTATTGCTGCCATCTCTGCCACTGGGCTCTTCCCCATCTCTCACTGTCTAGAGCTCTTTTAAGAGGGTCCTTGGTCCCCTCCCTCTGCTTCTCTTTGATGCTAATCTTCTGCTTTTATCTATCAGAATGTCTCTGTGGTGTTGGCTGCTCATATATCCAACAACTTGTCAATTTCAAGGCAATTTCTCAAGCTGTATAGTCATCTTATTCTCACAGCCTGCTGACCAATTCCTGAGAGGTGCATCCAATCACAGGGCAAACTGCACTCCAGGATTAGGTAAAAAGAATCAAAACCAAGTTGTCTACAACTTCCCCAAGAAATGTCAATCAACCAAAACTAAAGTAACAAAACCCCTGTTGGTAGAAAACAGTGGCAAAGGGTTAAAAATGTCTCAAGCTGTTTTTGTTTTTTTTCCCCCAAAGAACCAAACCAAAAGATTCCATAAAGGACTCATTTCACCATAGTGATGCAAATGGTTAAGTGCTCAATGACTAGCCAAAAAGCTAGTGATTCAAACCTACCAGAAGATTCCTTGGAAGACAGGTCTGGCGATCTGCTTCTGACAGGATCTTGTGGACCATTGCTACTCTGCACACGTGGGAAACCACATGCCAGAATCAACTCTACAACCATCAGCACAAAACACACTAAGATTTCCCCATTGGTAATGGCAGACTTCCCATCTTGGTCTTCTTCAAAAGTCGTATTGTCATTCTTGAGTTTTTTACATTTCCATAGTTGTTTTGGAAGCAGCTTTTAAAGTTCCACAACTGTAGGAAAATTATTCAGAATTGCATGAAGTTCATAGTTCATTTTGGAATGAATTGACATCTTTATTATGTTGAGTCTTCCAATCCATTTTTAAGGCGAATCTCTCATCTCTGTAAACCTTCTGTAATGCCTGCAATCAAGTTTTATTAATTCCTCCACAAGTGTAGTGCACAATTTTTGTGATTTATTCCTTAACTATTTTATATATTTAATGCTATTGTAAGTGATATATATATATTTTTAAATTGCATTTTGTTTTTATGGTTTGATTTTTCTAAATTGTTTTTTTTAAATCAAGAAATCTTATTAATAGCCTAATACCAACACTATATTTTAGATTCTTTGAATAGAGACAAACACATCATCAATACACAGTAACAATTTTCAACTTTGTGTTCTAATTTTTACAGTTTCTAATTATTTCTCTTACATTCCTGTGCTAGTTAGGATTTCCAAAAATTGCTTAAGAGAATTGAAAGCAATGACCCCAATCTTAAAGGAAATGCTTTCAATAATTCTCACTTAAGTGTGGTATTTTCTGTAGATTTTGGCTGATACCATTTATCAGGTTAAGAATTCTTTCTATTCTTGGTTTGCTATGTTTTAGAAATTGTGACTGGATGGTGACTTTTACCAAAAGCTTGTATTTCATTTACTGATGAACATGTGACTTTGGTCCTGTAAGCTGTTATTGTAAATTTCCTGGAGTGTTTCTAATATGCAATCAAACTTGCATTTCTTGAGCAAACTCAAAATTTTGTGTGTTTCTGGATTCGGTTTGCTAATATTGTATTGAGTTTTTTTTTTTTAAATATATTATGTACATGCATATATTGGTCGGCAATTTCCCTTTTTGGGGTCAGGATTATTATAAAAGTTTTTCTAGCCTCATGTGGTGATGTAGGATCAGTACTGGACTGCAAACCACAGGTTGGAGGTTCAAACCCACTAGCTGCTCTTTGGAAACCCCATGGAGGATCGCTGTGAGACAGAACAGACTCAACCGCACTAAACAACTAAACAACAACATAGTGTGAGTTGGGGGGTGTTCTTTCTAAGCTTTTCTCCTAGAATATCTGTTACAATCTTCTGGTAAAAGTGTCCAGTTCTAAAGCTTTCTTTGAGGAAAGGTGTTTAACAGTTAATAGCACTGTCGGATCAGCACTGGATTGTGAAGCTCAAGGTCATCAGTTTAAAACCACCAGCTACTGCTCGGAAACCCCATACAAGGTCACAATGAGTCAGAACCAACTTGATGGCACTTAACAACAAAAACAAAAAAATCAAGTGTGGGGAGTCCTGGTGCGATGCTATAGGATCAACACTAAACTGTGAATCACAAGATCAGCAGTTCAAATCCACCAGCTGCTCCTTCAGAAACCCTATACAGGGATGCTATGAGTCGGAACTTACTCGATGACACTTAACAGCAATGACAATTAAGGCCATATGTTTTCAATTCCTTCTTGAATTTTAGCTCTATTTCGGTTAAAAAATTTGATGTTATAAATTTTCTAATTTATTACAAGAAGGTTGCTTATAATATTCCCTTTAATCTTTCAAGATCTTCAGTATCTCTAGGTATATTTCCTTTTCATTCCTAATATTACTTACTTATGCTTTCTCTGTTCTTCTTAATGTCACAAAAACTTTTTATTATTTAAAAAAATTTGGTGTGTTGAGTCTCTCTCTTGTTTCATTTATATTAATTTCTGCTATTATCTATATTATTTTATTTTTCTATTATTTTGGGGGGTTATTCTGTAGTTCTATTTCTAGTTTGCTAAATTGAATGCATAGCTTATTTTTGAGTCTTTCTTGTTTTCTACTATAAGTATTTAAGTATAAATTTCCTTCTATGTTCCATTTTGACTGATTCGGTGTGTTTGTTAATGCTTATTTCTAAATATTTTTTTAGTTTCTAATTTTATTTCTTCTTTGACCTTCAAGTTACTTAGTAGTGCATCTCTTGATTCCAAACATATGACTATTTTTGGGGGTGAGGTGGGGAGGAGTTTATATGTTTCTTATTGGGGTCCTGATGTGGTGATGGAGGATAAGCATTGGGTTTCTGATGGCAAGGAGAGCATTAGTCATTCCTTAGAAACCCTATACAGGGTTGTTATGAGTCAGAACCAAATCTATGGCACTACCACCACCAACAATAGTTTTCTTAATGATTTCTCACTTAATCTTTTTATGGTTAGAAAAAGTTGTCTTTCTTATATGAATCCTTTGGAAATTATTGGTAGTTCTCAGTTTATAGTCAATTTGTGTTAGTGTAGACTAAAAGAAAAAAAAAAAAAGGATTCTACAGTTGTTAGATGCAGTGTTTCATATATGTTTACTATATTATACTTTTTCATTGTGTTGTCTCAACCTTCTATATCCATGCTAGTGGCTATTTGCTCTGTCGACTCCTGGTGTGATGCTATAGAATCAGCACTGGACTGTGAACCATAAGGTCGGCAGTTTAAACCCACCAGATGCTCCTCAGAAATGCTATACAGGGTCGCTAAGAGTCAGAACCATCTCCACAGCAGTTAACAACAATCACACAACATCAATTAATGAAAGTTGCAAATTACAATAGTAGATTCATTTGTTTTCTTCTGTCAAGTTCTACTTTATATTATTAGGTTATATATTACTAGGCCATTGTTGTTAAGTGACAGCGAGTCAGTTCTGACTCATAGCGACCCTGTATAGTATATGGTTTCCAAGGAGCAGCTGGTTAGCTTGAACCACTGACCTTGCAGTTCAAACCAACATTGCAATCCAGTGCATTAACTCACAGCACCATGCTATGACTATTCATTTTTTTTTCAATCTTCCTAAAAAAACACACAAAACTGAACTATTTATCACTGTATATTGTTGTTAGGTGCCATCAAGTCAGTTCTGACTCACAGCAACCCTATGTACAGTAGAAAACACATCCTTTTCACAATTCCTGTGCCCTCCTCACAATCCTTGTTATTTTGAATGACATTTTGAATCCATTGTTGCAGGCAATGTGTCACGTCATCTCGTTGAGGGTCTTCCTCTTTTTCGCTGACCCTCTACTTTATCAGCATGATGTCCTTCTCCAGGGACTGGTCCCTCCTGTATAGTGGTCCTATTTTCCTCTGATGGCTTTTCCCCTTAAAATCGATTTTAGTTGATATTAATATAGCAACACCAGCTTTCTTCTGGCTAATAATTCTGTGAAATGACTTTTTTCCTTTCAGCTTCTATGCATGCTTATATCTTAGGTTTATCCATTATAAAGAATGCAACAGGATTTTTTTGTTGTTGTTTAAATCCAGTATGACAATGGTTACCTCCGACTGGCATATTTATTTAAGTAACATTAATGATATTTATAGAGTCCTTGTGTGGCACTGTAGGATAAGCACTGAACTGCTAACCAAAAGGTTAGTGATTCAAACCCAACAGCCACTCCTTGGAAATGCTATGAATCAGAGCTGACTGGATTGCACTTAACAGCAACAACAAAGCTCAGAAGGCCCGAAGGCCCAACCAACTCCCAATAGGGCACGTAGTACTCTGGGTTTTGGTGAATCCAAGAGCATGCTCGGACGGCATCTGTCCCCCACATCCATCCCTGTCTCCGAGCTCCACTCTGACTTAATGGAGCCCCAGGAGTTGAAGACCTTGACAAACACCAGTACTGTGATTACTTCCTGCCTCTCCAAGTCCATTGGGAACTCCCTTGCATATGTGGAACTGAGAGGATGAACTACAGGCACTTTGGGGGCATCCCTAACCATCCTGGCCTGCACAACAGGATCTATCACCTGTGCCTCAGCTCCCACCCCCACTTGGGAATGAAGGATTAATAAATGCCAGACCACTCCTACGACAGGGTTTCTGTATGATTGTACCAGAGGAGTAGGAGAAAGGAGGGGGCCTGGGTAATCAGGAGGAAGGGGTGATACTTTGAGGGGCAGATTCATTACTCTCTCACCCTCTCCATCCCCATTGATGCCCCATTTTTTCCTTGCATAGTTTTCTTTTTAGAAATAATGGAGTGAGAATATGCTTGCATGATCCATGAGGAGATACCAGGATATAAAGCCTAAGGAGGCCATTTGACATCCAGGCTGACTGGTACAGCTGAGAATATAACCTTGGGGGATGCTGGGAAAAGAGGAGAGCTGCACTTTTTCCTTCCTCCCACCTTCTCTTCCTTCTTCCCTCCCTTCCTTCATTCCTTCATTTCTTCCTTCAAAAGATACTTACTTTGTTGTTGTTGTTAGGTGCCATCGAGTTGCTACCAACTCATAGCAATCCTGTGCACAACAGAATGAAACACTGCCTGATCCTGGGCCAACCTCACAATTGTTGCCATGCTTGAGTCCATTGATGCTACCACTTTGCTAATCCATCTCACTGGGGGCCTTCCTCTTTTTCTCTGACCCTCCACCTTACCAAACATGATATCCTTCTCCAGCGACTGGCCCCTTCTTAGACTATAGAATACGTCCAAAGTATGAGAGATGAAGTTTGGCCATTCTGACCTGCAAGGAGCACTTTGGCTGCACTTCTTCCAACACAGATCTATTGGTTCTTTTGGCAGTCCATGGCACTTTCCCTATTCTCCTCTAACACCATAACTTAAATACATCAATTCTTCGATGGTCTTCCTTATACACTGTCCAGCTCTTGCATGCATATGAGGTTATTGAAAATACCATGGCTTGGGTCAGGTACACCTTTGTCCTCAAGCTGACATCTTTGCACTTCAACACTTTAAAAAGGTCTTGTGCAGCAGATTTGCCTAATGCAATACGTTGTTTGATTTCTTGACTGCTGCTTCCATGAGTGTTGATCAAGAAGAATAAAGTCCTTGACAACTTCAATCTTTTCTCTGTTGATAAGAATGTTGTTTATTGGTCCACTGGTGAGGATTTTTGTTTTCTTACATTGAGATGCAATCCAAACCGAAGGCTGTGATCTTGGATCCTCGTCAGCAAGTACTTTAAGTCCTCTTCACTTTTAACAAGCAAGGTTGTATCCTCTGCATATTGCAGGTTGTTAATGAGTCTTCCTCCAATCTTGATGCCATATTTTCCTTCATATAACCCAGCTTCTTAGATTATTTGCTCAGGTTGAATAAGTATGGTGAAAGAATACAACCCACCTTTCTTAATTTTATACGATTCAGTGTTCCCATGTTCTGTTCAAACAACTTACTTAGCTCCTCTTTTTTTTGTCAGACTCTGAGAACACAATGTGAACAAAACCAGAAAGGACTACAGTCCCTTGGAATTTGGTCTTGATGTCTAAAGGGCTTCTCTCAGGGTCTCCATAACTTTACTCTTGATCCTCTCCAAGACATCTTGTCAAAAGCTCATTCAATCCTATCAGTTACCTGCGACTCTCTAGGCCCTTTCCCACTGGGCTCCACCTCACCATTCTCTTGTTTTAACTTTGGACTTTGGCCCCAGAAACCTACTAATATTGCAGTTCTGGGAAACCGAATGCTCTTTATGAAACAAGTCTTTGTAATCCTCCCCTCTTCTGTCTCCTTCTTTGGTGAAGTCCAATTTTGTCTCCAACGTTCAGACTGGAATTCAAAACTCTTTCCTTGGGCCATGGCATGGGTGAAAATGCATGTTTGCTTGCCCTCTCAGTGACCCTGAGTCACTTGGGCCATGTCTTGTTCACCCATTCCCCCTGGCATGAAGCTCAGTGGTCAGGCAATACTGGCAGAATGAAAAAATGAACCTTTATAACATGGAAGTTGGAATTCTTTTCTCTTCTCTAACCTCATCTAGGGCAAAGGTGCATTTGTTCCATCTTCAGCCATGGAGAGGGGTGAGTGTGAGCTGGGGGCTGGGCTGTGAATAAAGGTTCTCCATCATCTCCAGACATAGCCCCCAACTCCACTGTCCTGCAACAGACTAGGGCACCAACCTAATTCATCCAACAGAGGCTGGAGGCATGAGAAACATATGTTACCCAGCAGGATAGAGAAGGAAGTAATGGTGGTTGTTTGCTTTGTGCTTAGAGAGTGACAAAAGGTTAGTGTTGAAAGAGATCCTCTAGATTAACTCAGTAAGCTGGGCACTGGATAGTGAACATGGTTAAAAAGTTTGGCTGCTAGTCAAGATAGAGGTTGGAAGTTTAAGTCCACTGAGCGGCAATTTGGAAGAAAGGCTTGGTGATCTACTTCCAAAAGATCAGCCATTGACAACCCTATCGAGCACAGTTCTATTCTGACACACAGGGCTGCCCTGAGCCTGAGTCAACTCAATAGCAAGTGACACTGATGAGGAGAGAAGCAGAGGGGCAGTGGTGGATGCCCAGCCACCGAGAGCTGTGATGCTCAGGAGAACGTGCACACAGGTGGTGCTCAGTGCATGTCTTCTGTGTTCCTCCCTGCTGCTTGGAGGGCAGTTCTTGGGATCTTCATGCCCTTTCCCTCTGAGATTTGGAAAGCAGAGAGGAGGGTTAAGGCATCAGCCAATGTTCAACTCCAGCTCTGCTCTCACTAACCAAGCGATATTTTGCTTAGCTTCTCTGTCCTCTGTTTCCTCCCCTGTCTAATGTGGAGAGTGACTGACCACCTCACTTGTAGTTGTTGCTGTTACTGAGTCAGCTCTGACTCAGGGTGACCCTGTATAGAGTTTCTGAGGAGGAGCTGGTGGGTTTGAACCATTGACCTTGTGGTTAGCAGTTCAGTGATTATCAAACAGCATCACACCAGGACTTGTGCTCACCAGATTACTGATATGAAGGTCTTCATACCTTATCATCTTGGGAGTATTTGTGCTATTTATGAGGACACTGGGGTGAAGGCACTGAAAAGAAGAAAAAGGTCTAGAGGAAGTACCCTTTAGACATGGAGACATTCTGGGTTTGGGGTCTATCTATAAGAGTCACTGGGGAGCTCAGAGGCCCTAGCAATTCCCTCTTACATTGGCTTAATCCTCAGAGAGTTAAGCATAATCCTTTATCGTTATGTCACAGACAGAGACAGGTTTGGATTGGTTGAGCCAGAGTGCCTGGGAGTGGCTGCAGAGGGGTGGGGCATCATGCCTTGGGTTGGGACTGACCCTGCAAAGAGATGCCTTTACCTTGGGTTACCCACCTTCTCTCTGCCTCTTGCTGTGTGGGTGTTTCTCTGACAGGTCTTCCTTTCTTCTTTTTAAAGAATCATCATGCCAATGTCTTACAATAATTTGAAAAGATAACTCTTCAAATGGTTAAAAATAAGGGATACTTTGGCTCACAGGGCTTTTGTGGGCATTGCATTAGAAAATATGTGAAGGACAAAACCAGCCCTTGAACACTCCAGTCCCCTGTTACGAATTCTTATGGACTTCAGTCATCTCCTCCCTTCCTCCTGGCAGGATCCTGGGTTTCTGAGACCTTTTCCCAAGGCATCCCTTTATGCCAGAAAAGACTCCATCCTGGAGTGGGATGATTTGTGAGTAGAAACATACTGCTGATTGGATTGGGGGGGAAGCTGATCTGAAGGCTCAGACACCCAAGAAAATGATTTTGCTTTGAGGTTCCTGAGACTAGACTAGGACTCAGGGCTCCACCACCCAGCACATGTGAGGATCCAGGGTCTGGGACGGAGGTGGCCTGAACAGTGAGGAGTAGGCATGGAGTCTCCCCTGGGAAGAGAGAGCCTGCTGTCTTGGTGGGAAGACCCCTACCTAAGATTCTGGTTTCAGGAAAGTGCTACTATAATTACCAGAGAGAGCAACTGATCCAAATTCTGGGGTTTGCAGTCCTGAAGTAACTTTCTTAAATTGGGGATCGGAAGGCATCCAGAATCCCAATCCTAACCCTAATCATGGAAAAAAATCATCTGCAAGCCCTCTGAGACTATCCACTTGGAAAGTATCCTGGGGAAAGTAATATGCATATATCTGGGATATCTCCATTCTCTTAAGAACCAAAGCATAATTTACAGAGCACCTTGGGAGAAACTTTCCAGACCTCTCTACCCAGCAACAGATGGCTCTGCCCAGGTGCTGGTCCATGTAGGGCCCTGAGGCCTGGAACCATAAAGAATACAAAGAGACAGGCTAGTGAAGGACAGCAGGAGAATCAAATGCTAAGTCCAGGCCAAGAGACTACAATGAACAGTAGCACCGAATGAGCTCCAGAGAGTCTGAGGCTGCATACAAAGGTAACTCAAAGACATCACAACCCACCATCCCATATGCGCAGGTAGTTAGAGTATACAACTCATCCCCATTGGCTGAGACCTGGATGTGAGTTGATGGGTGAGAGACAGAGCCTGGCGTGGGTGGCATGGCTGGTGGAATGCCATGAGTTTGGAAACGGATGAGGCTGCATGCCAACAAGTACAAGGGCCTTCTGGAGCATTCAATGGGGGCCTGTAAAGCTCCCTGTACCTTCCATTCCGTGCTGGCCCATCCCAGCCATTTGAAGCGGCCAGAAGAAGCTCTTTTGAGTCAATGCTGTAGGTCCAGGGAGATGCCCCCTTGGAGCAGGCAAGCCACATGCACAGACAACAGGGCTGGTCCTGGCCTGATGGTGCCCCAGCCTCACCCCCTCCACCTCCCCAAACCAAGGCTAGGAGGCCTTAGTGGGACCTCAAACCATGGCACCCCCTTTCCAGACCCAGAGAAGCCTCCATTGAGGCAGAAGAAATCCACACATTTAGTTCAGATGAAGTAGATCAATTGTGTCTTACTGTGGTGTCTTTTGCTCCCAAACTGCAAAGTGTGTCATCACACAGCCCTCCCGGCTGCTCGAGCCTGACTTACCTGCAAGAGAGAACACAGGTGGGGGTGACAGAGGCCTCCTCTGGGACCTGCCTTGCCTCTGGGATGGGGCAACGTAGCTTTACACACCAAGGGTAGATTCAGGCTCTACAAGGGCTCTCCCATCGGGGCAAGGTCAACAGGGGAGCTCGCTTGTTTCTCTATATATCTTGACCTTGACCAAGTCAATAGCCAAGAGAAATATGAAGAGGCACCAAGATGGGGGCTGAAAACAGGCTCTTCCCAACACCCAGAGACAACTGGGAGGCCATGCTTCCATCCATTCCGTGGGGAGTGGAACCCAAGAGCTGATGAGCGTGAACTTACATCTGGAGACAATAAAATAGATTGTGTTTTCAGGACTGTATTTTCCTTGAGGAAGGAAGAGGACAGTAGGGGCCAAGATATATTCTTTTTACAGCAACCAAGGGATTTATAGTTCATTGGATTTTTAATCCTCTGCACATCTGCAAGCCAAAAGAACTGAGCAAGTCTGAGTGGAGTGTGGATCATCTTTTAAAGGTGACGCTTCTCCCAGCTTCCATAGGATAGATTCCATTCTGATCTCCCATGCCCAGCCCACCTTTTACTAGGTGTTTCCCCTGCAGGAAGTGCCTAAGCCTTCTAGTCCTCTAGGTGATGAGACACATTGGGATTCTCAGGAAATGGTAAGACAGGGCTATACATTTTAAACACCTGACATTTCCCCCCAATTATTTATATACAGGACACAGTGGAAGATTCTAGTAAATCTAACGCATCCGCCATGATATGTTCTATCTCTGGTTGAATTTATGCCATAAATTCTGGTTGGTTTGCTTATGGGTAATGGACACATTGCTGCTATTGACAGCCTGAGGTACTGGCCAAAAACTATTACTTCCAATTTCCCCTCAAGATAATCAATTTTAACCCAACTCTAGATATTGGCCTGTACTTTGGGAACACCATTATCTAGGACCACAAACACAAGACAAATGTTCACTTGAAAGTCAAGGAGGAAACCCTGGGTTCAAACTCACCTAGATTTAATCATGACTTTATAATACCAACTGGGTTAGACAGATTCTTCTTTATTTCATGTTTTCTCACAGCATTGATATAAAAATGTACATTGTGACCCTCTTGTGTCAGCCACTTTATGGCCACATGGCCACTGTTCCCACCTCAGGATATAGAAATATCAGCAACTCAGGAGTCACCCTCAGTACCTCCATGTCTCCCACTGATTCTACTTCCTGTCTCTCTGGAGTCCACTGCCACAGCCTCCATTATCTGTCACTGGGCTTCCTGTGGCTATCTTCTGGGTGTCCTCCTAGAATCCCCTTCCACATAGCAGCCAGAGTGACTTCAGGGGGAGAGGGAGAGAGGAAAAGTGGAACAGGAAGTTGTGGCGAATTAGGTGGGAATTGAAGGGCAGTGGTGAGAAATGACTTAAATATTATCCCAAGGAGTGGGCACATTGTGCTACAGGAGATGGTTGGGGAGCCATGGTAGTTGTTATAGAAAGGGGAAGCACAGTTAGCTTTCCATGTGGAGACTGGACAGTTGCAACTAAATATATATTGCTATTGTTGTATGCTGATGAATCTGTTTTGACTCATGGTGAGTTTCCAAGGCTGTAAATCTTTATGCAAGCAGAAAGCCTCATCTTTCTCCTGAGGAGCAGCTGGTGGATTGGAACTGCTGACCTTGTGAATAACAGCCCGTCACATAACCCACTACACCACCAGGGCTTCTGTAAGTATGTATTGTTATTACTGGTGTTAAATGCTATCAAGTTGGTTTCCAACTCATAGCCGCACTGCATAGGGTTTCTGAGGAGAAGCAGGTGGGTTTGAATCACCAACATTGTGGGTAGCAGTCTAGTGCTTATCCAGGATTAGTGGCAGGGAAGATCACTGTTTTTTTTTGTTTTGTTTTGGCCTGGTAAAAATCTTGTTTACCTGGAGAAAGAAGCTGTGCATGTAGCTTTAATTTTCATGTGGGCATTGCGGTCCCGTCATGGCAATGTTACTATTGTTGTTAGGTGTTGGTGAGTCAGTTTCAAAACATAACGACCCTATGTACAACAGAACAAGACACTGCCCAGTCTTGCACCATTCTCCCAATTGTTGCTATATATGAGTCCTTTGTTGAAGGTCTTCCTCTTCTTTGCTAAACTTCTATGTTACCAAGCATGATGTCCTCCAGGGACTGATCCCATCTGATAATATGTCCAAAGCACATGGAATCAAGTCTCCCCACCTTTGCTTCTAAGAAGCATTCTGGCTGCCCTTCTTCCAAGACAGATTTGCTCATTCTGGTAATCCATGGTGTATTTAATATTCTCTGCCAACACCATTATTAAGGCAACAATTGTTCTTCATTCAGTCTTCCTTATTCATTGTCTAGCTTTCCAATCCACATGAGCCAGTTGAAAACGTGCTGGCTTGGATTAAACACACCATAGTGACATCATTGCTTTTTAACATTTTAAAGAGCTCTTCAGCAGCACATTTGCCCAGTGCAATACATGGTTTGATTTCTTGGTTGTTACTTCCATGGGCATCAATTGTGGATCCAAGTAAAATGAAATTCTGGACTAACTACAATCTTTTCTCCCTTAATCACCATGTTGCTTACTGATCCCGTTGTGAGGATTTTTTTGTTTTCAGTATGTTGAAGGGTAATCCATATTGAAGGTTGTACTCTTTGATTTTCAACAGTCATGACCCACAAGCTTGGGACCCTCTTTAACTACATGACTTTGCAGCCACTGGCAATGCCATGAGCTTTAGGTAGGGTTACACCTCTTCTCTGGTAGCATAGTGGGTTACAAATCAGGCTGCGAACTGCAAAGTCAGCAGTTTGAAACTACCAGCTGTACTGGGGGAGAAAGATGAGGCTTTCTGCTCCCGTAAAGATTTACAACCTTGGAAACAGGGTTGCTATGAGTTGGAACCTACTCCATAGCACATAACCACCACACCTCTTCTTTGGAGTCCTGGTGTGGCACTGTGGGTTAATGCCCCAGACTGCAAAGCCATTTGAACTGCAAGGTTGTCAGTTCAAGCTCACCAGCTGCTCCTCGGAAACCCTGTACAGGGTTGCTATGGGTCGGAACCAACTCGATGGCACTTAACAACAACAACAACCACACCTCTTCTCTGGGCTCCAGAAGAAGCCAATCCCCTTGTGAAGAGTGATAGTTCCAATTTAATCCAATATCAGGGATTTTAATCAGAATCTTGGGGTTATAATCAGAACCATTAGGTAAGCATGATATGCATTGAACTGCCAACCACAAGGTCGCCACTCTTTGGGTGAATGATGAGACTTTCTGCTCCTGCAAAGATGTATGACCTAGGAAACCCTATAGAGGGTATGTATGAGTTGGCACTGACTCGATGGCGGCACTTAACAGTAACAACAACTAGGAAAGAGGACCTCTACTTCCCCTAGAGACTCTAAGCAGCTAGAATATATAACTGTTTCTACCAGCAACCAGTAAGCAGAGACAAGCAATTTGATAATGAAGCCAACACAGAGGAAAACAGAGCTTAAGGTTGAAGAAATCAAGCTCTGATAATTTTGGGCCTCTGGACCCAGCCATGTCTGAAGTCAGCCATGCTTAGACTTGTCAGTCATTTGAGATGATGAATCCCCTCCCTTCTTTCAATGAAGCCAATTTGAGTTGGATTTCTGTCACTTGCAACAGAGACAATCTTGACTAGCACACAGGCAATATCAAATGTGTCTGTGTGTATGGGATCAGTCTCCTGAGCCATGTATGTCCTGGGCCAACCTACTCTCAGCCTCTATTCATACAACGTCTAACTTAATGACACTGAGAAGTGGTGTTCAGGGAGGTGGGAGGTAGGGACTATGCACATCTCAGCCATGGACAGATCATCTGTGCTCTTTGCTCTGCTTTGTTACCTAGGTCAGAGAAGTGATCCACTCTGAACCAACTGGCCAGGGCTGCTGCTGGACTGCACAATTCCAGAAAGTGCTATTCATGGCGTCTTCTATGCAGTTGTGCTACAGAGACATACCACTTACACAGACTGCAGTGAGACCAACGCCCTGTGAAAGTGTGATGGGGAAACCCTGACTAAGGTCATGTGATCCTGGCGCATGCAGGAAGTCTAGAGTGACTGCACTTCTAACACCACTGTTACAGCTACAGGACAGGGAAGGGCTTTAAAGACTATCATTGTATAGAGTGTGACAGATTACCACTTGCCCCCTGATCTCCATTCTTCCCCTTTTCCTTGGAAATAGATCATCCAGATATTTACAAGTTCAAGACCACTCAAAGTGAAGTCTACATTTCCTAGTTTCTCTACTGGAGCTACAAGCAGTTGTATGACTAAGTTCTGGTTAATGGGATAGAATTTTATTTTAACGTGAGTTTTAAGAATGCCCTATTGAAGAGACATTCTCTGGCTCTGTTTCCCTTTTTCCTCCTGGTTGGGCTGTAGAATTGATGGCTGGTGCTCAAGCTGTCATCTTGGACCACAGAGTAGCAGCCATGTATGGATAGTGACGGAAGATGAAGATGGAAGCCCAAGTCTCTGGTGATTTCCTGAAGCTACTCTACCAATTCCATGCCAACCACCTCTTGCGTTCTTTTACAGGCAAGGGAAGTAAGTATCTTTATGTTGAATATATTGTGATTTTTGACATCTTCACCCTACACAGTTGATCCTCATCCAACTGATTGGCTGAGGCATGGAGAAGGGATCTGACCTGTGAATAGATATACGCCATGCAGAGCAGGTATGACTTCTTGATGAGGGAGATGGAGGTGAGGCGTTTCCAGCAGGTCAGAGTGGGTCAAAGGGAAGTGTGAGGGAAATGATCAACACCACAGGAAATCCAGCAACTACCGATCATGAATAGTACATTGTTGTTGTTGTTAAGTGCTGTCAAGTCGGGTCTGACTCATAGCAACCCTGTATAGGGTTTCCTAGGAGTGGCTGGTGAGCTTGAACCGCAGACCCTGCCATTCAACATGACCTTGCAGTCCAGTGCATTAACACTCAGTGCCACACCAGGACTCTATGAATAGTGTGCACCTGCCTATATTACCTCATCTACTCCTCACAAGAACTGCATTGGGTCAGCTCTGTTTCCATGTGATACATGAAAAAAGGATATTACGTGGAAACAGAGAGGTGAAGTAACTTGTTGAGGTCACAGAGTTAGTCAATGGTGAAGGCAGGATTCACACCCAGAGCCAGGCTGGAGATGTGCTTTTTTACTTAATATCCAGCAGATTGATGATTTGTATGCAGCATACTGATGTCTGAGACACTGAACTCTAAGAGAATTGACTCTCAGTTTGGAAGGAAACTTAGATGAAGGAAACCTCATATTATTAGAGGGCTTTTAGTCATTATTATTATTTTTATTATTACTGGAGTGACAGTAGTATATTAGTAGTAATAGTTAGACGCCCTTGTGACAATCAAAGCGGCTAGCGTTTGATTGTTAATCAACAGGTCTTCAGTTTGTACCTACCAGCTGTTCCAAGGGAGAAAGATGTGTCAGTCTGCATCTGTACGATTGTTGTTGTTGTTATTTTAAGTGCCGCCGAGTCAGTTCCGACCCATAGCGACCCTGTATAGGGTTTCCAAGGAGCAGCTGGTGAGCTTGAACCACTGACCCTGCAGTTCAAACCGACTTTGCAGTAGGGCATTAACCCACAGCACCACACCAGGACTCCACGATGATTACAGCCTTGGAAACCCTGTGGAAGGGTTTCATCTATCCTATAAGTCAGGATCGATTCAGTGACGTACAACAAAAACGACATGTGCCGTGGAGTCGGTTCCGACTCATAGAGACCCTGCACAGGGTTTCCGAGGCTGTAAATCTTTACGGTAGCAGAAAGCCTCATCTTTCTCCCGCAGAATAGCTAGCTGGTAGTTTCGAACTGCTGACCTTGCGGTTCACAGTCCGATTCGTAACCACTACGCTACCAGAGCTCCTTTTAGCAGCAGCAGCAACAGTTGTTGTTGTTGTTAAGTGCCGTCGAGTCGGTTCCGACCCATAGCGACCCTGTACAGGGTTTCCGAGGGTGTAAATCCTTACGGGAGTAGAAAGCCTCATCTTTCTTCCGCGGAGCAGCTGGTAGTTTCGAACCGCTGACCTTTAGGTTCGCAGCCCGATTCGTAACCACTACGCTACCAGAGCTCCTTAGCAGCAACAGTAGTAGTAATTAATAACAGCAGTAATAGTAACAGTAGCAGTTGTAGCCTTTGGCCAAACAGATTTTTATGTGAAACCATAAGAAGAAATAGAAGAGGTAGTTCCAGGTGAAGCAGAGGTTCTTGGCCCCAGAAAAAGCTTACTTATTCTCCTTTCTGTGTCTTTTTTTTTTCCTCCTGCCTATGGGGTCCCGGCCGACTGGAGGGAGACACCTGCTCTGCTATCTGGGCACAGCATCTAGGTCCTTCCCTAGGCTGCTGCCGCCCTCTGCTGGTCACAGCTGGAATAGGCGGACATCCCTTCCCAGCACAAGAGACTCAGAATCTCCATATTGGGGAGGGAGAGAGGTCCCGGCCTCTCCAGGGTTGGTGGTGTGGGAACAACCACAGGACTTTCTCTTGGGTCTGGTCAGCCCCAGTAAAAGAGATTGCTTTGGGGGATGTTGTTGTTGTTAAGTACCATGGAGTCGGTTCCAACTCATAGTTACCCTGTACAGGGTTTCCGAGGCTGTAACAGAGCACGGGAACACTGAATGTTTTAAAATTGGGAAAGGTGTGCGACAAGGTTGTGTTCTTTCACCATACTTGTTCAGCCTGTATGCTGAGCAAATAATACGAGAAGCTGGGTTCTATGAAGAAAAACGTGGTGTCAGGATTGGAGGAAGACTCATTAACAAGCTGCAATATGCAGATGATACAACCTTGCTTGCTGAAAATGAAGAGGACTTAACACATTTACTGCTGAAGATCAAAGAGCACAGCCTTCGATATGGATTACATCTCAATGTCAAGAAAACAAAAATCCTCACCACTGGACCATTAAACAACATTCTTATCAATGGAGAAAAAATTGAAGTTGTCAAGGACTTCATTCTTCTTGGATCAACTATCAACACTCGTGGAAGCAGCAGTCAAGAGATCAGAGGACATATTGCACTGGGCAAATCTGCTGCACAGGAACTTTTTAAAGTGCTGAACAGCAGAGATGTCAGCTTGAGGACTAAGGTGCGCCTGACCCAAGCCATGGTTATTTTCAATAACCTCATATGGATGCGAAAACTGAACAGTGAATAAGGAAGACCGTACAAGAATCGATGCCTTTGAGTTGTGGTGTTGTAGGAGAATACTAAAAGTGCCATGGACTGTCAAAAGAACCAATAGATTTATTTTGGAAGAAGTGCAGCCAGAGTGCTCCTTGGAGGCCAGGATGGCTAAGCTTCATCTCTCATACTTTGAACACATTGTCAGGAGGGAATAGTTGCTGGAGAAGGATGTCATGCTGGGTAAAATGGAGGGTCAGAGAAAAAGAGGAAGACCCCCAATGAGATGGATCAGCCAGGTGGCATCATTGATGGCGTCAAGTGTGGCAGCGGTAGTGAGGTTGGCCCAGGATCGGACATTGTTCCGTTCTGCTGTGCATGGGGTCGCTATGAGTCGGTTCTGACTCGATGGCACCTGACAACAACAACAACAAACCTTCACGGGAGCAGAAAGCCTCATCTTTCTCCCGAGGAATGGCTGGTAGTTTCGAACTACTGACCTTGAGGTTAGCAGCCCGATTCGTAACCACTATGCTAACCATGTTGTTGTTGTTAAGTGCCATCGAGTCGATCCCGACCCATAGCGACCCTGTATAGGGGTTTCCAAGGAGCAACTGGTGAGTTTGAACCGCTGACCTTGTTTTTCAAACCAACCTTGTGGTCTAGTGCTTATCCTACAGCACCACACCTGGACTCCGATGGAGGGACTAGGGACCAACTAATGATCACATATATTGACACACCCGCCCTCTGAGTGTAGCAATTGTTACTTTTGTTTTCAGAAATTTCTGCTAAGAGGGTAAACAAATTATTATTGAATGACATATAAGACCTTAGACTCTGGCATCAAACTGCCTGGACTCAAGCCTAAGACGGGGGAGATATGACCTTGGACAAATAACATTACCTCTCTAGGTCCCACTTTTCTTTCCAGGAACAGGGAGGCTGCAAGGTACATAGTAGAGATGAGATGACGCAGACAGCATTCTACCATGTGATCATCCACACAGGGTGAGAGTTCAAGGGATGCAGATGCAAGTACCATCTAAGACACACCTTCCAAGAGAGGCAGGGCTAGACCTTCTTTCTAAGAGCAGATCACCTTGCACTAGGTGGTCAAGATTCAGGGTTATAAGTGGTGCTGTTTTTCTCTGAGAACCCCAGATAACCACTGAAATCCTGTGGAGCATACGTCTACTCTGACACATGTGTGTGGGGGGCGGGGGGGGGTGGCGTTGTCTACCGTGAGTCTGGGTTGATGTGATGGCAACTGGTTTTTGGTTATATAAACATATTTGAAGGGACTTCAAAAATTCATGGAAAAACTCCATTATCTTTCAATTCAATTTTTCCATGAACTTTTAAAAAAGTTCCCTGTTAAATATGTTAGAGTCCAGGTGTGGCACCAAAGGATAAGCACACGTCCTCAAGGTCGGTCTGAACCGCAAGGTTGGCAGTTCAAACTCAACAGTCACTCCTTGGAAACCCTATTCAGGGCCGCTATGAATTTGAACTGACTCGAGGGCACTTAACAACAACATTATATGTCAGGAGTTCTAGTGTGGTGCTGTAGCATAAACACAGACTGCCAACAGCAAGGTCTGCAGTTCAAACCCACCAGTTGTTCCTTAGAAACCTTATACAGGATAGCTGTGAGTCACAACTGACTTGACAGAATCTAACAACAACAACAACAACAACAATGTGTGTGTCTGCATGTACATACACAGATATATTAGTTCATGGAGAAATGGAATTCATAAATAATGGAATTTTCTATGAACTTTTTGAAGCCCTTTTCTGTAATACACCCACATCCCCTCCATCCACCCCCCTGACACACACAAGGCTAAATCAAAAAGCATTGCTAAAAAAAAATCATACAAATCTTTATTAAACAAAAATGT
>NW_006408589.1:8551636-8552388 GCF_000296735.1 Chrysochloris asiatica
ATCTTCTGAAACTTGGATTGAACTGGCCCAGCAGATAGCCTCAGAATCACTGTTTGCATGGACCTTTTTTGTTTGTTTGTTTGTTTCCTGCAGGCATCCTAATGAGACAAAGACGGTGTATGACTGAGAGGGCTTATCTGCAGACATCCACTGATTGCAGAGACATGTGTAAACATATTTTAGTTGGAATAAACCTGTGTATTTATGGACTGGAACCCAAGTAGTGATACTTTTGATTGACCCTATATAAGATTTCCAAGAAATGTCTGGTGGGCTTGAACTATCAACCTTGTGGTTAGCAATCCAGTGCTTAGCCACACCAGTACATATATATATACATATACGTACCAGAGCTCCATACACACACACACACACATACACACACACATATATATACATATGTATGTAGCGTAGTGGTTACGAGTCGGGCTGCCAACAGCAAGGTCAGCAGTTCGAAACTACCAGTGGTTCCATGGGACAAAGATGAGGCATTCTGCTCCCATAAAGATTTATAGCCTCAGAAACCCTGTACAGGGTCACTACAAGTTGGGAGCAGAAAGCCTTATCTTTCTCCTGTGAAACACCTGATAGTTTTGAACTGCTGACCTAGTGGTTAGCAACCCAAATCGTAACCACTATGCTACCAGAGCTCAGGTGCTGTGAATTAATATGTTGGACTGCAAAGTCAGTTTGAACCGAAAGGTTGGCAGTTTAAGCTCACCAGCTGCTCCTTGGAAACCCTATACAGGGTC
>NW_006408589.1:8552993-8554398 GCF_000296735.1 Chrysochloris asiatica
AGAAAGCCTCATCTTTCTCCCATGGAGTGGATAGTAGATTTGAATGCTGACTTGCAGTGGTCAGCCCAACATGTAACCCACTACACTATCACGGTTCCAAATATATATGAGTGATTCCATGGCACTTCATAACCACTATATATATATATACATATATATTGCCATGGAGTCAGCCCCGACTCATAGCACATTCTGCAAACCTTCTTCTTGGCCGCCAGCACTCAGTCTTTCTCTTTCCTCGAGTCCTGAGTCCTCAGCTTTTTAAACAAATGGAAGCTTTGTGGCAATCCTGAATCGAGTAAGGCCAACTATGTTTCCAACAGCAAGTGCTCACTTTGTGTCTCATTTTGGTAATTCTCACAACATCACAAACTTTTCCATAACGCTATTGCACATTTGGAGTCCTGGTGTGGTGCTGTAGGATGAAATGCAGGACCGCAGGGTCAATTTGAATCACAAGTTGGTGGTTCAAACTCACCAGCCGCTCCTTAGAAACCCGATACAGGGTCACTATGAGTCAGGACTGACTAGACAGCACTTAACAATGACAATTGCACACTTAATGTTGTTGTTGTGAGGTGCCATCAAGTTGCTACTGACTCATAGTGACCCTATGCACAATAGAATGAAACACGGCCTGGTCCTGGGCCAACCTCACAGTTGTTGCCACGCTTGAGCCCCTTGCTGTGTACACTTAATAGACTACAATATAGTATAAACATAGCTCTTATATGCACTGGGAAACAACAAAAAAATTGTGTGATTTGCTTTATTGTCACATATGCTCTACTGCAGTGGTCTGGAACCTAATCCACAGCATCTCTGAAGTATGTCCCTTCAGACAGCTTGAGCCTGTCTTGCCCCCATTAGACACCAGGTGGTGCCTCACACCACTCCAAGAGCCTGGCTTCCCCAGCCTGTGGCTGAGTGACAGATACGGCAAATCTCACTGGGGGAAGCCTATGGTCTCTTCTCCACACCCCCACACCAGTGGTCTTACCTAGAAAGGAGGGTGCTTCTTCTAACCCCACTCTGAGGATGCCTTTTCTGAGACCCAATGGAATTCTTCCCTGAGGAGGAGGAAGGAGAACAACTTCTTCCAGATTCAGTCTTGGGGTGCAAGTCTCCCTAATCTCAGAGGGCTACTGCACAGGGCCCACTGTGTGCTTTCTCCTGGGTTGTCCTACTGGGATGTCCCTCAAGTCTAGGACATCAGTAGCACCATTAGCATTTGTAGGTGAGGAAACTGAGGTTCAGAGAGGTCAAGTAGCTTGTGAAGCCTACACAGTTGGCAAGTACAGACCTAGGATTCAAACCTAGGCCTGCCTGACTCAAAGCAGAGAGTGGTACAGCCCTAGGTGATTCCCTTTGTTGTTGTTGTTGTCAGGTGCCATCAAGTCGGAAC
>NW_006408589.1:8555023-8557303 GCF_000296735.1 Chrysochloris asiatica
CAGTGGTGAGGATTTTTGTTTTCTTAACATTGAGATGTAATTCATATCGAAGGCTGTGCTCTGTGATCTTCATAAGTATATGTTTCAAGTCCTCTTCACTTTCAGCAAGCAAGGACTCAAGAAATGGAACTAGCCCTTTTTGTGCTGGTCACGTTCCTTCATTTACTTACTGTCCATATCCCTTGCTATAAGGATGACCACTCCCATTTTATAGGTGGGAAATCTGTGCCCAAGGAGTCCAGGTGGTGGCATAGTAGGTTACATGTTGGGCTGCTAACCACAAACTCACTGGTTGAGAAAGTCTCTCTGAGGTGGTGGAGTGTGACCTATGTTTCCCTGATGGCTCAGCTGCTCACTGAAAGGTTGGTGGTTTGAACCCACCACCTACTCTGTAGACTTGGCAATCTACTTCCGTAAAGACGGGTTGTTTTTACATGCTATCCAGTCACTCCGACCCCTAGGGAGCCTGTGTGCCCATAGGGTTTCCAAGGCTGTAACAGAAGCAGACTCTGTAGTGACTCTGGGTGGGTTCAAATCACCAACCTTTTGGTTAACAGATGAGCACTTAACTATTGTGTCACCCGGACTCCTTTCTTAAAGATGACAGCCAAGACAACCCTATGGGACTGTTCTACTCTGTCACATGGGGGTGCTAGTGGTTGGAATCGACTCGGCAGCATGTGCGGTCAATTCTGCAGTTTCCACCTCTATTAGGATGAGCTTGATAATTCCCCGATAATTCCACCCAGGCCTGTGGCCCCCCACGCTGGCTCCCAGGAACTTGAGGGGAGTCTCAGGTACACAGCCAGCTCCAGGAGCACTCTGGAGGGGAGGTGGGAGAGGCTGCAGCCCCACTCCAGAGAGCCACAGCTTGCTCTCTCCTCTTCTCTGATCAATACTGAAAGAGAAGAAAACCTGTAGTTTGGGGGCCTGGCAGTTCAGCAGTGGAGAACAGGGTTCTGCCTCTGCAAGGTAGACAACTGGTTATTATTTTAACTCCATCCAGGAGCACTCTTGGATTTCTTTCACCTCCTCCTTTGAAAACTTTTCAATTTGGAGGCTGGCGGACACAAGTTCCCACAGGATTCCTCCCCAGGTCCAAGGGCCAAATGTGTGACAGCTGCATGTCCTCAGCGCCGACTATGTGTCAAGCCCTGGGCTTGGGGCCCTCCCAGATGTTTGTTACTTTCCTCCTCACAGCTGCCTTGCAGGAATGCCCATTGCACCACAAGGAAACCTGAGGCCTGAGGTCATTTTGTCCAACGCCACTGGACAAAGTCCACATGGAATTCCAGCCCCACTTTGATCACTGCTTCCTTACTTCCTGTGCAGCACAGTTACCATAATAACCTTCTACACAAGGCTGAGGCTCTGTCCTGCCCTAGGTAAGTTCATAGTCACTGTGTCACATGTCCCAATTCATAGAGGAGGGGACAGATACTCAGAAAAGGGAAGTCACCTGGCCAAGGTCACACAGAGAGTCACTGACAATCTGTTCTTGAGCTCTGACCCAGTGTTCCTCCACTGCCCCTACACACAGTGCTGTTATCAAGTGCTTATACCTTGTGGTACCGTAGTGGTTACAAATCAGGCTGCGAACCTCAAGGTCAGCAGTTTGAAACTACCAGCTGTTCCTCCGGAGAAAGATGAGGCTTTCTGCTCCCATAAAGATTTACAGACTTGGAAACCCTGTACAGGGTCGCTATGAGTCAGAACTAACTCCATGGCACATAACAACAACAACAACATACCTTGTGGTGTGAGTGGAGAATGCAATTATCTGGACCTAGAACCAATTGGAATAGATCTCATATGCTTCATCTCAGAACCAGTCAAAACCATTCCTCTCACAGCACCACATCAGGCATTTCCTTTTCTTTAAAATGTTTTATTGTGAATTATGTGATAATTTACATGGGAGAACATTAGCTTTACATTCATCCTATCGTATATCATTTCAGTGCCATGGTTACAATCCCCTCCATGTATCATCAACCAACCAAAGGTTATACACTATAACCCTGCTCCCCGGTTGTCAGCACACAGTCCCTCTCCCTCTCTGGGTCTACAGTCCCCAGCCACTCAATCTCTCCACGTCATCATCTCTGCCTCCATCTCTGGTGTCACTGCTTCTCTGGGTAGGGTCCCGCACTCCACTCTTCTCCCTTCATGGTCCCAGGGACCTCTGCTCCTGGACTGCAAAGTCAACCACTCCCCTCGTTTTACTACAAAATGTCCACCTTTAGATTTCCAACTCTCGCAGTCAGTCCTGATAACAAT
>NW_006408589.1:8557403-8573908 GCF_000296735.1 Chrysochloris asiatica
CTGGACCTAGAACCAATTGGAATAGATCTCATATGCTTCATCTCAGAACCAGTCAAAACCATTCCTCTCACAGCACCACATCAGGCATTTCCTTTACTTTAAAATGTTTTATTGTGAATTATGTGATAGTTTACATGGGAGAACATTAGCTTTACATTCATCCTATCGTATATCATTTCAGTGCCATGGTTACAATCCCCTCCATGTATCATCAACCAAACAAAGGTTATACACTATAACCCTGCTCCCCGGTTGTTAGCACACAGTCCCTCTCCCTCTCTGGGTCTAGAGTCCCCAGCCACTTGATCTCTCCACGTCATCATCTCTGCCTCCATCTCTGGTGTCACTGCTTCTCTGGGTAGGGTTCCGCTCTCCACTCTTCTCCCTTCATGGTCCCAGGGACCTCCGCTCCTGGACTGCAAAGTCAACCACTCCCCTCGTTTTACTACAAAATGTCCACCTTTACATTTCCAACTCTCACAGTCAGTCCTGATAACAATTATTCACTATTGTATCACAAGGGACCTATCCGCATCTCTTTTCATCAGCCCCACCCAGACAGATTGGATACTACTCAGTGGAGATTCTACCTTCCTCCGTGACCTCTGGATCTAGGCACCCTCTTGAAAGCTTGTCACTTTCAAGTCACTTCTTGACTTTGTAGCCCTCCCCACCCCCCAATTTGGGTAGCCAATTTCCAAGTTGCCCATCCCGGTCCACTCTGTGTATGGAGGGGGTGGGAATGATCCTTGCTGTAAAGATTTGTTCCCTCTTTTGAGATACTGCATCCATAGGTGTATGTCAAGTTCATAAAACTGTATCAGGTTACTCTTTTTTTACCTCTTATTTCTTTTTCTAGTTGAGCTCTGATCATCCAGTCATTGAAGCCAGGCCGAGTGGGTATTATCTGCAAGTGTGGGTGTTCTTATGCATATGCCCTCTCTTCTTACCAGCTGGACACTTCACTCTCCACTCTAGTCCTTTGTGGCCATGTCACTGACTCTGAGCCCAAGAGTCCCCAGGTCTTGCCACACTGCTGGCCAACCAGGTCTCTACCTGGGTTCACGGGAGTCTATTGAACGTTGTAGGGCTTAGCTCGCAGCTTCATTGCTGAGTATTCCTCATTTCCCCTCATTGGTGACAAATGTGGTCACCAATCAGAGTGCACAGGCATTTCCTTTTAAATCACAAAGTCAAACTAGCTTCCTTGGGGTACAGTATAAATCATTTCTCAGGAGATCTCCCCTCACCCAGTCTTGTGTGCTGTGCCCATTCACACTCCCATGACGTGGCGTAGCGTGCTCTGTTTCTTTTCCTGGATCAGGTGTCTCCTTGTTTCAAAACCTACATTGGCTCCAGATTCACAGTTGTGCTTTTAAGTTGGTTCCCATTCATAGCGACCCTGTGTGGGTTTCTGAGGAGCAGCTGATGGGTTTGAACTGCTGATCTTTTCATTCAAGCTGACCTTGCAGTTCAGCACCACACCATATTCATTAGCAGGGCTCCTTTACCATCTGTCCACCCTCAAGTCCACCCCTCTCGATTCCAGTCTCACCACTACCACTCAGGTTCTCTCTTGCATGAATGCCTTTGTGCATTCTTCTCCTCACCCATTGGGGGAGCTCCCACCTCCATATCCCCAGCCCAAATACCCATTCCTTTGGGGAACCTTCCCTGATCTTGGCACATAGTGGTTGCTGCTGCTAGCTTTGTCGAGTTGGTTCCGACTCATAGCAATCCTGTATAGGGTTTCAGAGGAGCAGCAGGTGGGTTTGAACTGCTCACTTTGCTGTCAGCAGTCAGTCCTTATCCTACAGTGCCCACCAGGACTCCATGTTGTTGTTGTTGTGAAGTGCTGTCGAATCAGTTCTGACCCATAGCCACCCTGTATAGGGTTTCCGAGGAGCAGCTGGTGAACTTGAACTGCCGACCTTGCAGTTCAAATGGCTTTGCAGTCTGGCACATTTACCCACAGTGCCACACCAGGACTCCACCTGGACTCCATAGTAGGAGCAATAAATATGTGTTGATTAAGTCACATTGTGATCATTATTAGGTGCTGTTGAGTTGGTTCGGACTCATAGTGACCCTATGTACTACAGAATGAAACACTGCCCAGTCCTACACCATCCTCACAATCATTGCTAGGTCTGAGTCCACTGCTGCTCTCCATCTGGCTGGGCGTCTTCCTCTTTTTCACTGACTCTACTTCACCAAGCATGATGTCCTTCTCCAGGGACTGGCCACTCTTAGTAATATATCCAAACTACATAAAACCAAGTCTCACCTTCCTCGATTCTAAGGAGCATTCTGGCGGTAATTCTTCCAAGACAGATCTGTTTGTTCTTCTGGCAGTTAACAGTATATTCAATATTCTTCTCCAACACCATAATTCAGGTGCATCAATTCTTCTTCAATCTTACTTATTCATTGTCTGGCTTTCACATGCATAAGGCAATTGAAAACATCATGGCTTGGATCTTAGTCCTCAAAGTGACATCTTGGCTTTTTAACACTTTAAATAACCCTTTTCAGCAGATTTGCCTATGCAATAACATCAGTTGATTTCCTGACTGCTGTCTCCATAGGTGTTAACTGTAGATCCAAGGAAAATGAAATCCTTGACCACTTTGATCTTTTCTCCATTTATTACGATGTTGCTTATTGGTAAGGATTTTATTGTTGTTGTTGAATTATAATCCATACTGAAGTTTGTAGTCCTTGATCTCCATCAGTAAGTGCTTTTACCTTTCAGTAAGTAAGGTTGTGTTGTGTCATCTGTATTTGCACTACCATAGCAGGTTGTTAATGAGTCTATCTCTAAACCTTGATGTCATGTTTTTCTTCATGGAGTCCAGCTTCCTGGATTATTTGCTCAGCATAGAGATTGAGTAAGTATGGAGAAAGGATACAACCTTTCCTGATTTTAGACCACACAGTGTTCCCTTATTCTGTTGGAACCACTGCCTCTTGGTTTCTATACATGAACACAATGAAGTGTTCTGATTAAGTCATAGCACTGCTGAATGCTTTCTAAGATGAGGAATAAAGTTATAAGAGTACAAGTGATTTATCAACTGATAATACAGTTTGCAAGTGGTAAACACAAAGTATGAAACTGAGTTTTGCACCCACAACAAGGCGGTATGGGGTATTTATAGACTAGGAACAAGGGAAGTCCAAACAGGTTCAATGAGCCTTTTGGATATTCATCAAAATGTCTCCTGAAGTCCTTTCTTCCTCAGAATTGTATTTGGCTAAGAAGATAAATGACACAGGTCTTGGGGCTCAGTGTCTGCAGACCAGGTTTCCATAGAGCTAGATGCCAGCTTGTCTGGTATGTAGAGCTACTAGTTACCCATTAACTTAAAGAGACAAACTAGATATTATCTCCAGAGTTTAACCACTGCAAGGGCAAACTCTTGAGATAATAACTAGTTAATTCTGACTCTACAGTTTCCGAGGCTGTAAATCTCTATGGGAGTAGAAAGCCTCATCTTTCTCTCTGGTGTGGCTAGTGGATTTGAACTATCAAACTTATGGTTAGAGGTCCAGTGCTTATCCTAGAGAACACCCAGGGTTCCTCTCTAGACTTTGGGTGGCACTGTAGGATCAGAATTGGAGTGTGAACCACAAGGTTGGTGGTTCAAACCCACTAGCTGCATCTCAGAAATTCTATACAGGGTGGCTATCAGTTGAACCTGACATGAAAGCACTTTACAACAGCAAAAACAACATCGTAAACATTTGTACTGTGAGACCATGTTTGGTCCATGTTCTCCGAACTTGGCAGAAGTGTGCCCTTCGGTTTCCACACTCTGTGTTAGTCCCCACAGAGATTTCTAGCCCCCCATGGCACTCACCACATGGTTGATAGGTGTCTGCTTACCACTCATCCATCCATTCACTGTTTACTGAGTCCCACTACCTGCCAGTATTATTAAGTCTTCATTTCTGACCTGGCTGTGAGTTTTCTGGGAAAGGGAGCGTGTCTAAAGTGTATTTTTATCTCCAGAATTAACAACTGGTCCCTCAAAGTGGGCAGAGCCTGTTTACCTAATGAACACATTGACTCATTTCTGCCCATCACCTAAGAAGCCCACTTAACCCCCAGCCTGACTCCCTTCCTTCCCCAGGCCCACGCTTGTACAGCAGATGAACTTCTTTCCTAGCAGCCTGGACAATGGCGAGAACTAACCTCACTTGGAGGAAAAGATCCAAGTCCTTACTTGTGGTAAGGCTGGGGTGGAATCAGGTACAATTCCTTGAACAGAATCCGGTTTGTAACTACTGAAAATTTGGCAGTTCAAATCCATCAGAGCTCTTAGAAACAGTATTCAGAGTCGGAAATGACTTGACGGCACACAGTCATAATAATTGTTGTTTAAAGGGAATCTGGCCTATCTGTTTTCCCCTTTTCAGGTTTAGATTTAATTCATTGCACACATATGTTTGAGTGTGTTTGATGTCCCTACTAAGTGCCTTGTGTTGAGGTTGCAGACCTGATTAAGACCAGTATGTGTGCGTGGGCTGACAGTGATCAGTGGGAGGGCATTGAAGTGGCCCCAGAGGGGAAGACAGGGTCAGATCTGAATACTCCTGCGGTCTTGCACGGGGGGAGGAGGGGGGGAACTAGCAAAGTCCCCTTGGAGGGACCGAACCTGAGCCTGCCATGGAGCAACTGAAAGGAGGTCAGTGTGACTACAAGGTGTTTGTCTGAAGGGGTGGGGAGTGTGGAATGTAGAGGACCAGGCTTTCTCAGATGGCACCTCTGGGCTACTGTGGCTTTGCAACTGCAGGACCTCCTGTGGCTGCCTGGGACCCCTGCCCACTCCCCCTGCAGAATTTGGTCTCAGAGCACACTGGTCTCTAATCCACTACTAGGCTTGGCTGTCTAGTTCCATGAGAGTAGACCTGAAGCTTTCTGAATTGGGACCTTCTCCCATCTGATCATTTATTCTTTCCCTCTGTCCCTAATCCAGAGGTCCCTGGGTGATACAAATCATTTGCTCTGGGCTACTAACCAAAATGTTGGCAGCTCAAATCCACGCCGTTGTGCTTTGGAGAGAATCCACCTTTATGTGGCAATCCACCTTCATAAAGATGATAACGCAGAAAACCTGATGGAGCATAGCTCTACTCGGACACACAGGAGCTCACCATGAGTTGGGATCCAGTCAATGACTACAGGCTTGGTTTGGCTTTGGGTCTTGATCCAAGACCTTAGCCACAAGGTCCCTACATGCAGTAGTCTGCCTCCCCACTTTGCTCCTCTTGTCTGCATCCCCATGCTCTGCCTGCACCCAATCCTCAAAGCCCAGGTCCTTGCCAGGGCTGGAACAAGTGGCTGTCTTCCAGGGCAGAGAGTTTAAGCATCTAGGCTTGCCTGAGATCGATGTGAACGTCAGAGGCGAAGGAGGGAACAGATGTTTTTTTGAACTGCGAATCCATAGACATAGAGGGGGAGGGGAGGGAAAGTGGGGATAAAATGATTTTGTATTCGGACACAGTCGACCTGCCGCGTGATGGATGGCGGTGCCTGGCGGAGAGGTGGGGAGGGGCGCCTACAGAAGCATAGAGTGGGCTTGCTTCCAGAGCCGTCCCCTGGTGTCCCAGGCTGCAGGCCTGGGAGGAGGAGAGAGGCGAAGGGCAGATTTTTTATCTGACCCTCTCTGCACAGCTAGCGCATCCCACCAGGCCTGCGGGGCAAACCTGAACTGCTGAGAAACTCCAAACATGAATCCTGCAAATTAACCTTGAGATCCCCTCCAGGAGAAATTCAGTCATCAGAACTGAACATACCATAGCAGTGCACATGTGTGTAAATATCCCCAGAATGACTTGAGTGTCAGTGGGCCAGCCAGCCTGCAATGAGGTCACTACTCCATGATGATCTCCGACCATTGGCACTGGGCAGGGAAGATACGTCATGTTACTTCTTATGACTGTTACTAAAAAATAAATGTCTTCTGATTAGTAACCTAAAGGTTGGCGGTTCAAATCTGTCCATTAGCACCATGGGAGAAAAGCCCGGTGATCTGTCTCTATAAAGATTACAGCCAAGAAAATCCTATGGAGTACTTCCACTCTGTAACACATGGGTCATCAGGAGTGGAAATCAACTCAAAGACAATAGGTTTATTTTTGTTTTCTTTTTCTTTAATCATGTATTTTATTGATGTTTCCCTCCTAAACAGTTTCCCTAATAGATTCCTCATTGGGTCTTGTGGGGAGGTGGAGCATCATGAGAAAGAACTCCCCAAACACATCAGTCAAACAGACTGAAGTCAGAGTTCTTGCTCTAACACTTCTTGTTTTACAATCTTGTGGAATCGCCGATTTTCTAGCCTCACTTCCCCTATTTATAATAATGGGAATAACAGGGAATGTGGAGACTGAATGAGGAGTTAGTGCCACAATCTATAGAAATGAGTCTAGGCCCAGTGGCCCTCCGGAGGGTTGGTTTTATGTTTCTTTGATGTAGGAGGAGGCAGGGTGTTATGCTTTGGAGGCTGGCTGTGGGAAGCCTCTCATCCAGTCCTCTCCCACAGATGTCCTTCCTTGTCAGGAGGCATCAGTGGGTTAGGTGTCCTCCTGCCAGCTGCAAGGTTGGCAGTTCAAATGCACCAGCTGCTCTGTGAGAGCAAGGTGAGAACATCTGCTGCCGTAAAGATTTAAGATCATCTCGTAGGCCCTAAGGAAGGAGCAGTTTGACTCTGTCCTATAGTGAACTATGCGTCAGAATGTACTTAATGGCAGTAGGTTTGGGCTTTGGTTTAATCACAGCTTGGTGAGAGGTAGAAAGTCCCTGGTGCGTCTCTGCCAAAAGGAAAAGCAGGAAGGGTGAAGAAGCCCTCATTCCTGTGCGGTCAAGTCAGGCACAGTGCTAGGGGAGAAAGACTTCTAATGATAAGCTTTGACATTTACTGGGGTGACAGGCCACCTGACAGTCTCCCATGGCTGAGAGCTTCCTTGGAGGTCCTGGAGCTGAAGGATAAAGGGGGAGCCTTGGAAATCGTCTGATTGTCCCTGAGCCTCAGTTTCTCCTTGTGTTAAATGCAGATGGCAAAGATGAAAGGAAGGAATGACTAGAATCACATGGTTAGCACAGCACCTGACATGAACCTAGCCCCCTCTCCACACTAGCTGCCAGAGAGATTAGATCATGTCACTGTGTGTTGAATGTTCCTTGTCATTCAGGGCCCTGCAGGTCTGGGTCCAGCCTCCTCTCTGACCTTATCCATGACACTCATCCATCGCTCACTACATGTCGGACCTCTTCTGTTAAACCTAGCCAAGTGTCCTCCTCCCACCCAACCTGGAATGTGTTTCTGGCTCTTTCTGTGATCTGCAATGCTCAGCTCCCAGTCATTCATTACACAGAGGCTTGGACTTGTCATCAGGGCTCAGCTTGAATGTCGCGTCCTCAGCGAGGAGTAGCATCCCTGACCCAGTCTCTGTCCCAGTTACGCTCTAATGATATGCATCACTCTGGTGTGGTGCTGTAGAATGAGCACTCGGCCTCAAGGTCGGTTCGAACCACAAGGTTGGCCGTGCAAACTCACCAGTTGCTCCTTGGAAACCCTATACATGGTTGCTATGAGTCAGAAACGACTCAACAGCACTTCACAACTACAACAGCTGCAAAATTAATGTATTTCATTGAGCAAATCTGCTGCAAAAGACCTCTTAAAGTGTTAAAAAGTAAAAATGTCATTTTTAGGACTAAGGTGCACCTGATCCAAGCAAATCACGGTATTTTCAATCACCTCATAAGCATGTGAAAGATGGATAATTAATAAGAAAGACCAGAGAAGAACTAATGTCTTTTGAATTATGGTGTTGGAGAAGAATATTAAATATACCACAGTCTACCAGAAGAACGAACAAATCTATTTTGGAAGAAGTACAGCCAGAATGTTCCTTAGAAGTGATCATGTTAAGACTTGGTTTCAGATACTTTAGAAATGCTATCAGGAGAGACCGGTCCTTAGAGAAGGACATCATGCTTGGCAAAGTAGAGTGTCAGTGTAAAATAGGGAGACCCTAAATGAGAGATTTCTACAATGGCTACAACAATGAGCTCAAAGACAATGATTGTGAGGATGGTGGAGGACCAGGCAGTGTTTCGTTCTATTGTACACAGGGTCACTGTGACTCAGAACAGACTCAATGGCACCTAACGACAACAACCGCCACCTTTGTACCACTTTCCTTAGAATGAAGTCATGGACTAGAAGGTGGAAGGAGATTCCCTACTGTCCCTGATACGGATTAAAACGACAACACAGAGGATAATGGCTAGAAGCAATGCTGTGTTATAACTGGTGTTGTTGGACTTAAAGTTAGACGTATTGAGAGAAAGTGGGATTGCTTTCATCACTGTCAATCCATCCCAGAGATACCAAAGATGACTAGGGACTAGAGAGCACTTCAGACATTTCTCCTTCCCTTCCATAAAGGGTTGCTCCCTCAGGTTGCAGCCCAGGGATGGGGAACCAGGACACCGCTCCAAGATATGAGGGTGCCCATGTGAAGGGGTGCTGGCACCTCACATTAAAGCCAAGGGTCCTGACCTGCAGACATACAGTGCAGGCCCAGACTGGCAGTGAGGGACCAAGCCCTGAGGAAAGCATGTCCCACATCCCTGGAGTTTGGAGGTGAAATGAACATAGACCATAGAAGCAGCCTTCAGACAGACAGTAGCTGGTGCACAGGTCATCACAAGGCAAGGGATTGTGAGTTTCCATGACTATGTGAAATAAGTGAGTTTGAGGTGTTGGGGTAAGAACCCCCCTCCCTACCAAGAAGGGTGCTGCTTGAGTGAGAAGACCCGAGGAGAGAGCGGTTGTGAGCGTCGGACAGAGTGAGGGAGTCAGACACTGGGACATGGAGATGCTCCAAACCATCAACTGAAAAGGGCATGTATTCACAGGCAGTCCATCAGGGAAAAGCCCCCACCAATGCACTCAGGGCAGATCCAGCACCTGGGTGCCTACCTGTACCAGTAGAGACAGTTATGTGTTGAACTCTGTTCCCTCAAAAGGTATCTTGAATCCTAGTGCCTGGTATCTGTGAAGGTGAGCTTGTTTGGAAAGAGGGTCTTTGAAGATGTTATCAGTTAGCATGAGGCCACATTGGAGTAGGGTGTGTCCAATATGACTGATGCTTTTTATAAAACAGGACAAGAGACACACAGGGAAGACAGCCACATGAAGACAGAAGTTGAAATTGGAGTAATGCATCTATAAGTGAAAGAATGCCAAAAACTACAAGGAAACATCAGAAGATGGAAACGGTAAGAAGGATCTTCCCCTAGAAAATTTAGAGAGAGCATTACTCTGGCTGCACCTTGACTCTGGACTTGTAGTTTCCAGAAACATGAGACAGTAAATTCCTGGCATATTAAACCACCCAGCTTGTGGTATTTTGCAATGATAGCCCTGGAAAACAAATGCAGAGACCAGTACAGTAGCCCATGTTGAGCAGAAGGAAAGCACTTGGTACCAGTCAAATAGCCACATCAAAAGAACCTATCACTCCTCCTCTTGCCCTGAGCCAGAAGTAGGAAGGTTAGGAAGAGGAGGTAAAGTCATCTGGCTGTGCCATCTTTCCTATCATCTGGTTTGCTCAGAGAAGGCTGGGAGAAGGAGGGAGTCTTTAATTGAGGACTTACTTTGTCCCAGTGGAATCTCAGTGGCTGCATACAATAAGCATTGGACTGTGAACCACAAGGTCCAGCCACTCTGCAGGAGAAAGATGATGCTTTCTGCTCCTGCGAAGATTTAAAGCCTGAGAAACCCAATAGAAGGTTTGGAACCAACTCGACAACACTGAACAACAACTTTGTTCCAGGGATTGTGCAAGGCACATATATCTCAACAAACTGTAGTAGAAGCATTATTATTCCATTCCTCACTGCCCCCCGCCCCCACTCCAGATGAGAAAACAGGTTCAGAGTGGTTCAATGACTTGTCTCAAGTCACATGGCTGTTAAGTGTAGGAGCTGGGATTTGAACCCAGGACTATCAGACTCCAACATTCTCTGTACTGGTTTATGATCTGCTCAAGGACCGGGGATTTGTCTTATTAATCTTTTCATCTCTAAGCTATCATTTCTGGACCTATCACTCTGCACATTGATAATTCTGAAAACTCATAAAACGAAGGGGGCCACTGACCTGGAGAAATGACTAGACTATACTCTGTCACTAATGTGGGCACTGAGTTTACAGTTGCTGGGATGGGTGGTTGCCCACCCAATCGCTATAAACTTCCCCCAAATACACTCTGTGGGGATGAGTGACAATTCCACTGTTGCTTCTTACTTCACTGCTGCTGCTAAACTGAGAGATCTTGCAGCATCTATAATCTTAGATCTTTGCTAGGCCTGGAATATGGGAAGGGGAGTCCTGGTGTGGTGCTGTGGGTTAATGCGCCAGACTGTAAAGCCATTTGAACTGCAAAGTTGGCGGTTCAAGCTTGCCAACTGCTCCTCGGAAACCCTATACAGGGTCAATATGGGTCAGAATTGACTCAATGGCATGTAACAACAACAACAACACCTACAATGATGATAAAAATCTCAACACTAGCTACCATTTGTCAAATGCCTACTATGCAATTGGTTCTTAGCCAGGTGCTTTATTCATGTGATCTCTTGAAATATTCACAGCAGCCCAGCTAGCTGAATATTGTTATCCCCATTTTATAGCTGGGAAAACTAAGGCTCACAGAAGTGACATGATCTGGAAGGCATGGTAAAAGTTGAGTCAGGATTCTAACGTTAATCCCTTGACTTGTATTGGTGTTTCTGTAGCATTATCTTGCTTCTTTCCAGCTTTTCTCAATCTCCCAGAGTGACCAGGAGATGGGCACCTCTGTCCCAGGACATATTCCCTCAGGGAAGGAAGGAAGTAGAAGGCTCCAGGCAGCAGGCTGTCAGTCAAGAGGAGACTGGAATCTATGGGGGTGGTGGATTTACACCACTCTGAGGTTTAAATGATGCAGAAGCCCTTCCCCGGAGAGCCAATTAATACAAGTGAATTTGCATACTTAAATTGTTTAGTGAAAATTGTGATTATCTCCCAGTGGTTAGGGGTGGAGAGAGGGCTAATACTTGTGGAAGATTTCATGTTAGTTAAGATGTTTCTTGTTTTATCTATCCAAAAATGTAACTTGACCAAGCTTAAAAAACAGAGGGAGCTCACTAATTCATGAAACTAAGAGGTCAAGAAGTAAGTTAGGTTTCAGGTACAGTTTGATCAGGACACAGCATCCTTGTCTGTGATGCTTGGCTCTTTCCCAAGTTAGTTTTGTTTTCATACTGGATCACCTTTTGCATGGTTATCTTTCCAGAAGCAAAGAGAACGTCTTCTTCAATCATCAAACTGGATGTTTGAACCTCAATCTTATTGGATCAACTTAGGTCATGGACCTTCTCTGCCTCTATGATTAAGGCCAAGAGAACCCACTGCTGGTTTTGGGCACATCAAGACTCACTGCTGGAGCTAGGAGTGGGATGATTCCATCTGTAATAAGTTAAGCTGTGACCCCCCAAAGGGATTCCTAATTCTAAACCCCTAGTACCTACAAATATGGTCTTATTTGGAAATTGCATCTTTGAAGATGTAATTAGTTAGGTCTACATAAGGTTATATTGGAGTGAGCCTAATCCAATATGAACGGTGTCCTTACTAGAAGAGAAGACATGCAGACAGAGGGCAGAAGATCATATGAAGATGGAGGCAAATACTGGAATGATGCTGCCACAAACCAAGGAATGCCTGGGGCTGCCAGAAGCTGGAGAGGCCAAGAATTCTCCTCCCCTAAAGACTTTGGAAGGAGAATGGTCCAGTTGACACCTCAATGTTGTATTCCTATTCTCTCTAGACGGAGCCATGTGACTCTCAGGAAGACCTTTTGCATTCTTCAGTTCTAAAAGCCTCAAACAGGCCTGTGGAAGGCAGGAGTCACGCTCCCTGGAATACAGATGAGAAAGCAGAGTTTCAAGAGTTAAGCCACTTGCACTCTAAGGACTAGAGGCAGACTATGAACTTGGGTCCCCCAAGCACCAGTGCCTGTCTGTGTCCATTCTGATTAGGATACTGGGAAAGGCTTTGAAAGGGAGATGGCATTTCATCTGAATTCCAACAGATAAGGGAAACATTAAGCTATAAAATGACCTCGCATTGGTACAGTGCTTTTCAGATGGCTGTTATTTCCCATAAAATCACTCACCAACCTATTTGTCCATCCATCCATCCATCCATCCATCCATCCATCCATCCATCCATCCATCTATCCATCCAACATTTATCACATACTGTTTATGTTCTCAGGATATATTGATGGCAAAACAATTTTTTTTTTTTTTTTGACATTTATAGTCATGGTGGCACTGTGGGATAATGCAGTTGGGTTTGAACTGCAAGGTCGTTGGTGCAAATTTACCAGCCACTCCTCAGAAACCCTATTCAGGGTGGCTATGAGTTGGAACTCTGGTAGTGTAGTGGTTACGAATTGAGCTGCTAACCTCAAGGTCAGCAGTTCGAAACTACCAGCTGTTCTGCAGGAGAAAGATGAGGCTTTCTGCTCCCGTAAGGATTTACAGCCTAAGAAACCATGTGCAGGGTCACTATGAGTTGGAACTGACTCTACAGCACTCAACAACAACAAATGTATATAAAATATAATCCCAAGGGACAGACTATGAAACTAAGGATAAACCAAATGATGTGACTGAGCAAACCCATGCATATTCAAATGCTGGTCCGTTCCCCAAGCCCCTCAGAACATTGCCCTGCACATTACTGAGACAGCAAAGGTGAAAACACCAGGGGTTTTTGCTTTGTTTAATGCTTTGTTGTGTTTTTGCATAACACATATAGAGAAGACAGAGCTTTTCTTCTAGACTCTAGAAGAGCAGAAATACTCTCCAGGCCTGGGGACTCTCCCCAGAGCACCCAGAACTCTGGAACCAGGGTCTCTACATGGAAATTGTTAGCATGCATGGAAGCCATTGCAGCCAAACCAGGGTTTTAATCAGGCAGCATTTAAACCGTCCTATTTTCTCTGTGATTACGCCGGATGTTTACATCATTTGTAATGAGACAAATTGGGACAAATTGCCAAGGACACTTATGTAAATGAAATGAGCAGAAATGCTCCCATTTCTAGTGGTCGAGGGCGTCTTTCCTGTTTCCTTTCTCCCCTGGGGATGATGTGAGAAAGAAATGGTCCTTTATATTCTGAAAACCTTCTCCCTAGACAAACAGAATCATCCTCTGTAAGACAACTGCTTTACATCTCAGGTTGTAATTCTCTTCTTGGTCTTATTTACTCTCTTGCTCACCCCTAACGAAAAGCAACTCTGCGGTGAATATCATCTCAAAATCTCCCTGTCGTTCTCTGCTGCCTGCAGAGAGAAGGGGTTACAGCTGCATTTCTCTGAGAATATCTGCAGGGCAGCAGGTGGGTCAGACAAAGGTCTTCCTTCTTCAGCTAAGAAGGCAACAAGGCAAAAAAGGTGAACCTGATGGTATCTTTCCTGCCTACCACCCCACCTGTCAGTTTGTCGTACTATGCTGGTTTGCATGTAGCTAGGATGCTAGGAGCTCTGCCACCAATATTTCAAATAGTAGCAGGATCACCCATGGTGGATAGGCTTCAACGGAGCATCCAGGCTAAGACAGACTAGGAAGAAAGGCGTGGAGATCTACTTCATCAGATAATGAAAACCCTGTGGATCGCAACTGAATACTCTCTGATATAATGCTCAAAGTGAAGGCCTGGGGTTTCAGATACAGAGTGGCTGTAACACTGAACTTCAGCTTACCACCTATGGTGCAGATGATGCAGTTTTGGGCAATGTTTTGTTCTGCTGTATGTGGGGTCACCATGAGTCAGAACTGATGCCAGGGCAACTAGCAACAGTGAAGACATTTCAGAGCTTTTCATATGTTAATGAGCAAGGAGGTTCTTTAAGATTTGCTTATATAAGGTGGTCTGGACTGTGGATGGGGTGAGGTCTTTGAGTAGGTAGTGGGCAGCCTGGCTGGGATACGGGAGGCAGAGCACCATGGTTTATATATGGGGAGGGGTCCATACCAGCCCTCAGTCTGGCTCACTCAACTTACACTGCTGACCTCTAACAGGACTGACCCCAGACCTGAAAGCAGTGATTCAACCAGATACATGCACATGCATACTCATTGCAGCACTGTGCTGAATGGTAGAAACAACCCAAGTGTCCACCCACAGACAAATGGATAAATAAACACATGATGGACTGTCCATACAATGACATATTACTCAGTCATAATGACACATGGAGTCCTGATACATGCAACAGGAAGGATAAAGCCGTGAAAACATTATACTGAGTGAAATAAGCCAGACACAAAGAACCAAATAGTATATGGCTTCACTTATATAAACCTAGAAAAAATAAGTAGAGATCAAAGTTTATCAGTGGTTAGTTACCAAGGAGCTCTGGTAGCATACTGGTTATGAATCGGGCTGCGAACCTTAAGGTCAGCGGTTCGAAACTACCAGCCGCTCCATGGGAGAAAGATGAGGCTTTCTACTCCCGTAAAGATTTACACCCTCAGAGACCCTGTAAAGGGTTGCTATGGGTCAGAACTGACTCGATGGCACTTAACAATAACAACAACAACCAGGGACCAGGGGAAAAGAGGGTGAGCAGTTATTGCTTAAGAGTACTGAGTTTCTGTTTAAATGTTAATGTTAAATGTTATACTGCTAAGCAAAAGGTCTGTAGTTTGTTATACTGCTAAGCAAAAGGTCTGTAGTATGAATCCGTCATTACTCCATGGAATCAGTCTGCTTTCATAAGATGATGATGAAAACAAGTTTTGGAAATGAATAGTGGTGATAGTTGTGTGCACGCCTGCATGCACACACACATGTACACACACACAAACAGCAGGCTCTTACTGATCCTTGCCTTCACTCTGGCTGCATCCTTTTCCCTGCATGCCTTTCTTCACTCCTACCTCCAAGTCTTCTCACTGTGCACAATGAGCTGGTCTGAGTGGGGCAGCTGTGCATTGCTGGGACATTATGTGCCACTTCATCTTGTCTCCTGCTTCAGACCTGGATTCTGCAGAGGAGTGATCCTGTGCTCCTAACTTGTTATCGCTAATCTTAAACTGAGGGGGAATATTTATTATATGCTCACGATGTGGCACCGTAGGATAAACAATGGACTATTAACCACAGGTTGGCAGTTCAAACCCACCAGCCACTCCTAGGAAACCCTATAAGAGTTGCTATGAGTCAGAACTGAATTGATGGCACTTCACAACAACAACAAGTACCAGTACTGTGACTCCATAGGACAAGCACTGGATTGCCAACCACAAGGTAGACAGTTCGAGCTCATTAGATGCTCTATGGAAGAAAGATGAGACTTTCTGCGACCCGACAAATTAAAAAAAACAAACCAAACCAAAAAATGCCTCAGAAACCCTATACAGGGTCTATGATTCAGAACTGACTTAATGGCACTTAACAACAAATACCAGGCCATGGGTCCAAAAGACAACAAAACAAAACAGAGATGGACTTTGTCTAGAAAGAGCATACTGCCTAGTGGGGGGAGACAGACAAGAAAACCACGATGACACCTCAGTGTGGCCAGTGGGTGATGGGGACAGCCAAAGCTAAGGGGCATTGGAGAAAGTCTTCTAGAAGACACTCATCTAATCAGTGGTATGCAGGAAAAGGACAAGGAGGAGTTGGCAGTAAAGAAGGTGTAAGGGAGTGTTCCTGGCAGATGGAACAGCCTGAGTGAGGACTTGGAAGCAGAAGAAGCATACTGGTTTCAGGAACTGGGGGAAGCTGTGGCACAGCCCTGGGAGAACACAGGGGATGACTGAGATGCCTGGACTGGTGTCTAAGGAGGAGGGTGCTGATGAGGAGGGGCACACGGACCACCACTTTCATTTGCATACTAGTTTCTTATTGGCAGTGCACAAAAAATGGGGACTCTTTGACCCTTCCTCAGATCCAGCAAAGTCTCCTCTTGGGACCAAAGCAATCACTGACTCATCTCAATTGACCCCGAGCAAGAAATTATTTCAAAATAAGAACAAACTAAAGAAGTCATCGTGGAAGTGTATTTCAGCCTTAAGGCTTTTGTCCTTTCTGTTCCCTCCACCTGGAATTCTTCTCTCAGGTCACCTCACAAGTTTGCCACCTCTATTAAAACCTCTCCCCCAAGGCCATCTCCTTAGAGAGGCCCTCTTTGAACAGCCTGTCTAGAAAGCAGCTGTTTTTCTCTGTCTCCCCTCTCTGCTTTAGTTTTCCTCCATTACACTCTCTGCTGCCTGATGCTCCCTTACTTATTTACGTGGTGACTTGACTATTGTTCATCTCAACACCAACCGTGTAAAGTTCCATGAGAAAAGGACCTTTTGTGCTTTGTTGTTGTTGTTGTTAGGTGCCATCGAGTCAGTACCGATTCACAGTGACCCTATGCG
>NW_006408589.1:8574008-8587207 GCF_000296735.1 Chrysochloris asiatica
CCCATTGATGCTGCCACTTGGCCAATCCATCTCGTTGGGGGGTCTTCCTCTTTTTCTCTGACCCTCCACCTTACCAAACATGATATCCTTTTCCAGCGACTGGTCCCTCCTGTGAATATGTCCGAAGTATAAGAGACGAAGTTTGGCCATCCTGGCCTCCAAGGAGCACTCTGGCTGCACTTCTACCAACACAGATCTGTTGGTTCTTTTGGCAGCCCCTGGCACTTTCAATATTCTCCTCTAACACCATAACTGAAAAGCATCAATTCTTTGGCCCCTGCTAACTCTCTAGTGCCTGACACATAGTAAGCCAAAACAAACAAACAAATAAGTTATGGTCAAGTCAGTTCTAACTCACGGGGACCCCATGTGCTTTAAAGAACTACGTTCCATAGAATTTTCAATGGCTGTCATCTTTTGGAAGTAGACTGTGAGGGTATTTTTCTCCAAGGTGACTCTGGGTGAATTTGAACTGCCAACCTTTTGGTAAGTAGCCAAGCACTTAGCCATTGTTCCATCTAGGAACTCTTGGTCCACAGATGCTGCTCAATAAGAAGTTGTTGATCTGAATAAATGAATAATTTGAATAAATGAACACTTCGTGAGCACCAGGTGCTTCCACATTTATTACTGTCATCTTATTAAACCTTACAAATCCTTTGTACATCAGAAATAATATGCTTATGTTTTTAAGCCTGGGTTTGGGAAATGACTTGTTTAGGGTCTAATAGTTGGCAGTTGTAAAGACAAAATTTGTATCTAAATTTAGAGCTTTCCACTTGTTGCTGTTGTTCCAACTCATAGTGACCCATTATAGGGTTTCTAAGGAGCAGCTGGTGAGTTTCAACCACTGGCCTTGTGGTTCAAACCAACCTTACAGCCCAGTGCCTATCCTACAGTACCACCTCAGAAGTTTCCACCATTCCCTCTTTAATAAAACTGCTGTAAGTAGACATTTTATTCCTTCAATTGGAATGTCTGCCACTTCAATTAGATACTATCCTTTTGTTCCCAAATATTCATGTCTTGCCTCTTCCAAGGCAGAGCTTTAAAAATCAGAGCTTTCTGGGAGACAGATATAACAGCAACAACAAGAAGCTGGCCTGAGCTCTGGTAGCATAGTGGTTACGAATCAGGCTGCTAATCTCAGGGTCAGCAGTTCAAAACTACCAGCTGTTCCGTGGGAGAAAGATGAGCCTTTCTGCTCCCATAAAGATTTACAGCCTTGGAAACACTGTACAGGGTCGATATAAATCGGAACTGACTCCAGGGTACACAACAACAACAACATGAAAACCAGGATGAACTGCTGTCAGGCCCTGCTCCATCCCAATGACTGGTTGTAGATTGGACCACTGTGAGTTTTCATTGGCTGATTTCGGGAAGTGGATTGCAAGGCCTTTCTGCAGTCCATCTTAGTCTGGAGACTTTACGGAAACTTATTCAGCATCATCAGGAGCTCTGGTAGCGTAGTGGTTACGAATTGGGCTGCAAACTACAAGGTCAGCAGTTCGAAACTACCAGCTGTTCTGCAGGGGAGAAAGATGAGGCTTTCTGCTCCTGTAAAGATTCACAGCCTCTGGAAACCCTGTACAGGGTTGCTATGAGTTGGAACCGACTCCACGGCACATAACAACAACAACATTCAGCATCATAGTAACATACAAGTCTCCACTGGCAGATGTGATGCAGTGGTTGGGAATAATAGTGATACTTTATTCACTGCTTATTAAGTGATATTTTGCTCAGAATTTTACTTGCATCAGTTCAATTAATCCTCACAACAACCTTAGGAGATCTTATTACCCCTATTCGATCCATAAAGAAACTGAGGCAGCTTAGGTAGCTCTTCTAAGGCCCTAGCTTGTAAGTGGTGTGGTCTGGAATCAAGCCCCTCTAGTTGGGCTCAGAGTTCACGCTCCTCTACCACCAGACAAGCAGAAGGCACTCACTAGGTAACTCAATTCTCCCCTCGTCCTCTGCCAAATGAAACCTGGTGGAAAGTGTAAAACCACTGAGATTCTCCTAGCAAGAAACTAGTGAGATTGTGATTGTAAAGGGATAAAGGGAATGGCTTTTTTTTTTTTTTTTTCCCTAGGACAGATAATTAATCAGCAGTATTAATGAAAATGCCAGCTCCATTATTGCTGAAACTTAAGTAATTTATTGGGACTGGAACTTGGGCCATTAAAATGCTATTACAGGCTTGTCAGTTGGTATTCCTTGTGCTTCTACTAAGGAAAAACCTTTCACGGTTGAGTTTATTCCAACTCATGGCAGCCTCATGTGTTACGAAGTACTTCAGAGCTTTCTTAGCTGCAGTCTTTATGGGAGTGTAACATCAGGCTTCCTTTCACAGTACCACTGGGTGGGTTTGAACTGTCAATCTTTTGATAGGCTAGTGTGGATTTTGTTGTGTGACGACAACTCTTTTCTCCTAAGAGAAGGTGGTAAGTTAGTGGACCAGGGCTTAACATTGCTCCTTAGTCTATTTCTGGCTTTTATCATCTACATAAAATCTAGTCAAACCAAACTCAGATTCCAACTCATAGTAACCCTATAGGACAAAATAGAACTGCTCCAAAGGGCTTGCAATCTTTACAGAAGCCCATCTTTACTGCCACATCTTTTGCCTTTGGAACTGCTGGTATGTTTGAACTGCCTACTTTCAGAAGCTGAGGCATAACCTTTGTTCCACCAGAGCTCCTTTATCAATTAGCAGCTAAACACAAACCATGTTTGTTTCCCAGGGACCTTCTCTGCTAAGGAGCCACTGCCTAATGAAATGGTTTGGTGCTCCTGACGCTGGGAGATGGTGATGCTGGTTTTGCCATGATTCTTCACAGCTGTATCAATTCATGTTTAGACTTCCTTTAACTACGTTACACTTTCTGAAGCTACTATGTGCCAGGCACTGATGGAGCCATAGACCCTGCCCTCAAGGAGCTTGTACATTCATGAGGTAATCAGATATGTAAAGACGACTCACTTCTAATTGACGGTGGAGGGTAGGCTTCCTGGAGGAGGTGTCACTATCTACAAAGAAGCTGTTTCTTGGCAATTTGCTCTATCCCCTAAAACCTGATGGGGTCATGTCTTAGTTTGTGAATGCTGCTGTAATCCAAAAATCACAAGTGGGTGGAGTTAAAGAACAGAAATTTAACTTCTCACTGTTCTGGAGACTAGAAGTTCAAATCAGGGTCTTGGTTGTGTTAACTCCTGCCTCTCTGGTAACCCAGGGTGTTCCTTGGCTTGTAGATGATCCTCACACGGCATTTGTCTTCCCCAATGTGTATCTCTACATCTATTCAGGTCTTTATAAATCATAGGTGATTGGTTTGGGGTTCATCCTATACTGGTATGACCTCATTAACATACAGGATCACATCCATAGATATTTGGACCAAGAATTCAACACATATTTTGGGGAGTTTTGTTGTTAAGTGCTGTTGAGTTGGTTCTGACTCATAGCAACCCTGTATAGGGTTTCTGAGGTTGTAATTCTCTGTAGGGGTGGAAAACCTCATCTTGCCCCCACAGAACAGTTCGTGGCCTCAAATCACCAATCCTGTGGTTTGATGTTCAATGTTTATTCTACAGTGGGGAGGGTGGGGTGCAATTCAATCCATACTGAACTGTTTGCAGAAATTGGTTGTCTGAAAGCTTAGTGTAAAACCTGCATTCTCAATGAGGGGGTAACATCCCCATGGGGGCAAAAACTGGTTCTTGAGGGGGGTGGAAAAAATCTTACTTGTTTTATGTCCATACACTATAAAAAATGGTAGGCAGTATGTCTGTGGTACGGAAGTTTCATGGAGGGAGGGGCAATCAGGAAAAACATGTCTATAAAGGGGATAATGAAAAAAGATGAGAAATGAGTGTGTACCCCTGGTCATTTCATTGGTATGAATTGTAGCCCATCATGAGGAGGTATTGAAGCTTCAGACAGCTGAGACTCACTGGCCAAAGGGACAGACCTGGTTTATTTATTCCTTTTCTCTCGTGTGTGCCCAGTGGAATCCTGTCCATGGCAGAGTTAGCTTTCCTCCTGGCTGTGTTGGTGTTTGGGAAGACAAAAGCAATTCCTGGGGATGGAAGTCCTTCCCAGCCAGCTGCCTCCATCTGTTTCATGACACAGTGAGATGAACCATAGCTCCCTAGGGGGCATATCCTCAATAATTCTCTCTCCAGGATCATTATGGAACTGGTGGATGGTGTTCAGGAATTGGACATTTCAATTCATCACTTTCTAGTGAGCAGCCTGGAAATCTCTTGCTGAATGTGCTCATGGTCGACTTATTCAGCTCAGGCAGGAAGCCATTGTGTCTACCCAGCCACACAGAAACCAAGTGACCCCTGCTGAGGGCTGACCGTGCACAGAAATACCCCTTCACACCCTGAATTCTATTGTCAGAAGCTCTTTATTGTCTTCCCTGATCTAACAGGACTTTTTTCTAATGTATATTTACACATTATCCATGTGTTATCGATTTTATCAGTAAGGACAAGCTGGGATCTGCTGCAGCAACAAACATAGTGAAGTCTCATCTGCAGCTCCTTCTCCTCCCTCCCTTTCTTCCAGTCTCTTCCCTATCTTCTTTCCATATACTTCTTCCTCTCCCATTCCTTTTGGGTTCAGATCTTGGTTATCTCATTTATTAACTGTGCAACTTGGAACATGTTACTTACTTAATTTTCTTTTCTCTCATGGCTCACTTTCCGATTCTTTCTAAGTACCGTGGATGGAGTCACTTCTGACTCATAGCAACCCTGTACAGGATTTCTGAGGCTGCAAATCTTGATGGGAGCAGAAAGCCTCATCTTTCTCCTGCAGAACAGCTGGTAGTTTTGAACTGCCGACCTTGAGGTTAGCAGCCCAATTCATAACCACTACACTGCCAGAGTTCCTATTTAACGGAAAGTTGAAAAATCAAATGAATGGGTGCATGAAAAGTATTTAACTCATTGTTAAGTGCTGTCAAATTGATTCTGACACATAACAACCCTGTCTAGGGTTTCCAACAAGGAGCAGTTGATGAGTTTGAACCTTCGACCTCGAGGTTAGCAGTCCAGTGCTTATCCTACAATGCCACATCAGGACTCTAATTCATACTCGTTATAAAATAACTGCTCAATTGATGTTTTGACCAATTATTTGACAGAGATAGAGAGCTGTTGTTGAACCAACTTGGACTCATGGTGATCTTACATGCAACAGAATGAGATTTGCCTGGTACTAGAGCATCCTTAAGATTGGTCCATCACTTTAGCTATTGAGCCTCACTAAGGTTCTCCCCTGTGGCACTCTACTTCACCAAACATGATGTCCAAAGCAAGCCAATCACACAATTGTCTGTTGTGATCTGTAACATTTTCATTAGCTCATTTTTGGAAGCAGATTTCCAGACCTTTCTTTCTATCTTATTCTGGAAGCTCTGCTGAAATGTGTCCACCCTAGGTGAGAATTCTGCTCTTTGAACTACCAGTGGCTTAACTTCCAGTATAATAACATCATGCAAGTCACCTAGTATGACAAGTGACAGACAGGCAGTGCTACCTAATTATTAGATATATGATTGTCTCTGTGGAAGGAATGTAAAACGAACTCAATGAATAAGTATAGGAGAACTTTGTACTTTTTGAGCAAATTGTTCGGTAAACGTGAAACTTCTCTAAAAAATAAAATATGTTAAGATTAAATCAAATAAAAAATATGACAATAACAATAGGAAATGAACTGGATAGACTTTGTGCTCAGTCTCCATGGGGAGAGGGACATGAGCAGAGATGAAGGTGGTGAGGGACCAACTCAGGGAAGATGGTTGGATTAAAGTGAGAAACAGAACAGGCTCAACAGAGAGGCTGGGACTTTAGGGAAAAGCAGACACTGCTGAGGTGGAGATGGAGTGGAAGGACCCTGAAGACAAAGGGTTCAGACGTCATAATCATGGCAATGTGAGAAAACTGGTACAACTCTTGGGGAGATCTTCAGCAGGGGATCACAGGTGAGTTTCAGCAACAGCTCTTTCCTGTGTGGAGAGTGGGTGGAACCTGAGAGGAGGCTGCCGAGGCACTCCAGGGAAAGATGTCATTGTTGTTGCAAGCTGCCATTGAGTTGCCCATGACTCACCGTAACCCTGTGCACAATGAGACTGAACCAGTCTGGGAGCTCCGCTGAAACCTTTTCAGCATCACAGCAACACAGAAGCCCCCACTGCCAGAAAGGTGCTTTGTGGGAACAGAACCCAATCTCCACATGGAAGGTGAGAGCTCTACCATTGAACCTCCAGCAGATTGAATGCACCTTAGGGTGGGAAGAGGAGTCACTGATATGTTTCTAGCCTGTCCAACGGAGCAGGAGCACATCACTATTGTCTAAAAGAGAACACACTGAGGGTCAAACCCAGGTCCCTGATTTCATTGGCCACATGCACATAAAAGCCCCAACCTAACCTGGTTAGGCTGGGGCAGGGTGATATGTCTGCTCTTTTCCTGCCACCATGACAACGAGACTTCACCACCATTAAACCAATTTACTCCAACTTCTTCGCCTCAGGAAGACAGGAGTAATCTCCAGGGAGGATTGCCCACTCCTGACCTCCTGCTCACCCCATAGGAGCACAGGGCTTGTTTGCTTCCAGTCATCTACACTGAGACGAGGTTCTTAGGTGTATGATTCAGTCTGGGGGCCACAGCTTCATCTCTAGTCACCCCACTAGTCTTGGAAAGGGAGTGGGTTTAGAGAGCAAGTGTCATTTACTTAGTTCTACAAACTGTACTTAATTTCTTTGCCCAGTAGTAGCCTGCTAGGTATTCTGGGAGGGTAGCTGGTCCTGGCCACTGAAAACCAAGGTGCGTGGCTAGGAAGGAGCTCTGGGAAGAAGGAGAAGGGGAGAGAGGCATAGACTGCTTGCTCACCTCACTTGGTGTCAGTTTCTCTGGGAGTCTCGACCAGACTTTCCAAAAAATATATATTTTTTATAGTGATGAGTGAGTAAATCTTTTGAAGCCCTGGTGGTGTGGTGGCTAAATGCTCAATTGCTAACTAAAATGTCTGTAGCTTGAACATAGCAGCTGCTCCCTGGGAGAAAGATGATGCAGTCTGCTTCAGTAAAGACTTGGAAACCTTATGGGACAGTTCTATTCTCTCTTGTAGGGTCATTATGAGTCAGAATTGACATACCGGCAATGGGATATAAGAGGGAGCTTCCAAAAAGTTCATGGAAAAATTCCATTATCTTTTAATTCCATTTTTCTACAAACTTCTTGAAGCTCCCTCATATACATAAAACAAAAAAAATTGCCATTTCCACATTTCCCCCCTGAATAGTTCAGTGACATTAATTACTTCTATCGTGTTGTGCAACCATCACCACTGCCTTTTTCTAAATTTTCCATCACCCTTAACTGAACCTCAGTGCCTCTCAAACAATGGCTTTCGCTGTCCCCACCTTCATTCCCACCACGAGTTACTACGAATGGACTTTCAGGCAGGCTTTGGCCTCTCACCCCATCTGTGTTGTGATTATCATTCTATTCATCTAGCTGACCCAATGAATTATGAACTCATTGCAGAAGGTGGCTACATGACCTATTCTGTCCCCAGCACCCTTCCAGACCTGGCACAGGTTGGACACTGAGTAAATGTGGCCACATTAAGGAGTGTATTCAGTAGAATATAAACTCCATGAAGGCAGGGGTTTTTTAATCTATTGTGTTCCATAGGCATAGCGCATAGCCCTGGCAAGAGCTCATCAAATACATTTGAAATGAACAAAGCCTCCCTCCCTGGGTTAGGTTGTTTCATTTGTTCCTAATTCTTCACTCCCTCCCTTCCCTTCTCACCCCATGGACTTTGACCAATACAGTGACTGAATGATTTGGGAACTCTGTCCTGTCTAACTTGTTTCCTCTGAAAACTGTAGGCTCAGAAAGGGTTACACCAAGAATGAGAGCAGAAGAGATGGGGAAGTGGATGTGCTGAGTTCCCAGAAGGCATCTGCAGCAGTGGACGCCAGGAGAGAAGGGCGACAGATGCTGAGTGGGTTCACCCAATGTCTCCCGGTAAGGCCTATGCACATGACTCTACATCTTTTGATTTTGTCCTGCTCTGAGCAACTGGCCCTGGACTCTGTCCTGCTTCCTTGACCAACTGCCACATGCTGTAGTGCAGTGCTTCCTCACAGGGGCTCCCCTCATCTTTCAAAGCTGCTGGGGGCAGGTGAATGACCATGAGTGTGAGCCAGGAGCCAAGGATGCTAGTGTTGGCTCTACTCAGCTCGCATTATGGGACCCTGGATTGCATGACTGTATATGAGGGGCTTGAACTAGAGAACCCCCAAGCACCTGTCCTGTTCTAATTCTAACAGCAGCAGCACCACCACCACCAGCAGCAGGATCTGAGAGCTATCTCTTCCAGAATAAAGACTGAGATAGATAGAGATAAAGACAAAAAAAAAAAAATCCTGTTGCTGTTGTATCATTTCTGACTCATAGTGACCCAATGCATGACCAAGTAGAACGGCCCCTAAAGGGTTTTCTTGTCTGGAATCTTCACAGAAGCAGATCACCAGACCTTACTTCCATGGTTCCCCTGGGTGGCTCTAACTACCAACCTCCTGGTTAGTAGTCAAGTGCAAACTGTTAGTACCAGAATCAAAGGATACTAGAATTGTGATCTCAGAAAGCATCTTGGAGGACCCCAGTAAATGATGAATGTGACACGAATTGCCAAGCTTGAAGACGTGGGATTGAGTTCTGGATTTGAGAGTCTTTATCTGTGACACTTTAGAAAAGCCAGTTCATTGTTCTGGAAGAGAGTGGGACTTAGTCTCCTGGTTCAGGAAATGGGTAATAACTTCTACACTGCAGAACTGTTGAAAAGATTAAGAGACTCAATATCTGTGACAGAATCATGCACATACTGGTGGTTGTGTGCTGTGGAGTCGGTTCTGACTCATAGTGACCCTGTATAGGATTTCTGAGGCTGTAAATCTTTACAGGAGCAGGAAGCCTCATCTTTAGCCTGCAGAGTAGCTGGTAGTTTTGAACTGCCAACCTTGAGGTTAGCAGCCTGATTGATAACCACAATGCTACCAGAGCACCTTATACACATATTAGGTGCTCAATACATCTTGAATATGCCTCTCTAGAACAATCCTCCAGTGGCAGGAAACACAGATACAGACTCATGGAGTGGAGCATCACCTTAGGAAACACATTCTGTCAATTAGTAATCAGAGGACCATAGTTGAGAACTCATTAGGGTACCAGTGGTCATACTAAGTCTTTGCTCATTATTACACCGATAGTTCACACAACTCTATGGCATAGAATTGATATTCTTGTTTTACACATGAAGATACTGAGGCATGAGATAGTTAAGGGAATGTCCAAGGTCACTCAGTAATGAAAGGTACAGCCAGGAATCAGATCTGGTCAGCGTGGCTCCAGAGTTCTGGCTCCTCAAGGCTAAGCAAGGATCCTCTGTGAACTTCTTACTACCTGTGAGCTATGCATGTCTGTAAACCCAGGCCAGCAGAGTGACCTGTGTGTGGACCATATTGTCTGGCCTCAAGTAAAACTGCTTTCATTAAACTGCACTTCAGTAAGGTCCCATGAGGAAACTTAAGAAACAGCCCTACAGAACTCATGAGGGTGTTTACTACAGCGATTTGGTGAAAACCATCACTTGCTGTATCATGTAGGGCCTAACTCACTACCACAAAGTAGATTCTGACTCCTCTAGGACAGAACAGAACTTGCTCCTTAGGACGTCTGAGGCTGCAATCCTTATAGAAGCAGACTGCCACATCTTTCTCCCTTGTTGTGGTTGGTGAGTTCGAACTGCTGGCTTTTCAGTTAGCAACCCAAAGCTTAACCCGCTGCATCATCAGGATTCCTTCCAAGCAGGGCACAGAGGAGGAAATTTCTCTTAGATATCCATGATAGGAATAGGTGTATTCCTGTTCTAAGGGCAAGGTAGTAAAGTGCTTCTCGAACTTAAGTGGAGATCATTTTCAGCGGGAGAGTTTAATCACACACTGTTGGTGGAACCTCACCTCTAGAGTCTGGGCTGGGGTCTGAGAATCTGCATCTCTTCCCATTTCTCAATGGCCTCTGACGGGTGCAAAAGGTTAAGTGCTCAATTACTAGCTCCACCTAGTAATTCCAGGTGGCAGTTAGAGCCCACTTAGAAGAGCTTTAGAAGCCAGGCCTGGAGAGCTTCTGGAAGGTCACAGCCTTGAAACCTTGTGGAGCAGATCTACTTTGCACACAGGGTGTCACCATGAGTTTGAAAAAATTCAACAGGGACTAACCACAAAGTATTAAGTTTATAGGTGATACTGATATTTATTGTTGGTCTTAGAGAACTCACTCTGAGAGCCACTTGTACGAGGACTTGCATAGATCTTATTTCTTTCTTTGCAGGGGCTTCTAGGAAGCTTTGAGCCAAATTAGGAGCACTAGAGCAAGTGTTCAAGGAGCTCTGGTAGCGTAGTGGTTACAAATCGGGCTGCAAACCTTAAGGTCAGTGGTTCGAAACTACCAGCCGCTCCGTGGGAGAAAGATGAAGCTTTCTACTCCCGTAAAAATTTACAGCCTCAGAAACCCTGTACAGGGTCGCTATGGGTTGGAACCGACTCGACGGCACTTAACAACAACAACAGAGCAAGTGTTCATGGATATTCCATTCCAAATGTATACCTACTTTCCTTTTATTTTTCTTACTTGCATTTTCCCACTTGTCAAATAGCAAAGAAACTAGTGTTTAAATTGTGTTGCTGTTTTTGAACTTTGTCTCTATACATTCTCTCTCTCTCTCTCACACACACATATGAAATTGTATAGAAAGTAACTAATATGAAGATGATTCATTAAAGTTGGGTTTTGGAGTTAATCAAATGTAACCTCTCTATGCCTCCGTTTCCTCATCTGTTAAGTAGTAACTCCTGTGTCACATGTCCTTTGGGAAGACTGCACATGGGAATGCACTGAGTGGGGTACTTCACATAGTACCTGGAATAGATAGTGCAATTAAACTAGTGTTTATGATAATTACAAGGCACCCCCAATGAGATGGATTGGCACACTGTCAGCAACAATGGGCTCAAGCATAACAACAATTTTGAGGATGGTACAGGACTGCCTGGTTTCAGTCTGTTGTGCATAGTCGCCACGGGTTGGAACCGACTGGGCTGCACTTAACAACAACAACAATAATGAATAGTATCAGGTAATAAATAGGTAATAGCCTCATGTCTGTCACTGCTCTCGGTTGACCGTCCCATGTGACTGGTAGGAAGAGAGCGAGCGACTTCTCGTTATGCATGATAAGAAACCCTCAGAGGTAGACAGCTTTCTCTTTTTTGGTCTTTGCTATAGATTCACCAGGAGACATGGTGAACAACACACACCATGGCGCACAGCGTTTTCTTGCCTAGAACACAACATTGTGGGAAGCGCTGGGAGGCCCCATTATATTGCTATCACACTGGGAAAAGCAGGCTTCTCCCTGTAGGAACATGATAAAAGGCTATATTAAAACACAAAATCCAGGCAACAGAGCTCAACTCTGTGGCACACTAGCCTTGCCCACCTCTCCCCAGGAGCGTGCTTCTAACTGGGACACGAACCCTGAATTTAAAAAATTTCCCTTCGTCAAAGAAGGAGCAGGGCCACATTGTGACGGTCATTTCTCTAACCAAAGTACTTTCATGTTGCATATAGCAGCAACCAACCAACCAGTGACCAATTTTGACTCAGGGTGACCCCACGTGTGTCGGAGTAGAACTTCACTCCATAGGGTTGTTGTTGCTTTCCCATGGCTGTGATTTGTCAGGGGCAGATGGCCAGGCTTTTCTTCTGAGGCACCTCTGGGTGAATTCAAACTGCCAATTTTTTAATTAGTAGCCAAGGATTTCAGGGAGCTCTGCTAGTGTAGTGGTTATGAATTGGGCTGTGAACCTTAAGGTCAGCAGTTTGAAACTACCAGTTGTTCCATGGGAGAAAGATGAGGCTTTCTGCTCCTGTAAAGATTTATAGCCTTGGAAACCCCATGCAGGGTCACTATGAGTCGGATCCAACTCCACGGCATACCACCACCACTACCAGTCAAGGGTTTAACAATTCGCACCTTCTGGGGATTCCTTCACATACAATACTTTCTATAATCTTCATTATGATTCAACCAGGTAGAAACGGAGGCTTGGAAAGTCAAGTGAACTGCCCGAGACCACATAATGAATGCTGTCTGATTTCTACAACCACACTCACACTACTGCAACATGAACTCCAACAGACCAGATTAGTTGCCTCAGAGTTTGGAGCACATTTGGGGGCCCATTTGCCTTCCTTTTTACCATACTTCATTCTCTTCCATCACCTCTGGGCTTGCTTTTCAACATTGGTGGCATTTGGGGTCCTATCTGGAATGAATTGAAGATGTCTTCATTTCTATGAGATCGTAGGCATAGAAGATGCACTGTGAAGCTAGGGAAACAAGTTGAGACACTTCTAATTCATGGCAACCCTATGTATTGCAAAGTAGAATTGCTCCATGGGGTTTCCTTGGTCACATTCTTTGTGGAAGCAGATCACCAGACACAGTAGCACTGAGTGAGTTTGGATTGCTAACCTTTCAGTTAGTATAAGGAGTCCTGGTTTGGAACTATAGGATAAAGTTGGACCACAAGGTTGGTGTGAACCACAAGGTTGGCAGTTCAAATTCTTTAACTTCTCCTTGGAAACCCCATACAGGGTCACTATGTGTTGGAACCAACTCAATGGCACTTAACAACAACACCAAGGTTAGCATACAGTGGAAACCATTTGGAGCATCCAGGGACCTTGAGACTGGGAAATGGGGTACATTGTGGGGTGTGAGTCAAATAGTTCTCATATCAAATTTTGATGTCCAGTTTTTTCCTGTCTCCACTCCCTTGGTCCTTCCTGGCATAGGCCTTGAGGAGAAAATGTTCCGGGTGGTATCCAGGTCATCTGCCAGGCTCCAGGTCAGGGACCACTGTCAAGGAGGATCCAGCCAAACAAGGGTGGTGTGCTGCATTGGAGAGCACACGGGCTTTGAGTCCAGGAACCTCGGTTCTACTTAGAGGACACTCACTAAAGGTGACCACCTGTGTACTGTGGTGCCTTGCGTGTTGCTGTGATGCTGAAAGTTATGCCACCATTATTTTAAA
>NW_006408589.1:8587582-8654363 GCF_000296735.1 Chrysochloris asiatica
GAAATGAAGCACATAAAGATTAATACCCTGGGCATTAGTGAGCTGAAATGGACTGCTACTGGCCATTTTGAATCTGATGATCACATGGTTTACTATGCCAGAATGACAAATTGAAGAGGAATGGAATGGTGTAGTATTCATCATCAAAAAGAACATTTCAAGATCTATCTTGAAGTATAATGCTGTCTGGGATAGCATATGCATATGCCTACAAGGAAGACCAGTTAATACCACTATTAGTCAAACTTACCCATGAACCACTAAAGTCAGTGATGATGTAATTGAAGAATCCTACCAATTTCTATAGTTTGAAATTGATCAAACATGCAATCAAGATGTAATGATAACTACTAGTATTTAGAATGTGAGTATTGGAAACAAAGAGGAAGGATCAGTAGTTGGAAAATATGGCCTTGGTGGTAGAAATGATGGTGTAGATCAAATGATAAAATTTTGAAAGATCAATGACTTCTTCATTGAAAAAACCTTTTTAAACAACATAAGGCAACTATAGATGTGGATCTCACCAGATTGATGACACAGAAATCAAATTGAATCCAAGAGATGGTGGAAAAATCTCAATATCATCTGTCAAAAAAAGGGTAAGGGCAGATTGTGGAACAGACCTTCAATTGCTCATATGCAAATTCAGGCTGAAGCTGGAGAAAGTTTAAACAAGTGTACGAGAGCCAAAACATGACCTTGAATATATCCCAGTGGAATTTAGAGAATATCTCAAGAACAGATTTGATGCATAGACAATAATGACCAAAGACCAGAAGACCTGTGGGATGATATCAAGACCATGATACAGGAAGAAAGCAAAGGGTAATTAAGAAGGCAAGAAATAAAGAAAAGACCAAAATGAATGTCAGAAGAGACTCTGAAACTTGATCTTCCAGGATAGTGATGCTAATAAGGAGGTAAAAGAGCTGAACACAACATTTCAAATGTCAGCTTGAGAAGACAAAGTCAAGTATTATAATGAAATGTGCAAAGACCTGGAGTTAAAAAACCAAAAGGGAAGAACAAGCTCAGTGCATTTCTCAAGCTGAAAGAACTGAAGAAAAACATTCAAACCATGGCTTGTGATACCGAAGGGTTCTATGGGCAAAATATTAAATGAAGTAGACAATAGCAAAAGAATATGGAAGGAATACACACAGCCACTGCACCAACCCTATTGCACATCTTTCTTAATTTTAAACCATTCAGTGTTCCCATGTTCTGTTCAAACAACTGCCTTTTGGTCCAGGTACAGATTCCTCATGAGCACAATTAAGTGTTCCAGAATACTCATTCTTCACAATGTTGTCCATAGTTTATGATCCACAGAATTGAAAGCCTTTGCATAGTCAATAAAGCACAGGTAAACATCTTTCTGATATTCTCTGCTTTCAGCCAAGATCCATTGGACATCAGCAATGATATCCCTCATTCCATGACCTCTTCTGAATCCAGCTTGAACCTCTGGAAGTTCTCTGTCAATGTATGCTTGTAGCCGTTTCTGCATTACCTTTAGTAAAAGTTTACTTGCATGGGATATCAAAGAAATTGTCTGATGAGTTGCTGTTAGATGCTGTCAACTCAGTGCTGACTCTTGCTACCCCTGTGTATAACAGAACAAAATGTGTTGCCAGCTTCATCCTTGCAATTGTTGCTATGTGTGAGCCCACTGTTGCAGCCACTGTATTAATCCATCTTGTCGAGAGTCTTCCTCTCCTCCACTTTATCAAAAAAGATGTCCTTCTCCAAGGATTGATCCCTCTTGATAATATGTCCAAATTAAGTGAGATGAAATCTTGCTATCTTCGATTATAGAGAAGATTCAGTCTGCATTTCTCCCAATACAGTAGGCTGAACAATGAGTCCCAAAGTTATCACATCCTAATCCCCAGAACCTGTGAATGTTACTTTATAAGACAAAAACCTCTGCAGATGTGATTAAGTAAAAGATTTGAGGCAATGAGATAACCCTGGATTATCTGGATGAAATTAAAGTACAAACACATGCATTCTTAGAAAGGGAGGCAGGGGAAGATTTGATACACACACAGAAGAAGAAGAGGAAATGTGATTAAGGAGGCAGAAATTGGAGTCATGTGGGCACAAACAATGAAGGCCAGCAGCCACCGGAACTTGGAAGAAGCAAAGGATGGATTTACCCTTACAGCCTCTGGAGGGAATGCCTTGATTTTGATACTGATTTAGCACTTATAGCTTAAAGTTTTGTCAGAATAAAGTTCTGGTTTCTGTTTACCAAGTTTGCAGTAATTTGTTAGAGCAGGCACAAGAAATGACTACATCCTCAAACCAATACAACTCTAACAGCATAGGCAAGTTCTGCGGATTTTATTGAAGCTTTTGTGGAGAGATTAAAACATTTAAATTGTACGTGACAGAACTGGAAATTAAGGAGGCTTCACCTTAGAGATTTCTCTCTGCACAGAGAAGGGTCCCTAGGTGGTGCAAATGATTTGTGCTTGACCACCTAAAGGTTGGTGGTTCAAATCTACCCAGTAGTGCCATGGTGATCTGCTTTTGTAAAGATGGTTGTCAATACTATTAGGTGTCATCTATTCAAACGTGACTCATAGTGACTTCATGTGACAAAAGAACTGCCCCATACGTTTTTTTGGCTGTAATTTTTAAAGAAATGCATCACCAGGTTTTTATTCTGCAGTCACTGGGTGGGTTTGAACTACCAACCTTTTGGTTAGCCAACTCTTTGGCTAGAAACCTAGCATCATCCATTTATGCTACTAGGGCTCCTTTGCATCCAAGAAAGCCCTATGGTGCACTTCCATTCTGTAACACATGAGGTCGTCAAGTGTTGGAACTAACTTGATAGCAAAAATACTTGATTTGGTTTCACTACCTAAGGAGTTCAGCAGCAAAGTGGTTAAGAGTCAGGCTGATAATCTCTAGGTCAGCAGTTCAAAACTACCAGCTGTTCTGAAGGAGAAAGAAGAGGGTTTCTGCTCCCATAAAGATTTACAGGCTTGGAAACCCTACACAGGGTCATTATGAGTTGGAGCCAACTTGACAACACTTAACAACAACATTTAGCCTCTTATGCCTCCACTTTCTCATGGGTAAAATAAGATGATCATAACCATTCCTATATCATAGGGTAAGGAGTCTCAGAAACCCTATACAGAGTTACTATGAGTAAAAACTGACTCTATGGCACATAATCACCACCACCACCACCACCTAATGATGTGGTTGGTGATGGTCATGTGCCACCAAGTCGGTTTCAACTCATAGAAACTCTGTACAGAGTTTCCGACAAGCAGTTGGTGAGTTTGAACAAATGACCTTTCAGTTAGCTATCCTTATCCTACAGTGCCACCCCAGAAATCCAGAGGCCAAAGAGAAAACTGAAAATGAAATGGCTGGTAAGTGATAAAGGCTGGATCCAAATCAGGGCAGTCTGACTACAGAGCCACACTCTCAGTTGTTAGGGACCATAGTAGGGACCACTGGAAGCGTGTTAGGATGGAGGGCATCCTGTTGCTAATCTAAACTGGGATTCAGCCATGTCTGGGCTTGCTGGTGACCAGAAGGAAAGTGGAGGCATGTCCTTGAAGAGACTATATCCTGGGAAAGGAGCTTGTAGAGGCAGCTCAGCCTGTAAGAATCAGAAGAGTCTAAGCCAGGGCAGGGGAGGACAGTATTGTGGTTACTACTAGGGCATTGTTGTTGCTGTCAGGTGATGTCAAATCCATCCTGATTCATAACAACCTTATATACATCAGAATAAAATAGTGCTGGTCCTGTGACATCCCCACCGTCAATGCCAAGTTTGAGCTCATTACTGCAGCCACTATGTCAATCCATCTCATTGAGGGGCTTCTTCTTTTAAGCTAACTGACTTTATCAAGCATGACGTCCTTCCCCAGGGACAGGTTCCTCCTAATAACATGTTCAAAATACACGAGACAGAATCATGACATACTAGTTTCTCAGGAGCATCTTCAAAGACAGATTTGTTTGTACATCTGGCAGTCCATGGTATATTTAATATGCATTGCCAACACCATGATTCAAATGCATTAGTTCTTCTCTGGCCTTCCTTACTCATTGCCCAGCTTTCACATGCATATGAAGAGTTGGAAAATACCATGGCTTGGCTTAGATGCACACTTTAGTCCTCAAGATGACATCTTTACTATTTAGCACTGCCTGGTGGGACACAACACTGTGACAAAGTAGTGCTTCTGTGGAGAGGAACTGGGGCAGTAGAAGAAACAATGGATGATGCATTTGTAGCTAAGGCTCTGCAAGGAACAAGTGGGAGTATGAGCGAGGGGCACTTGAGTTATTGCCGTGATTGTGTCCTTATTGGCTCCAGCTGGGAAGATAACAGTCACTCATCATGATACAAGGGTTGTTGTGAGGGTAACATGAGGTAATGCATGTGGACAAGACAGCAATCACTTGGCATGCCTCACTGCAATCAGGTCCCCAAACTGCCCAACCCACAGCCTGCAAAGAGGGAAAACAACTTGAGATGGCCACGTTTCTGGCCAGGGGACTCTGGGTTCCTTCTACCTACCTGTTCTCCAGCAAGCTGACTGACCAAAAAAGACTGTCAGTCATTTCATAAGCTGTCTAGAGATCCTGCTTGCTACTTTTTTGTTTGTTTGGTAAAAAGCTAGGCTGGGTTGATTCCTTTCTTCCCCAGTGTTGCAAAGAAATTTTCTTGGGAAATACCAAAAAAACAATGAAGCAGCAGCAGAGAAGGAGCAGAAGACTGGTGGCTGGACTGTAGAATGCAGGAGCAAGGCCAGTAGAGACAGTAATGTGAGACGAGATGGGTGTGGTAGGGGCCAGGTGGAGTGGTAAGAGCGTCTCTGTGATGACTGCTGAGTCCCACTTAAAAACAAAGAAACTGAGGCTCAGAGAAGGGAACCTAACCACACTATGGCCACTGATACAGAGCTGAGAATCAAGTGCAGGACTTGTGGGGAAAGCCCATGCCTTTAACATCTGCACCATACCGATCCCAGGATCCCAGGTGAGTTGTTGTTAGCTGTCATTGACTCCATCCCGACTCATGGTGATCCCATTGTGCAAACTCGTTGTTGTTGTTAAGTGCCGTAGTATACATTCTGAGCCATAGCAACCCTGCTTAGTGTTTCCAAGGAGCAGCTGGTAAGCTTGAACTGCCGACCTTGTGGTTCAAATGGACTTTGCAGTCCAGAGCATTAACCCACAGTGCCACATCAGGACTGCACTGTCTAGAGTAGAACTGTACTATCATGTTTTCAGGACGGTGACGGTTTGGGAGTAGATCATGTCTTTCTTTTGAGGTGCCTCTGGGTGGGTTTGAATTACCAATCTTTTGGCTAGTAGACCAGTGTCTAAGCATTTATGCCATCTAGGGACTGGTCTAGATTGAGGAGACATTCTGTTTCCAGAGTTGGAGGAGGGAGGAGGAGGAGCAGAGACTCACTGACACCCACAACTTGATCTGCTCAGAAATGAGGCCCAATGCAAACCTTCTTATTGCAAAATGTTTTTGCTTGCAGAGGACAGCAGAGCCTTTTTGACAGCAGAACCTCTCAGGGTCTGAACCTGTCTTGGGTGCAAACCTCAGTCATTCTGGCTGTGTGAAGTTCTGAGTTAGTTCCCATGGGGCAGGGCAGGAGCCCATGGGTGGGTGGGTTTGAATCATCCAGAAGCACCTTGGAAGATAGCCTGGTGTTCTCCCTCTTTAAGGTCACAGTATTGAAAGCCTAATGGATTTCTAGTCTGTACACATGGGGTTGGCATGAGTTGGAACAGGCTTGACAGTAACTAACAACAGGCAATCAAAACAGTCCTTACATATGGGACCAAGAACATTTTCTGAAAGGTGCACCTGTCCTCTTTCCACAGTCCCACTTCTGAAAACAGCACCCCATCCATCTCCCAGGCCCCCACCCTTCTTCACCCCCACAGCCAAGCAGTCCACAAGCCCAGTGGAGTTTACTCCCTTATTTCCTCTCTCACCTGTACCTGTTTTCTTTAGCAGTTTCCCCCATTGTCTTCCATAGCCCCAATCTCTTCTCCAATAAGAAAGCCAGAATGATTCTCCTGAAACATGAAACTCATCCCCGCTTTGCTTCACTTGTTAATAGTATTCCCCATTGCCACCCAGAGACAACTGGGAAGAAAGATCTGGAAATCTGCTTTCAAAAGTCACAGTCTTGAAAACTCCACAGAGCAGTCTTTGTCTGAAACACATGGAATTGTCATGAGTCAGCATTAACTGATAGCAACTGTTTTTGCTTTTGGTGTTTATACAAAGTCCAAGGAGCCCCAGTGGTGCAAAGGTTAAGCACTTGGATGCTCATTTGAAAGACTGGCAGTTCAAACTCACCCAGCAACTCTGTGGAAGAGAGACCCAGTGATCTGCTGCAATAGGAGTGTTGTTGTTGTTATGTGCTGTGGAGTCGGTTCTGACTCATAGCGACCCTGTACAGGGTTTCCGAGGCTGTAAATCTTTACGGGAGCAGAAAGCCTCATCTTTCTCCCGCGGAACAGCTGGTAGTTTCAAACTGCTGTCCCTGCGGTTAGCAGCACGATTCGTAATATAGTCTAGAAAACCCTAGAAGGCAGTTTTAATCTGTCACAAGGGGTTGCTGTGAGTTGAAAATGGACTCCATGTCACCTGACAACATGATATTAAAGTTCAGACACTTTTGCTTGGCATTCAAGGCTCCGTTCATGCTACATTGCAAGCAGGCACCTTAACCCAACCACATGCAATTTGATCACATGCCAGGTTCTCCCACACAGGAGACAGTCTTTGCCCTCTCCTGTTGGGCTGACAGGCCACCTCTATGAACTTGCCCTCACATGCTCCTAATTGAATCCCTTGCCCTCCCTGGACTCCCACCTCAGGCTCCTGTGCACCCTCCAACCTTGTCAGTTATTCCACAGCTGTCTAGAGACATAGAGTCCTGGTATGACTGTAGGATAAGCACTGGATCTCAAGGTTGGTTTGAACTGCAAGGTTGGTGGTTCGAACTCACCAACCACTCCTCAGAAGCCCTATGCAGGGTTGCTATGAGTCAGAACGGACTCAACGGCACTTAACAACAATAACTAGAGACCTTGCCTGCTGCATTCTTGTTTGCTTAAAAAGCTAGGCTGGGTCGATCCTGTTCTTGCTGTTTCTCAAAAATATAATTGGGACCCACGGAGGAAACAAGGAAGTAGCAACAGAAAAGGAATAGGCCCACAAGGGCTAGCTTAAGTAGGATGCCATGTATTTGCAATGCTCTGCAGAGATTTTTCTGTTTCCATGAGTTCCATGCATCTAGACATGACATCTGTCTCATTTGTCTTTGTGCCCCCAGCTCCCAGCATAGGGCTCGGCACATATTAAATGCTCAATATCCAATCAACAAATAAAAACCCAAAACTAACAACAACAAAATCAAAACCAAATTCACTGCCCTCAAGTTGAATCCAACTCATAATAACTTTACGTAGGACCAAATAGAACTGCTCGTTAGGTTTTTCGAGACTGTAAATCTTTACAGTAGCAGACTGTCTCACTTTCTCGTGAAGAGCAGCTGGTGGTTTGAACTGCCGACCTTGTGATTAACAACCCAATGTTTAGCCCACAGCACCACCAGTGTTCCTCAATCAGCAAACAAATGAGTGGGGACCCATCATTGTGTCTGAGCTTCAGGCCCTCAACTCTCCAGTGAGGCAAGAGGAAGCTTTTCTTCGACTCCTCCCCCGCTCCAAATCTGTGGTTTGGACCATTGTGGCTTCTCATTGCACCAATTCGGCTCAGCAGAACCTCCAGCGACACCACTTTGAATTCCTGTAAATTACTTCCCTGCTAGGACTTGTAAGCCAGGTTGCCAAGCAACCAGAAGGGATTTGGTCCTTATCAAAGGGCCTTGTCTTCACATTATGCACTCAATAGATGTCCTAGAGCAGGTTGGAGTGGGCATAACCCCACTCCCTGAGCCCCCCTCTGCCTTGCTGGGTAGGCCAGCCTCAGTCACAATGTGACCGCTGGCCTTGAAGGAAGTTTGCCTAGTTGTGAGTGCCCAAGACATCTTTTTCTGAGGTGTCATGCTGGGCCAGGAGGGGAGAGCGCTCAATAGCTGTGGGACCTGGAGAAGAGCCCTGAGACCATTAGCTTTGGAATCAGAAAGCTCAGAATTTGCATCCCAGAATGGCACTTAGCCACGTGCCTTGGGAGAGTCTTGTCTCCTTGCTGAGTCTAATTTCCTCATGTGCTCAGTGTAAATATTAAACCCCACTCTGCAGGCCTGTGTGGAGGATTAAATGAGATGATACGGTCGAAAGCCTGCTGTGATGCCTAGGACTCAGAGATGCAGCACGAGACTGCTTCATTCCTAGTTCTTAAGGTCCAGCACTCTCCTGGATTTCCGAAAGCCACAAGGGTAGGCTGACAGGCTTCTAGTGGGAGCGCCTTCTTGTGCCCAGCACCAAGGGAACCACCAGCAGCATATGAAAAGGAAAGAGACACTGCACTAGGGGTCCTTTGGGAACTTGCTATCAACTTCCAAACATCACAGCCTGTATAGCAGCCGGGTGAATGCTCAAACTTCCTTGCTACACAGAGGGTGTCGTCAGCCGATGTTTACTGGACATCTGCTCCATGCCAGGAGCTGTGCCAGGCAACTCTCCTCATTTTGTCCTTACAGTCTCTCCTGGAACTGAGGCTTGGCTGTAGGATTTGAATCTAGATCTGTTTTGCTCAAAGTCCCTTGTGGCTCAGGAACAGAGAGGAGAGGTGGTGAGTTTGTGAAGAGTGACAAGGTCAGGTAGGAAGACCACCTCTATGGACCTGGATCAAGTGCCAGGGCACAATCAACCAACCATCCCAATGCCACTGAGTTGGCTGTGCCTCATAGGGACCCTATAGGACAGAGCTGAACTGCCCCATGGGGTCTCCATGCCTGTAAAGAACCAACAGATCTGTGCTGGAAGAAGTGCAGCCAGAGTGCCAGACTTTGTCTCTCATACTTCAGATATATTATCAGGAAGGACCTGTCACTGGAAAAGGATATCATGTTTGGTAAAGTGGAAGGTCAGAGAAAATGAAGAAGACCCCCAACGAGACATATTGGCACACTGGTGGCAGCCATAGTTTCAGGTGTGGCAGCAATTGTGAGGTTGGCTCAGGATTGGGCAATGTTTCGTTCTGTTGTGCATAGGGTCACTATGAGTTGGTGTCAACTTGATGGCACCTAACAACAACAGACAACAAATCTTAACAGAAACTGTCTGTCACATCTTTCTCCCATGGAGCAGCTGGTGGGTTCAAACCACAGACCTTTGGTTAGAAGGTATTTTAACCAATGTCCTACCCGGGCTCCCATTAGGATACAGGACTCATTAAAAATATTGTAAAATCACTGTACAGCGTAATCTTAAACTTGTGTGGTTCTAGGAATGAAAGGCATCAAGGAAAGGAGAAACAAACAAAACAAAGCACACAAAAACCTGTTGTGTTGATTCCATTCTGACTCATGGAGACCCCGGGTGTTACAGAGTAGAACGGCTCAATAGCACATTCTTGCCTGTGATCTTTATAGAAGTAAATTGTCACGGCTTGACATGGTACCATTGGGTGGGTTTGAACTACCAACCTCCAGCATAAACTGGTTGTACCACCTGGGCCCTTCTATGAATTAAAGGCATCCAAGAAAGGCTGGTGTGTGGCACAGGGTGAGGACAACAAGACTTCCAGGGTAACCTGTATCCAGCATCCTTGCCTCACCTGAATGAGGGATACACCTGGGAGAGGTCATTGAATGCTGACTTCAGTTTGGTCCTCAACTCCCTCATGGTCAAGGGGGCATTTTCTGCATCCTGATGCCTGTTTCACTGTCCTCTACAAGAGCCGAAGTTCACCTTAGACTCCAGACAAGTCCCATTTCTTCCAGGAGGCCTTCCCTGATGTCCACAGGCTGCACCCATAACCCCTTCCTGTGCTAGATGTTTCCCAGACAGCGTGTGTCACACTGGGCAACCAAACCATCTTCTCCCTATTGGCTCGTGAACTTCATGAGTGTAGAAACCAGGTCTGATCCATCTTTGGCCCTCAGTACTCAGTACTGAGGTGTTTAATAGAATTGTTGAAAGGTTGAACAAAAGAAAAAAAAAGTCTTCTCTGATTTCTCCACTGGCAAAGTATTTATTGTTACTACCCTCACTTGTCTTCAGCTTTCATTCCATTTTCTTCTTCCATCTCATATGACTTTTTAAGACAATTTTTGTCCTATTAGAATTAAAAGTGAAGAGAAGCTCTGAACAGCCAAACTGTGTTGCCCAAAGAGAAGCGCTGCTATGGCAGCTGCAGATGTTCAGAGGGTGCAGCAGCCAGGCTGACATTTCAGGCAGGTAGTCTAGTCTGACTCCCAGTCTGGCTCCCTCTTTCGATTCTCAGTCTCTGGGTGGAGGCAGTCTCTGGGGATGGCTGGCAGCTGACTGTGGTTCTGATCCATTACCCCCATAATTACTTCCAAATGCTATTTTCATGCAGTCATATTGTCCTCCACGCCACTTTGACTTCCAGTTGGCTCTGCCACGTGCCCCATTAACTCCATGCTAAGAGATGGCGTACTTGCACTGAAGGTACAATATCCAGGGGCTGCTCTCGTGAGATGGGGCAAGGATGAACTTAGTAAATGCCTACAAGGTGTCTTGAACTTGGCAATGGCAGGTGTATAAGGGGGCTCCAAAAATTTGTACAAAAATTTCATTCCATTTTTCCTGAACTTTTTGAAGCACCCTTGCATTGATTCTGTATAGAGTCATTTGGGCTGGCATTCTTGTGGTTAGCAGTCCAATGCTTATCCTACTGTGTATCACATCAGGGTACAAGTGGTTAACATGCTCAATGCTAACCAAAAGGTTGGAGGTTCTGCCAGAAGAAAGACCTGGCAATTTACTTCTGAAAAACTAGTTAATGAAAACTCAATAGAGTACAGGTCTATTTTGACACACAGGGAGTCAGCATGGGTCAGAGGCAACTCAACAGCCACTGGTCCCTCACTGCAGTGAATGCAGGTACTAAGCTAGGCCCCTGGTGGTGGTGGGTATATGCCGTGGAGTCTGTTCTGACTCATAGCGACCCTGTATAGGGTTTCCGAGGCTGTAATCTTTATGGGAGCAGAAAGCCTCATCTTTCTCCTGCGGAATGGCTGGTAGTTATGAACTGCTGACCTTGATTGAGGTTAGCATCCCGACTCGTAACCACTAAGCTACCAAAGCTCCTTTAGGCCCCTGGGAGTCAAAAATAAATGGCAATGCAAACAGTGCAGGGTGAGAAGTGTGGTCTGAGGTGTCTATCTGGGGTGGAGGAGGGGAGGCAGTAGGGATGGGTTGCAAACCTGACCTGGATTTTAAAGAACAAGTAGGATTGGGAGAAGGGAAAGGCCAGAAGTAAAATACAACATGATATATGCAAGGAAATGCTAGGCATTCCACGTGGCATTGACCAAGAGTTTCAGATGCTGGGCAACTCCCGATGAGGCTGGAATGACAGTCCAGGGTCAAGTTGAATATGGTACAGGGTTAAGAACAGTAATACAATGATTAGTTTCCCTGAGTTCAAGATCTGGCTTAGAGAAAGTTAGCTGACCTCTCCATGTCTTAGTCACTTCATTTGAAGTGGTGACAATAAAAGGACTTGCCACATAGGGTGGTTTTTGTAAAGATTGAATGAGCTGGTGTCTGTAACAGTGCCTGCTACCTAACAAGCTTTCAGTAAATGTTTGGTCAGCACAGATGAGGAACTTGGGTACTAAACCAGTTTTCTCCTGGAAGGCACAGGCAATGGAAAGAGGGTGAATGTTTTAAAAACAAGGAAGTGCTGTTATAGTTATATTCAATAAGTTCTTGTTTCAGTAAGTCCTCTCTGTCCTCAGCTACTTTATTCAGGAGGCAGGGAGGAAATTCAAGTGAAACTCATTGGCATGGCTTGCTGGGTTCTTCTTTCTTTCTGTCCCTCATTTGTAATGTTCTACTTTGTGCTCCCCCATCCAGACCCATCATCACATACCCATGGTGGTGATGGTTATTTGCCGTGGAGTCGGTTCCAACTCACAGCGACCCTGTACAGGGTTTCTGGGGCTGTAAATCTTTACGGGAGCAGAAAGCCTCATCTTTCTCCCATGGAACAGCTGGTAGTTTTGAACTCCTGACCTTGCGGTTTGCAGCCCGATTCGTAACCACTACGCTACCAGAACTCCTTTCACATACCCATACCCACCCCTTCTCATACCCACCCCAAAATCCTGAACATGAAGGAATCTTGCAGTGGAAGGCCACTGTGAACTCACTGTGGTCAGAAAAGTCCTGCTTGACTGCCCCCAATGATGGGGGGGCTCATTACATAAAGCGAGATAGATATAGTGTCTGTAATTGGGTAGTAGTAAGACATTATCTGAGACCTGATGTGGTTCTGTAGGATTAGCACTGGGCTGCTAACCTCTATGTTGGCAGTTCAAACCCACTAGCTAGTCACAGAAACCCTATGCAGGGTTGCCGTGAGTCAGAACTGACTAAATGGGACGCAAGACATTAGTTACTCTGGTCTTATCTGAGCTGTGGGAAAATGAAACAGATGTCCTCTAGTCCTTCCTGGTCTAACAGACAAGGGTGACTTGTTATAAAGGCCTTGAACAGGATTCCTGCAGGTGGCAGGAGTCTTCTTAGCTGGGTTTGCTTAAGAGGCTCCAGGTCAAAGATAACAGCACTGAGTCTCTCTTCAGTGTAATTATAAGAGCTGCTCAATGCTCAAACCAAACTCACTACCACTGAGTTGATTCAGACCCATAGCTACCCTGCATAAGGTTTGTTGTTGATAAGTGCCGTTGAGTCAGTTCCAACTCATAGCGACCCTGTATAGGATTTCCGAGGAGAAGCTGGTGAACTCGAACCGCCGACCTTGTGGTTCAAACCTACCTTGCAGTCCAGCACATTAATCCACAGCGCCACACCAGGACTCCCCGCACAGGCTTTACAGGGCTGTAAATCTTTACAGAAGCAAAAAGCTCCATTTTTTGTGTACAAAGCTGATAGTGGGTTTGAACTGCTGACCTTGTACTTAGCAGTCCAGTGCTTACCCTGCAGTGCCATCAGGACTCCTTACAAGAGCTACTAGCATTTCTTTTTTAGTTTTTTGGGGGGAACTATACATTTGCTAGGTAGGGTGGAGGGTCAGAGAAAAAGAGGAAGACCTCCAACGAGATGGATGGCCCAGGATCGAACATTGTTTCGCTCTGCTGTGCATGGGGTCGCTATGAGTCGGTTCCGACTCGATGGCACCTGACAACAACAACAACATACATTTGAAAGTTGCGTAAGATTCCTAGCTCTTGTGAGGATCCAGGCTGTCTCAGCAGCACTTGCTGTATGCCTTGTGTTGTGCTTTGACCCATTTTCATGCTGTTTCCATTCCTATCAACCGATGGATGATGGGATTTCAGAGAAGTTTGGTTGAAGGAAGATGAGTGGTTCAGTTCTGTCTGGCTCCTGCTCGGGTGCTCCTCCTCATTTCTGGTTCGGGTTCAGAGAATGTCATGGATCTCAATCCCAGGAAGGCTTTGGGGGTCGTGCAGGCCTCTGGGATCCTTATGGTCCAGAACATCAGCCTTCTGTTCTCTGCTTCTCTTCTCTTTCCACTGCCCCAGGCTCCAAAGGATTGTGGGAAAGACCATATCAGACATGGTTAAGGGCCTGATTGTGCTCTCAGTCTTCTATTTCAGCTTTGACATCTATGACTCCAGGCTCCCTGTTCCTCTCCGTCCCCAGGCTCCTCTCTGTCCTCCCCTCTCTGAGCAAGACTTATACGGCCTCGTTTACAGCCTGCTCTTTTTGGGTCTTTGATGAAAGCCTCCTCAGTCTGTCCTGTCTAATCTTCAGTGCCCTTGGTAATGGTCACAGGAGCTGTGAGACTACACAGCTTTAGTTAAACCAACTCATTGGATCTACAGGCTCTGTGTGTGTATAAGGCTCAGCTTGTACACACACAGAGCCTCCTGCTTGTAAAACGTCTACCTCTCTTGTTTCTTTGAAGCTCAAAAAACAGGTGCAAAGGGAGAAGAGCATGAGCAGAATGTGGGGCCCTATCCAGAGAAGCAGCGACACCAGAGATGGAAGCAAAGGTGAGGGCATGGAGAGAGGGACCAGCTGAGGACTCTAGACTCATGGAAAGAGAAAGACTGAGTGCTGGTGGCCAGGAGGCAGACTTACAAAATGTGTCTATTGGTTGTTTAAATGATTATATATTCCTGAGTGTTTTTGTGTACACACCCCCTCCAAAAAAATTCCAACACACAACAAATACTGTTGAATGATGATGCATGGAGGAGACTGTAATCATTGCAATGAAATGATTCTCCCTTGTAAACTATCACTCTTAAACAAACAAACAAACAAACAAACAAACAAACAAAACAGTGCATAAAGTCAAGGAAATATTATCATACCCATTTTACAGATGACACAACTGAGTCTCAGAGAGGTGAAGTGGCTTGCCTGGTTAGGGTTGGAGGAAGAAACTGAGGTTCCATCCACCTGATTCTGATTCTCTACTTCTTCCACTCATTTTCCTGTACGTGGGCTTGCTTCGAGACTCTGGGCTAGGTAAGTTGTCCAGCGCCACACAGTCAGAAAACAGTAGTGGCACAGAATCTGAACTCAGGTCGTTTAGCTCCAGGGACCATAGTCAAGTGTCTGGTGTCGGGAGGTGTGCATCGAATACGGACTCAAACTGCTCTCATCAGTGCCTCCTCTCCTGCCTGTCAACCTCCTCACCCGCAGGTTCCTTCTGCTCTGGGCCCCCACTGGTGATATACAGGCTGGCAGTTCCTTTTCCCAGCTTCCCTTGACTGCCAGAGAAGCAGGTGGCTTCTCCTCATCTCCCATTCAAAGGGCGTCAAGCTTGCAGAAAGCAGATGAATAAGCTCCTCAGCCAGGGAAGATTTTGTTGCTAAAATACACGGTCTGATTACGAGTGATTGAAGGGCTGGAGAGAGACTGTAGTTGGCTATGATTTGTTCTGATTTGAAGTAGTTCTAAACAAGTCACCAGGAGGCAGGCGTGGGAGCGGCCGGGTTCAGCTGCACGGGGCTTTGGCAATGATACATTTCCTGTGGGCACCAGGGCCAGGCTGACAATTGTGGACAGGGTTTTCAAACAGTGTTTGAAATCGGATTCAGTACATTTATCTTGTCTTCTTTCCACTTGGTATGAAAGCCTCCCCCTATGTCTTTCTTACTGTCTTTCTTTCTTCTCTCTCTCTCTCTATCTCTCTCTCTCTCTATATATATACACACACACATATACACACACACACATTTCTCTCACTTTCTCTCTTGCTCCAGCATTGGAAATGGAAATGAGCTGCAAATGAACTGGAGGTGGTTTGGGAACGCGGAGCCCGCCTGGTGTAGAATAATGATGTTACCCGTGGCCTGAGAGCGGACGTGGCACTCGCTGCCTCTGGATCTGCCTGACAGGGAGAATCTGCTTGGGGGAATTCATCCTGTCAGGATTGAAGGCTGTAATTGGGGCCAGTGATTCATAGTCCCGTTATGGCTCATGAATACATTCATCTTCCAGTTTTGTCTTGTTGCTAAAAACCATGATCGACCATTTCAGGCAGGGGTGGTGGAGGGTCTGGGGTCAGGTGGGCAAGCCATCTCTTTTCAAACAAAGATAAAGGGCAGGCATGCAGATGGTTCCTTGTGTCATGGGGAACGGGTCTCAGGAGAAGGATTTCAATTAAACATTTGCACAATGAGCGATTCAACAGTAACTAGACCAGTGGCTCTTCCTCACCAGGAGGGGGAAGATGAGAGAATCAGTCCCTCATTTGTCACTTCTGTCATGATTTGATTGCCACAGCTGCAAGTGACTACCCTGCCCCTGTCCTTTAAACTGGATGGAACCAGCCATGCACCATTTGTGAAAACTGAGGGGCCACGTGTGTGCCCTACGATGACGGCCCTGGATTAACGCTGGCCAAGAAAGGATGGACTAGAAGTTAGAAGCCAGACTCAAAGCCTGTCTTTTTCTATTTAGCAAGTACATGAACTTGAATATGTTACTTCATGCTCCCTGTGCCTCAGTTTCTATGGAAGTATCAACAAATCCACCTTGGGAAAAGTGCAGTCAGAATGCTCCTTAGAATCATGGAAGGTAAGACTTCAACTCTCCTGCTTTGGACATGTTGTCAGCAGCTGGACTCTTAACCACTATGCTATCAGAGCTCCTTCAGGAAAGACACTGGTAAAGTGGAGGGCCACTGAAAAAGAGGAAGACCCCCAACGAGATGAATTGACACAGTGGCAGGAGCAATGGGCTCAAGTATAACAATAGTTGTGAGGACTGGACAGTGTTTTATTCTGTTGTACGTAGGCTTACTATGAGTCAGAAGTGACTTGAAGGTACCTAACAACAACAATAGCATGATTATGAGGCAAAGAATCAAACATATGAAACACTGAGCGTTGCCTGGTATACAGAAAGTGCTCAATAAAGCTTAGCAAACATCATTCACTTCTTTTGATTTGCCTGCTGACTTCCCAGATGCTCTGACCCCTGACTAATATCTGCTACTATTGCTGTTGGTTGGAGGCCTGCTGGGTAACTCGTTCTTGGTTTCTAGCATCTGTGGTTCCTATATGCATCTTGACCTTCATGGCTGTTCCCTGTCACTGCCAGAACATAGCACTACAAAGTGGGTAGCTTAAAACAACAAGAATTTACTGATTCACAATTCTAGGGACCAGAGAAGTCCAAGATCAAGGTATTGGCTGGACCATGTTCTACGAAGACCCTAGGGGAAAAGCCTTCCTTGACAGTAGTTTTTGGTGGTTCCTTGGCTTGTAGATAACCAGTTGCTTTTAGATTGACTTCAGGTCATGGTGACCCATGTGTGTCAGAGTATAACTGTGCTCTAGAGGGATTTATTTGCTTATTATTAATTTTTTTTTGTTGTTGAGCCTATACACAGCAAAATATTTACCAATTCAACATTTTCTACATGTGCAATTCAGCGACATTGATTGCATTCTTCGAATTGTGTATTGATTACATCCGTATCCTCCTTTTCTGACTTACTCCTCCCCCATTAACATCAATTCATTATCCCCTAAGGTTTTTATCTCATCTCTTGAGTTGCTATTGTTAAGCAGACCCAATATAGATAACTCTTGGTGGCTCTAAACAGTAAGCATTGGATTGCAAGCCACAAGGTCAGCAGTGTGAACCCAGGAGACCAGGTCCACAGGAGAAAGATGAGGATTTCTGCTCCCTTGAAGATTTATAGCCTTGGAAACCCTATGAGTCAGAACTGACTCCATGGCACATAACAACAGACAGTTTTTAAAAAACAAAACATTGCTATCGAATTCATTCCATCTCTTAATGACTTTACAGGACAAGTAGAACTGCCCCCATAGGGTTTCCAAGGCTGTACATTTTTGCACAGCAGACTGACACATCTTTCTCCCACAGACTGTTGGTGAGTTCAAACTACTGACTTCCAGTTTACTGTACCGTCATGTCTCTTAAAACCTAAACTACTGCCATTGAATTGATTCGGACTCACAGTGACCTTGTATATGGTTCCTGAGACTTTAAATCTTTATGGGAACAGGCAGTCTCATCTTTCTCCCATGGAGCAGTGGGTGGGTTTGAACTGCTGACCTTGCAGTTAGCAGCTCAATGCCTAACCCACACTTAAGGACTGCTCTTAGGGCTCCATATAGTTCTTAAAAGAGCACAGTGCAGATTTTTATTATTTTACTATTTAAGCTTAATTATGACTTAGTTTGAAGAAGACACTGGGGGATATTTTTGTTTTAAAGTTTAAAGATGATCTCAGAACAATAATTTCAGGGGTTTGTCCAGCCTCCATGGCTCCAGGAAGTCTAGAGTCCCTGAGAATTTGAGATTCTGTTTTGCACTTTCCCTATTTTGTTTGAGATTCTTCTATAGAATATTTTATCAAAATATTAATTACAAGGCATCATCCAGTTCTTTTGGTCTCATGACAAAGGAGGCAGCTGTTTACGGAGACAATTAGACATATATTTCATTTCCTCCTCCTATTCCTGATTCTCCACGGGGTTTCCATTGGCTGATTTTTTCACTAGATCACCAGGTTTTTCATCTGAGATGCCTCTGGGTAGACTTAAGCCTCCAGCCTTTTGGTTAGTGTCTGTTAACCACATGCACCTTCCAGAGGCTCTGGGCTTGTAGATGTATTGTTCAATGTCGGCCTCATCTTGAAGTGGCCGTCTTCCCCCTGTGTCTCTGTCCATGTTTTTGATCGTTCTTTTGTTAGGACGCCAGTCATATAGGGGTAGGGCTCTAGGACTTCAACCTATCTTTTTGGGGGGACACAATTCAGTCTATAACAAAGGATGAGGAGTACGGGTGGGGATGGGGTGGAGGGCAGGGCTGGAGCAGATAAAGAGAAGACAGTAATACAACCCTGTTGTGTGTCTACACTCCAGTGTGTTACCCCCAAATCTTGGGTCTAATGCCCTGGAGTCCAATTAGCAAATACTCCAGATAAACAAAGAAAGACGAAAGTCTTTCTTGTAGGGAGTTGACTTCCTGAACACCACCAGAGATGTGTCTTTGTTGTTAGAATAACCTTAAGTTGGAGAACTTTTTATACTATTTCTTGATGAGGTTAGTCATGGACCACATGCAAAGAGGACTACAATTCTGACATTCACACTAAATCACAAGGTGGTCCTGATGCCACAAGAAACAGCTCAAGGAGGACAGGATTAATGATCTCTGTACCTGTTTGTCATTCTTTATCAGAGCAGGGACCAGGCTTCAGGCAGAACCAGGGAATTATTAACATCCCAACTTAAAATAGTCAAAACATACATTTAAAAAAAACCAGGACAAGTTGGATGTGTGTGTGTGTAAAAGATGCTTTCAGACAGTGTTTGATTAGCTCAGCAAAATTGTTACGCTCTTAAAATGACTTCATTTACACTCAGATGGAGGTCCTAAGACTGAGCAGATGTCAAATGCTAGCCTCTCAGATCAGGAGACTGTGTCTGAGGATTAGTGGAAGATCCACTGAAATAACTCTCACACAAGTGTGACTGACTGTAGAAACAAAAACCCTGCATGCTGCCCACATCCCCCAGACTCCAATCTGACTGATTACCGAAGATCCCTTCTCCGTCAGAGCAGATTCCCGGCCCATCTTCTAGATTGAGTCTCCTGGGTACAGTCTGGGATGTGCTTAAATGCTTATGTCTGAGAACAAGCAAGGAAGAAGGGGAAAGAGAAGGAATGAATATCTAACACCCATGTAAACTCATTTATCTCTAGAACAACTATCTAGTTGTTTTCATCCCATTTTACAGAAGAGGAAGCTAAAACTCACAGACCTACAATATTTTTGACAAGGTTACACTGGTGGCCAATGGCTGCACTGGAGTAATCATCCCAATATTGCATCATGGCTATAAAGAATGAAGTTGACATTGTTCTCTCCTAACTTTAAGAATATATGTGGATAGAATATATGTGGGCTGAGTGTGGTGGTGGTGGGCTTTATTCAAGTTTGGAGACTCATGGAGCTCATTTCATACCTTCCTGGACCTCAAGCTGTCAGAAGTGCAAATGCCAAGTTGCTGGAGGTTTTCCCTCATCACTAAGATGTTACTGAAGCTCCAAACCATTGAGAAGGTGGCTTTGAAAGCAGAGAAAGGACCTATCAGGCAAAGTGTTTGTTTATTTTCTTGTATTCAAGAAAGAAACAGTAATCTAAAGAACTTGCTCTAGAAATTGAATTTGGGTAGAATCAGGTGTCCATTTGTAAATCAACACATTCAGCTGCAAATGCTGATGTCTTGGGACACATCTGCCCATCTTATGTATGCCCCTCTTCCCCCCACTGTGAGCTCACTGCTGCTGTAGGGAGGTCCAGTCACCATTTGATTTGTGGCTGCCCCTAGGAAGTAGGAAAGAGAGTCTTTGGAAATTGTCTTTGGTGATGTTAATCAGTTCACATGAGGTCATATTAGAGAGGGTGGGACCTCAGCCAGTCTGAATGAAGTCCTTATCAAAGAGGAGAGACACAGAGGGAGGCACTCATAGGGAAGATGGCCAGGTGAATACAGAGGCAGAGACTGAAGTGATTCATCTAATAAGCCAAGGAGCATTATTGGCCATCATCAGAAACTAAGGACAGAGACATTGAACAGATGGAACAAACCCAACACTCAAATTTCAGATTCCTAGCCTCCAGAACTGCAAGATAATACATTTCTATTCATAAAGGCTCCCCAGTTTGTGGCACTTTGCTTCAGAAGCTCTAGGCAGCCACCAACACATCCTTCCAGTCCTCACCTGCAGCCAAGCCCAACCGTGACCAATGCACACCTGGAATTATTCAGATAGCTGGGGAGGGCCTGGTCTTGGAGCACTCCTTGGCAGGACTTTGGTGGTCTTGAGGTGTTACACATGCAACAAAGGCAATCAACTGGGGGACCTGTGGGAGGTAAGGCTGACCCAATGCTCCCTCACACCAGCCATACACAAAGCACTAAAAACCACAGGGTCAAGGGACATCTTCCACACCCTTCAGTAGGAACAATGACTAATGTTTGTCATGTGTGGACACTACGTCAGGCACTACTGTTTATTTGGACCACAGAGTAACTCAGTGTGGGGACGACTGTTATTTAAAATGTGTAGATAAAGATACTGAAGTTGGATAGAATCAGCATCAAACCCAGCCCCAACAGTAAGGGACAGAGGTGGTCTTCGAACCCTGACTTTCTGACTACAGAGTGTTACTTTCTTAATGGATCAGTTATGTCTATGTTGGAAAGGAGCAAGCCAAATGCTTTCTCTTCTTACCCAAACAAGGCTGATCCTAGATGCCACCAAAGTGTCCAGCACATGGTGTCTGGCTTAGTGCATCTTACATAATCCCACTGGATGTGGCTTAGTTGAAAGGAGGAAGCCCCAACAAAAATCCCTCTCCAGAGTAAATTTAAAATGCTCCCCCCTTCATGATAACTCCTGTAGATACTGGGGGTGCAGAGAGCAAATAATAGATTCTTTTTGATAAACATTTCCTGGAGGAGATGAGGTGAGTTCCTGTGAGGGGGTCAGAAAGACAGGAACATGTGGGAGTGGAGTTCCTATTACATGCTGGTCCGTGTTGGCTATTGTTCAGTATTCAAAGATCTTGGCTCTGCCAATTTCTATCTGGATCAGTTAGGGGAAGTCATCGTTTTGGAACTTTGGGTCCTTCTATCAAATGGGGGTTGCCTCAATGCAGCACATGGCACCCAGGAGTCCCTGAAGCAAAATCAGATGACTCTTCGTTGCACAGGAATTATATCTCGAAGGAGCTCTGGTAGCGTAGTGGTTACGAATCGGGCTGCGAACCTTAAGGTCAGCGGTTCGAAACTACCAGCCGCTCCGCGGGAGAAAGATGAGGCTTTCTACTCCCGTAAAGATTTACACCCTCGGAAACCCTGTACAGGGTCGCTATGGGTCGGAACCGACTCGACGGCACTTAACAACAACAACAACAACAACAACAACAAGCTCTTAAAGGTAATTTTGCATCTGATACAAAACAGAGGTCCAGAAAGGATAATTTACTTTTCCAAGCCCACACCCTTTCCCAAAGCTACAACCTGTGGTCTTAGCACCAGCTCAGGCCTTGTCTGTCTTTTCTACAATGATGATGAGGAAGGGAAGGTCCACAGACACACATGTGGTACTCCTGAGGACCCCACTGACACAGCCATCTCTCCATGTCCCTCTGCTAGGGGAGAGAGTGATTGAAGGCACAGAGAAGAAGGACCCCCCAGCTGGGATGATGTCTAGCTTAATGAAGGATTGTGGGAGGGTGGAAAATGCACCCGATTTATCTTTGTTGCCTAAATACCTCCTAAATTCTCCCTTGAATACTTCTAATTCAGCAGAATGTGAACAATTATAGCATGAAGCTATTCATAGGTGGAAAGGGGGCTGATGGAATTATTTATCAAAGTGACATTTTAATTATAGTGAAGAATGAGTTTGTTGTCACTGGGATGGAAGGCGGTGTTACCAGGCCCCCACACACCTCTCCAGAGTAAATTAAAAATGCTCCCCACTTCATGATAACTCCATTAGGTATAGGGGGCACAGCAAGAAAATGTTAGATTCTTTTTGATAAACGTTTCTGGGGGGAGGGGAGGTGAGTTCCTGTGAAGGGGTTGGTTTCACACAGGAAATATGGGATCACTGAGGTTTGTGGGTAGAATCCAGATGGGTTCAGAAGAGTCTCTCTGCTGCGTCTCAGAGACCTTTGTCCTACCTAGGGACCAGGGCACCTGCAGATACTGCTCTGATGCATACACTTCCATTGTAAAGGTAATAAAACCAAACAAACAAACCCAGCAACCATCCCATCAAGTTGATTCTGACTCATGTGACTTCATGTGTGTCAAGGTAGAACTACTCTATAGGTTTTCAAGGTGGTGATCTTTTAGATGCAGATTGTTGGGCCTTTATTCCACAGCATTTTGGGTGGGTTTGAACCACCAACCTTTTAGTAGTCACATGCAAAGTGCTTGCACAACCCAGAGATTTTTAAGATAATATAAAACAACAACAACAATACAAACTTATACAACAATACAAACAACAACAACAATATAATTTTGACTCCTGGTGACTCAGCAGCTGAGTGCTTAGCCGATGTGCCCCCAGGGCTCCCTCCCTCATTTTGGTAGGAAAGCATTACTTGTTTTATCTCATATCATCCCAAAGAGATAGGCATTATTATTATACCAATTTTTCAGATGAGGAAACTGAGGTTCAGAGAGAGGAAGTGACTTGCCCCAAATCACACAGCAAGATGCAGAGGAGGGTGAATAGTCCCAATGTGCCCAGCTCTGAGGCTTGGACACTGACTTATTACATTGCACATACCTTCTCCTCTCAGGCTGACCTTAGCCTCAACCTACGGCGGCGACTGGCAGCCAGACTGAGTCACAGGAAACAGCCTGGAAGTATGAATAATGAAAATCCATTGCTCTTTAAGGCCCCAGGCTCCCTTGACAGTATCTTGTATATTTTTGTCCAGGGGAGTAGCAGCAAAGCAGCAGTGCTTTAGGAAGTGGGGGACCCTCCTGGTCCAGCTTCAAGACTGCCTTTCCCTGGACTCCACCTATTAAGCAACAGCCTGGCATCCACATAGCAGTGAGGGGCAAGCATGACCAGAGACTGACATTTGTTTCTTTTTAAATTTTTCCAAGACTTCATATTAAACACTTAATCTAGCACAGAAGTAGAAAGCTCCCATAAGGGTGATGTTGGATGATCCCAGAAATGAATGTATTAAATGTACCTCTAACTAGTTGCCATTGAGTCAACCCCAAATCATGGTGACCCCATTCATGTCAAAATAGAACTGAGCTCCCCAGGGTTTTCAATAGCAGAATTGTTTGAATTTGATCACCAGGACATTTTCTGAGGTACCTCAGGGTGGACTTAAACCCCCAACTTTTCGATTAGCAACCAAGTGTGTTACTTCTCTGTGTCCCCCAGGTCTCCAACAGCAACAGTAACTATTGTTAATTGAATGCCTACTAGGCCAGGCGCTGTGCTCAACCCTGGATGACCACGGTGGTTTCTATCATTCACTCCAGACAACGGTTCTATAAAAGATGACCCAAGCCCAACATCAGAGAGATGAGCAAACCTTCTGTATTCACGCAAATGGGTAATACATTTACATCTGTCTGACTCCAAACTCATTCAATTTCTACTGCCAGAACCTGCTGCCTTGTGATTTGTAAAGCCCATTTGCCTCCTTATAACTCCTCCTCCTCCTCCTCACTGTTGTTAAGTGCGGTCAAGTTGGTTCCAACTCATAGTGAACCTGGGTAGGGTTTCTGAGGAGCGGCTGGTAAGTTTGAACTGCCGATCTTACAGTTTAAACTGACCTTGAGGTCAAGTGCTTATCCTATGGCGTGACACTTAATCACACCATCTTACTACAGAAGATACAAGGTATTATGACAGTTACAAAGAAGTGCAAGACCTCAGCCATGTAGCATTGGCAGATGAGTTGCAAGACATGCCGTGTACTTAGGAGGTTAATAACTTACAATAAAGAGGAAGTGATGGTAACCACCATCATTTATTAAACTAAGCATTGAGACCACATTTAATTCACATGACCACCTCCAGAGTAGATATTAATTATCCCATTTTATGGATGAGGTCGCTGAAACTCAAGGTGGTTGACCAGCTACGTCATATGGAAGGGATAGGTTGGGACTCAACACAGATGTATGTGATATCAAGTTCTGTTCAGTTAACCACTGTGCTCTCGAGTCTCCTGACTGTAGAGTCAAGGCCATGTGTGAGGGATGCCATTGGAAATGGGGGGCTTGGAAGGACCAGACTCTAGGAACAGGTGCTCTCTGAAGAATGGTCAGAGTGAAAGGCAGCCTGCTTCTGAGAGGTGGGAGGTGGCCCTGCCAGTGGCTTCCACGTGACCATCTGTCATGTACCACTCAGCGAATGGCCCAGTCAGCTCTGGGACACATTCAGCTCTAATTTCCCCATTCACAGTGCCATTAAAAGCTGAGTTCTAGATGCCGCTGGGTACACTGATTGCTGTAGTAATAGCAGAACCGTCTCTGCTGCAGGGGTGGGAGGTGGGGGCTGCTTTGTTCACAGGTACCAGCGGGCCTGCTAATGGGCAGAAACTATGTGCTAGGGAGATTTGAAGGTGGAGATGAAATCTCTGCACGAGGGTGTGGGGAGCCAAGTGGGCTGAGAGGTTGTGTCATAGTTGTGGATTCAGTTGTTGCAGAGTCTCTGGGTGGTACAAATAGTTAATGTGTTCAGCTTTATGGAACCGAAAGTTTAAGGTTGGAGCCCATCCAGAGGCAACACAGAAGAAAGACTTGGCAATGTACTTCCAAAAAATCAGCCTCTGAAAACCGTATGGAGCACAGTTCTACTCCGACACACAGAGGGTTGATGTGAGTCAGAGTCTACTTCATGACATTTGTGTTTTTTGTTTTGTTTCATTACCTACTAAGAGTTCTGGTGTGGCACTGTGGGATACAGCCCTGGACTGCAAGGTTGGTTTGAACTTTAAGGTTGATGGTTCAAATTCACCAGCTGTTCCTCAGAAATCCTATTCAGGGTGACTATGAGTTGGACCAACAACAACTAAGTGTCAGGGTTGCTAGGTTTGCACTTGATTACTCATTTGAAGGTTAGTTCCAACCTAACCTTAACTAGAGCTATTATGGAAGAAAGGTCTGTTGGTGCCATGGAAGAAAGACCTGGCGAGCTGCTTCAACGCAGTTTATTGTCTGCTATTGTGTTGATTCTAAAACAAAGCAACCTTATAGGATAGAGTAGAACCACCCCATGCTGTTGTTTTTGTTAAATGCCATTGAGTCAGTTCTGATTCATAGCAACCCTGTATAGGTTTTCCAAGGAGCGGCTGGTGGGCTTGAACTACCAACCTTGTGGTTAGTAGTCCAGTGCTGATCTTGTAATTGGCTGTCTCATCTTTCCTTCATTGAGCAGCTGGTAGGTTTGAACTACTGACCTTTTGGTTAGCAGCTGAGTACTTATTCACTACATCACTAGGGATCCTCCATAAAGATAACAGCCCAATCGGACAAACCCTATGGAAGAGTTCTCTCTATCATATGGGATTGCCATGAGTCAGAACTGACTTTTGTTAGTTTGGTTTTTCCTGGGTGTCAAGATGTACTTGTTCAACACCCAGCAGGGGAGATATCATGGAACATGCAAGAGGATGTCAACACCCATGAACACATTTAGTTCCAGGCACTAATGGGCCTTGTGAACCCGACCTCCACAGCCCTGAGACCAGAAGAACTAGATGGTCTCAGGTTACCACACTAACCCTTTTGAAAGGGATTGCAATAGGAGGCTTTGAATATGATGAGAGAAACGTGTGAAACAAAACTCTAAAGCATAAGAAAAGGCCAGGCTTACTATTCTGATAGAGACTGGTGGAACAGCCAAGAGTATGCTATCAGTCACCCCATGGTTCAACTTTCAGCCAGTACTCCTTAGCACAACTAACTACAGGAGATCAAAAAGGTAGCATCTATACAGGGATAAAAGCCTCCGAAAGCAGGAAGGGATGGGAAAGAAGGGCACAGGGGAAGCAGGAGAGAAGTAGGAAGAGTATTCTTACATGGGGGGGATTGCAATCAATGTCACAAACCAAAAAGTGTAGGAATTGTTGAATGGAAAATCAATTTGTTCTGTAAGCTTTCACCTAAATCACAATATAAAGTTAAAATAGATAAATCATTCAACAAAGATTAAAAAAAAAAAATGTCAGCAGGAGTCCTGTTGCCTGCTCCTAGGATTGTTATGTGCCATGGAGTCGGCTCCTAGGATAGGTGGGGTCAAGTTCCAGTTTGCCCTCTAACTCCAAGGTAACCTTGAACAGAACATGGCCCGTCTTTGGACCTCAGATTCCCTTCTGCAAAGCAAGGGAGCTATTGGATTAAATGCTCTCTAAGGACATTTCACATGTGAAATGTTATGGCTTAATTAGGCCAAAGGCATATAGTTAAGTGAGCTAGCTTTAAACTTGGATGTTTTTGTTTTTAATGAGCTTGGATTCCGGTTTTGCCATTTATTATCAGTGTGACCTTAGGGAAGCTACTTTGCCTTCTTCCTGAATCTCAGTTTTCTCACTGTAAAAATTAAATAATAGCAGGGCCCACCTCAGAGCGATCTAAAGGCTGGGTAGTTATTAGTATTGCAAATATTAGTGCTGTAATGGGTTAACCCTGTGCCTGACCATGGCAGGTGATGGTCATGAAGCCCCCAGACTGCCTCTGCCCTGGGCTGTCAATTTCTTCTCTTCTGGAGATGGGAAAATGTTGCAGTCCCAGAGACCACAGAGAAGAATGTAGAGCAAGGGGGTGGGGGCGGGGTGTGTGTGTAGAAAAATGCATGGATTTCTCTATTACCACTGATTGGAGCTGAAAATAAAACTGAAATTCAGCTGGAAAGGAAGCCGCATGTGAGTCACTGGGAGCAAGAGCCCCTCTCTGCCAGCCACCGAGTTCTGTGAGCTGTCCCTCCTCATCTTCCTGTCCTTGTCACTGTGACCTTCCCCTCCTGTGGGCTGGGAACCTCCCCCACACCTCACATGGAACGGAACGCACTGCTCTCCAAAACAGCTCTGGAGTTGCTTGGAGTCTGCACGTTGCTGCCACACTCTCGGTGTTACATGCTGCTTTTCTTATCCGGTTCCCCTGAGCTCAAACCGTTCACGACTCACAGGCTTCCCAGTGAAGCATTGAAAGCTTTTCCAAGTTCTGGCCCATTCTTCCCTGCTACTCTTATCTCTCGCTGTACAAACTAGCCTCCCGTGTGTCACTAGGCCCAGAGCAGCCTCTCTAGCAAACCCCTTCTCTAAGCCTAGAATTACTCAAGTAATTCCTGCATGCATTAACTTCTTTATTCAACAGACGATAATTGCAAATTTTAATAAGTAGAGTGTAAGGAACATGGGGTCTTGGTATGGGACTGTAGGATAAGTGCTGGACTGCTAACTATAAGGTTAATGGTTCAAACCCATCCAGGTCTCTATAAGTTGGAACCGACTTGAAGGCATACAACAAGGAGCATGTGGTGTCACTGATGGTCTACATGCCACTGCCCCCATTTCTGCGCCCCAGCAGACCTTACTAACAGATCACAGCTATTCGATCACCCTTTGAAAGACAATCTTGGACTCCTCAAAGCTGTGGCTCAGGTAGCTTCTACTCATCAGTCAGTTCAGGGGTGGAGCCAGACACATGTGGGGAAGCAAGGAAGAGGAAGAAGAGAACAACCCAAAGGGATGGGGGACTAGGAATCAATAAGAAGTTCAGTGAGAGAAAAATAGATTTACAACTCATCCACCCTTGAATCAGAGGGCTGAAATTTGTACTTACCACCTACAAGAAATGTCCAGTAGTTATTAGGGTTGCAAATGTTAGCCATTTCCCTGCTAATTGCTATTGTTAAATACAAGTATTATTCATGTTATTGTTGTGAGAATGGAAAGAAATAACATTACATAAACCATGTGACTCATAGTAGGTGCTCAGTAAGCATCAGCTTCCTTGTCTTTCCTCACTCATTAGTTAGACTCTTTCCACCCACAGACTCTGAGAACTTGTGTGTCTGTCATGTAGGCAACTTCTCAGGGGCTATAAAGACTTATGATCCCACAGCCTTTCTAGCTCTGGTGTGAAATATATTTAATCAGTTTAAATTAAATGGTATTTTAAAAATGCTATGTGCTTTGATAAACGTGACAACAGCAGGGTTGAGAGGCAATCTGAAACCAGACCAAACCCACTGTCATCGAGCTGATCCCGACTCCTAGCGACCCTTCAGAACAGAGAAGAACTGTCCCATAGGTTTTCCAAGGCTGTCAATCTTTATGGAAGCAGATTGCCCCTTTTTCCGCCTGGGAAGCAGCTGGTAAGGTTGAAGTGCCGAGCTTTCAGTGAATAACCAAGCACTTCACCACAGCATCACTCGGGCTGTGATGATTCCTGCTCCCTTGTAATTCAGGAAAATGTATAATCTTTCAACATCAGGTTCTCAGTCAACTGCACCCACACATTCATTGCCTCTATCTCTTCCCAAGTCCCAATTTTTAGGACCACGAGTGATGACTTTGGGCATCTCCCTGAAGGAAGACTAGAAGGTGGAAGGTATAACAGAACTGAGGGGAGCTATCCTAGCTTTTTCAGCCTTCCCCTCTCTGTCTGCTAGAAAGTAGTGCTGGGGTCTCTTAGGGAACAAAGGCCTGCAAACATCCATACAAGAGCAATAATAGTCTTGGTGACCTGTGTGTTCTCTGCTAAATGGTGGCCATGGCTGTGAATCACTGAACAGACCAGAAAGGTATTAAGAAGGTAGATGCAGTTTTATAATGTTAATATTTACTGGTGGTTATTGAGAAACCAGTAAGTGTCAGGCTGTGTTGAACTCATGACTTATATTTTCTTTCTCACGGTAAGCCATGAGGACGGCCTGAGACTGGGTAGACTTTTGCTCTATTGTTCATGTGACCACCATGAGTTGGAGCAGACTCATTGGTAACTAACAACAAAATCCAACAACCTTTAAGGTCTTCTGATCATGAGTATATATGACTATTATAATTCACTGGAGCCCAGCACAACCACCTCCTTGGTAAGCCTAAAGAGAGGATCATTCATGCCAGATGTTCCCCATCTTGGCCTAGGATGCTAATCCTGTTATATGTTTTCCCATCCAATCTCCATCAGGTGTCCTGCATAGATCACATATCATTGGAGCTAGATAGGACCTAAAGGATACAGATGAAGACTGAAGTTTGGAGAGAGGAAGTAACTTGCTCAAGGTTACAGAGCTAGTGAGTGGCCAAATCAGTCTAGACCTCAAGTCTGACCTCAAGACAGCTGAGTCCACCTCCCACAGCACACAGTCTCATGGCATATCAGAGCATGAAGGACTTCATGTGCCAGCTCTTAATTCATTGGTCATGGTTTCCTGAAGAGCTGTCTTGGAAAAGGGTTCGAAGATCACATCCAGGTTCAGTGGGAATGAATCCTGTGAGTCATTTATGATGTCTGCTCGGGGCACAGTTGGGAACATCTTGTCCTGAGTACCAAGGATTTGAAATCCTTGAACTAGTCTAACCTCATGACTTTCTAAATATGCAAACTGAGTTCTCTAGAAGTGGTGTTAAATATTATAGAGGGGACTAGAATATGAGATAAGGTCTTCATCACCCCATTTATGAAAACAACCCAAGGATTCATGTAGGATGTTTAAATCCACCTATGGAATGAAGAAGATGTACAGCTACCTTGGTGATGGTACCACTGAGTGGATTTTCGCAGTAAAGCTGCCCCCTAGGATTTCCTTGGCTATAATCTTTGCAGAAGCAGATAGTCAGATTTTTCTTCACAGAAACACTGAGTGCACGAAACCACTAACCTTTTGTTTCGCAGCTGAGCACTTCACTGTTGCACCACCATATTCCTATAACCCCAACATTAAAGAGAAAATGACAGATGAAAACTAAATGGCTTTGAGGAACAATTTCCAGCTCATCATTAGTAAGGTTTTTGCCCAGTGGCAGGCAGCTCCACCTCTTACTTCTTACGTGGTTGTGAGTGGTACTTCTTCAAGATCCTTTTTACTAATCTGGAAAATGTGGCATAGGAATATGCAAGCCAACACAGTATGACAAACTCATAGATGGATGGGGGAAAGGTTATTTAGGTCATTGATATTTGACAATTGAGCTCCTCTATGCAATCTTCAGTAAGGAGATGCCAAACCTCTGTTTGTATACCTCCAGGAACAGGGAGATCACTACTTCCCAAGGCAGCCCAATTCAACATGGGGCATTTCTGAGCAGCAGAAAGACTTTTCCTTACAGGTTGGCATTACTTCATCTCATTGAACCTTGTAACTCTTGAACCCATACAGGACCCATCTTATTCTTCTTCCTACTGATAGATCTTTACATTTTTGACATGTCTCTGTACCGCTTTACCCCAGCTCAATCCCTGTCATGAATCTACTTTTTCTTCGTGATAAAAAAGCCTTTCCATTATTCCATATGTGAAGTGCCCCAGATATGCCCAGGTGTGTTTAAGTCAGCATCCAGTCTGAACATAGTCACCAAGAGTGATCTGCTCAATGCAGAATGGGGTGTGAGGCAACACCTCACACAGAAAAATGGAAAGTCTGGGTCTTAGAGTCACATGATCTAGGTTTAGATCCCAATCCTGTGCACACGGGCTTTTTTCTGACCCTCAGTTGTTTATCTATAAATAAGAGTGATCATAGTTCCCGCCTCATGGGTTGTCATAAAGATTAAGTTAGCTAACGCATGTAAAACACATATAGGAAGTATTCGATTAATAATCATGATTACCACCCTGTCTCTCTAGAATGTAATTTATGCTAGTACAGCCTGAAGAAATGACTTTCCAACAGTGTTTTTTAAAAAGACACAGATTCTTGGGAGTTTTGTCTTTCTTAGAATAGGACATTGGCCAATGGGTGGTAGTGGAACAGGGGTGGGGGATGGGTGAAGGTGTTAGAATATCTGCGCAATTATTGGCCAGGGCACCAATAGCTAATTTTTCCTTCAAGAGTCAGAAAATCAAATTTGGAGCAGAAAAGGCTAAATCCTGTCTTGAATGCAAGCAGACATCACTGTGAACGATCAGGAATCTTGCTATTTTACTTTTTTCTTTCCCATTTAGGGCATTTCATCCCAGGGCATTTAAGAGCTGATTCCAGGCAAAGTATGTGAGCCAGTAATGAGCTTTCATAACATCTCCTCCCAACTCAGAGGCGCAGAGGAAAATGCACCCAGGGCTGTCGGAGAAAGGCAGAGAAATCTTGCTTTGATTCCTCCTTGAGCTGTTCTAAGCCCTGGTCCAGCAGGACTTCCTGCCTCCAAGTGAGAGTCAAATCTGGCTCAGAGCAGAGGATAGGGAGCCGTCAACTCTCAAGGATCCTCACTGGACTGTTTGAAGAACCGCTGGCTTCACTGCAATGTCAGCGGATTCAGTGTTACTCAGAGGGAGCGGGGTCTTTGGGGAGGTTAGTTACAATTCAAGAGATGTCATTAACCCATGGCCTCTCCAGGCTGTGCCAGCAAGATGGCAGCACAGTGAAGAGAAGCACAAGGTACATGTGATGCTAAAAATGTCCAAACTCTTTAGGACATTGACAACCAGTGGGGCCAGCTTCTACCTAACCCTGAGAGTTAAGGGGCAGGATCATTATTCTGGCCTGACTGCTGCTGTCTTTGGTAGTTTTTCATCACTGATTCTTTATGTGTGGCTCATGGGTTGCCTTAATCCTAATTTCTTGGAGTGCTTTCAAAATAATGTCTATTTCTGGGGTCTTCTCCAGACTCACTACATCAAACTCTCTGGGCAATATCTGGGATATTGCATTTTTAAAAACCAGCTCACAGTTGTTTTCTATGCTCATGAAAGTTGGCTCAGTCTTGCTAGTTAGCAGTCGTTAGGGCTAGTTCTGATGATTTTAACATATTCTAAGACTGCTGCGGTCCTAAAAGCAGACAGGTTATAACACAGAAGTGATGAATGAGTTTGGAGACTTAGACCTGAATTCTAGTCCTGGCTGCACTAACTGTTTGATGATGCTGGGTTTTAGGATGGTTTGCTATACACCACTATATTGGCAGTTCCCAGGTTACGAATACCCAACTTACATATGAATCAACCCCTGTAAAATCTATTATATTGAGAACTCAAAGCACATACAATGGTTCAAAATAATGGTTCACTACTTTGCAACCGTGAGCCATTATTTTGAACCATTGTATGTACCTCGAGTTCTTAATAGAATAGATTTACACATAAATTTCTGGCATGGCACTGTGGGTTAATGCGCTCAACAGCAAAGTTAGTTTGAACCACAAAGTCAGTGGTTTAAGCTCACCAGCTGCTCCTCAGAAGCCCTTTACAGAGTTACTATGGGTCAGAACTGACTTGATGGCACTTAACAACAACAACTTTGCAACATATATCAATTTTTATACTTTCTTTTATAACTGTATTATGGTAAAAGATCCTTTAAAAGTGTATTTGGAAGTGCGTCTTTAATTTTTCTTTTATGAATAGCATACTATACAGTAAGACAAATACTTGAGTATTTTACATTAGATATGAACTATACCTAACTATACTGACTTAAATGACTTAACAAAAGGAGCTCTGGTAGCGTAGTGGTTACGAATCGGGCTGCAAACCTTAAGGCCAGCAGTTCGAAACTACCAGCCGTTCCGTGGGAGAAAGATGAGGCTTTCTGCTCCCGTAAAGATTTCCAGCCTCGGAAACTCTGTAGAGGGTCGCTATGGGTCAGAACCGACTCGAAGGCACTTAACAACAACAACAACAACCTGTAGGGACCGATACACTTAATTACAGTCCTGGTACTGTAGGATGAGCACTGGGCTGCTAACCACAAAGTCAGAAGTTCAAAACCACCAGCCACTCCTCAGAGACCATATACAGGGATTCTTTGAGTTAGAACTAACTTGTCAGCACTTAACAACAACAACAACGACACTTATTTAGGCTATTTCCAAATTTGCAATACTCTAGCTGTGGTTCTCTTTATCAAACATGTCAAACTTGTTCCCAACTCATGGTGTTTACTCTTCTGGTTCCCTTCTTCCTGGAATGCTATTCTCTCAGTCTGGTCATGACTAAGAGTCCCTGAGTGAAGCTGAGAGTTTGGACGTTTGAGTTCAGTGTGACGCTGTAGGATAAGCACTGGACTGCAAGATTGGAGGTTCAAACACTTGGAAACCCTATCCAGGGTCACTATGAGTCAGAACAGAGCCAATAATACTTACCAACAACAGAAGCACCTCAGAAGAAAGTGATCTACTTGTGAAACATTACCCTTTGAACTTCCTATGCTATGCAGCAATTCTACTCTGACAGCATGGGAACCATGAGTTGGGGTTGATTCGATGGCCACTGACTCGTATTCATGACGGGCTCTTTCTCAGTATTCATATTTCAGTCCAGACAGAGCTCACATCAACAAACTCTGCCCCAACCCTATTTTTCTTTCATAGTGTGGATCAGTTTTTTGTAATGTATTTCTTTAATGTCTATTTCCTTCCAGTTTCAGACCCTTTATCTGTTAGGATCATTGCAGTTCCTGGTTGCCTGGGACAGAGGCTGGCACATGGTAGGTATTACACAATACTTGGTGATGAGTGAATGTATCACTTTCCTCCAACACCACCTGTCCTAGGTAACTACTGCTAGCTCTAGGGTGAGTCTTTCTCCACTCAGCTTATCCTTGACAACCCCTTCTCGGTTCTGTGGGACTCCACCCAAGCAAGGTTTCTGCTTTGCATCTATTCCCATGAATGCTCTGGCTCATGGTAGTGGAAGGACACAGAGCCAGTGCCCAGGCCCCAGTCAGTCAGCCCACCTATAAAGCTCTACTCTGCCTCTTCCAGATGTGCCCAGGCACATCAGTTCCCTTCATTCCCCCTCTCCTCTTCAGCCCCACAGAACCTCTTTATCCTTTTTTTTTTTTTTTTCAGGTTGTACTGTGGGATTCCTGGTGTGGCATTCTAGGGTCAGCACTGGACTGCAAACCACAAGGTCAGCAGTTCAAACCTACTAGCTGTTTTTTGGAAACCCTACACAGGGTCGCTCGGAGTCAGAACCAACTCAACAGCACTTAACAGCAACAACAACACTGTAGGATAAGCACTGGACTGCTAACTACAAGGTCAGCAGTTCAAACCCACCAGCTGCTCTGTGGGAGAAAGATGAGGATTTTGCTTCTGTAAAGAGTTACACCCTCTGAAACCCTATACAGGGTTGTTATGAGTTGGAATTCTACTCAATGGTAGTGGGTTTTCTTAAGCTATTTGAACCCTACTTCATTCAATGTGGAAGTAAATGGGTGGTGTACATAGTTAACAAGCTTGGCTGCTAAGCAAAAGGTTGGTGGTTTCAATATACTCAGAGGTGTCTCGCAAGAAAGTCCTGATGATTACTTCTGAAAAATCAACCATTGAAAATCCCATGGAATGCAGTTCTACTTTGACACACCATGAGCCAGAATTAACTTGAAAGCAAGTACTTCTTTTCATGTAATGCCTGCTAGATTCCTCTAGTTTTCTTTCTTATCTTCTCATTCTATGAAGTGGGAACCTTATCTGCTTGCTGTCATTAGACCCCCAGTGTCTAGAACAACGCCTACCAGCAAATAGTGGGCACTAAGACACATTTGTGGACTAAGTGAGTAAATAAAATAACACAGGTTTTGTCCTAACAACTCTACATCAAGCAATCTATGCCAAAGAGGTAACAAAAAATGTGTAGTTTCCCATGACAATATTCCTAATGATAGCATAAAATTGTAAACAAGTTAAATCCCATCAGAAGGAAATGATTAAGTAAGTTGTGATATGGAATAACATGGAATTTGCAGCAAATATAAATAAAGTTCTTGATTAATGTTACGGGGTATTTAGCCATCTTTCAATTATTTTTGTTGTTGTTATGAATAACACTGTATTGAACATCCTTATTCTCAAATATGTGTGCTCATCTCTAAAATGTCCCTAAGATTGGTCACTAGGATTTGGATTATTGGGCCAAAATCATACTCTTTCCAAATTCACCATGTTATCTCCAAAAATTAATGAACGAAACTACTGAGAGTGCTTTAGAGAACACCATTACTTTGTTTCTTGAACCCTTTTTCATCAAATGAAAACAGTATTGCCCTGAAGTCAGAATTAAAGAGTGAGACATTTCATATTAAAAGATTCTGTTAGAATGAAGACAAAGGCATCATATGAAATCTGACATTCACACGCAACAGACACATAAATGGATTTCTCATTGGCTCCAGCTTTTGACTCAATGTATCCAGGCAACAGAAGTCTGGATTTAATAACAGATGTTCGCTGCATAGCAATCACCATATAATGCCAGGGTAGACTAAAACAGCATTTTATCAACCAATAAATGTGCTGTTTGCTTTATTTTACTATGTTGTTCTTCAGTTCCCTTCAAAACCGAGAGGACAGATTGAGTTGCTCGGCATCTGCTGGGAGCAATATGCTTGGCTTCATTTAAAATGAAAAATCAGGTCTGTGTTTACATTTTTCACCAAAGCATGGGATCTGATGTGCTAACATTCCCAACTGGGTAAGCCGGAAGGGCTTTCAGGAAAATCTTGGGGGAACTGGAACCAACACAGGGAGTCGGTCATCCTTCTGAGAAAGACATATGGCATCCCTTCCACTTCAATCAGCCCCACCAGAGGGAGGTCCAGATGTCCCCCACCCATGGACTGAGTGTTGGAAAGAGAACCCCTGCTGGGGTTCTTCTCAAAGCCAGCAGCTCTAGGCTTTGAAATTTATAGTCTACTTTGGAAAGGCCAATCCACCAGCGCTGTTTGAATAATGATCTACATGTAATCTGTAAATTTATGAATACATTGATATGATTTTAGGAAGGAAAATTCTTCAAAGGTGGTAGTCATAAAGAATGCCACTTTGAATTAGTGGGTCTCAAGTCTATTCAATCACCTTATCTATATGTGAAAGCTGGACAATGAGAAAGGAACACAAAAGAATTGGATGCATTTGAATACTGAGAAATACTGAATATACCATGCACTGGCAGCATAGTGGTTACAAATCAGGCTGTGAACCACAAGGTCAGCAGTATGAAACTACCAACCGCTCCGTGGGAGAAAAGATGAGGCTTTCTGCTCCCGTAATGATTTACAGCCTCGGAAACCCTGTTCAGAGTCTCTTTGGGTTGGAACCGATTTGACAGCACTTTAACAACAACAACCAGAAGAATAGAGTCCTGGTGTGGTGTCATAGGTTAAGCACTTGACCTCAAGTTCAGTTTGAATCACAAGGTCAGTAGTTCAAGCTCACCAGATGCTCCTCAGAAACCCATACAGGTTTGCTATGAGTTGGGACTGACTTGACAACACTTAACAACAACAATCCGAAGAATGGAGTCTTGCTGTGGCGATATAGGATAAGCACTGGACAATAAGGTCAGACTGAAAGGTCGGCGTTTCAAGCTTACCAGCCACTCCTCGGAAATCCTATACAGGTTGCTATGAGTCGGAACCAACTCCACAGCACTTAATAACAACAACAAACCAGAAGAGTGGACAAATAAGTCTTAGAAGAAATACAACCAGAATGCTAATTAAAAGTAAGGATGGTGAGACGTTGGCTCATTTACTTTGGACTCACCATGGATGGTTGTTGTGTGCCGTGGTGTTGGTTCCAAATCATAGCAACCCTATGTGGGTTTCTGAGGCTGTGAATCTTTATGGGAGCAGAAAGCCTCATCTTTCTTCTATGATTTAGACTGCTGACCTTGTTGTTAGCAGCCCAATGCATAACCCACTGTGCTACCAGAGTTCCTTGAATTCATCATTAGGAAAGACCATTTACCAGAAAAGGATATTATGTTTGCAAAGTAGAGGGCCTGTGAACATGAGAGAAATGGTCAATGAGATGGACACAGTAGCTTCAACAACTAACTCAAACATACTAGTGAAGGTGGTACAGGGCTGAGTAACATTTCCTTCTGCTGTACATGGGTCATAGTGAGTTGAGGCAACTTGACAGAAACTAACAACAGGTTACCTTTGAGGTAGTTGAGGGAGGAAGAGAAAAGCTAACATTGGTTGGGCATGCACTATGTGCCAGGTGCCAAGCTACCTTTTTATATTATATAATCTCTTTAATGATTATAGTATTGCCTTGAAGTAATAATCATCTGCCCTCACTTTAGTGGAGGAGACAAGCATGAAGTCACTTGCCCAAATAGTGAATACAGGTAGTTCCTGACTTATAATATACTTGAGTGATGATGAATTGCACTTACAACCATCCATTGTGTTTTCTGTTTTCATACATCTTATTGTCAGTAATTAATATGAGGGAAAGTACAAAAATACTACTACAAAATCACAGGGACCTTAAATCAATAAAACTATCAAAATGTGAACTGTTGTTTCATGACATTATTTATCTAGGTCTATATGCTTCTGAAGGCAGTAGTTCAATGTTTCTAATAACTACCTGAAGAATTCTATACTCTTCAATTTATATCACATCAAAGCAGCAGTTTGACACCCTCAAGCAACTCAAATCATGTTCCTTTTAAATGCTCTTTGCATTGGGGAACAAAAAGAAGCCTGAAAGTCCAAGTTCAAGTCTGTAAAATTGTTGGGATAAGATTCTCCAATGAAAGTCTCACAGGACAGCTCTTGCTACCCTTGATGAATGAGCAGGTGAAGTATGATGGGAAAAATCATTTTGTGGCTCAGCTTTCCAAAGGGGTACTTTTGGAAACTAAAAAAAAAAAAAAAAAAACAGAAACAAACAAACAAACAAAAAACCCACTCTCTATAATCTTCTGAGCTGACATCTCTATCTTGAATTTAACTGGCCTAGCAGATTCTCTCAGAAGCCACTGTTTTGATTGTATCTTTTTCTTTGAAGGTTCCCTAACAAGACTAGCACAAGTTTAGTACTGGGAGAATTTGTCTGCAGGCACTGATGAACTGTTTAAACATATCTTTTCTGAAGAAACCTATGCATATGAGAGCGAGAATCCTAGTGGTGGTTATGAGCCGTGGAGTCAGCTCCAACTCACAGTGACCCTGTATAGGGTTTCCAATGCTGTAAATCTTTACAGGAGCAGAAAGCCTCATCTTTCTCCCATAGAATGGCTAGTAATTTAAAACTGCTGTCCTTGGGGTTAGCAGTCCAACTCGTAACCACTACGCTACCAGAGTTCCTTAGAATCCTAGTAGCAATAGTCTTTTACTTTAGTATGCACTGCACATAATGTTGCAGTATATAATTTACTGATGTTATTCTTAGATGTAATGTTTCCAACTCTCAAAGACAAATAAAGATAGGATTTACAAAGATACTGATAATAAAAATCAATAATAATGAAACTTTTTTTTCATTATTATTATTTTTTTAATGAGGCATTCCACTTGTATCAGAACTGACTTATGAGAGAATAGTGGTGGGAACAGAACCCTGTCTCAAGTCAAGGACTACTTATGAGGATGAAGGTGTGACTGCTCCAAGCCATGGTATTTTCAATAAGTTCATACATATGTGAAAGTTGGAGAGTGAATAAAGAAGACTGTAGAAGAATTGATGCATTTGAGTTGGATGTTGGAGGAGAATATTAAAAGTACCATGGACTTCTAGAAGAACAAACCAATCTGTGTTGGAAAAAGCTGCCAGAATGCTCTTTAGAAGCCAGGATGGTGAAACTTGGTCTCTCATACTTTGGACATATTATCAGGAGGGACCAGTCCCTGGAGAAGGACATCATGCTTGGTAAAGTGGAGGGTCAGTAAAAAAGATCAAGACTTCCAATGAGATGGATTGACACAGTGGCAGTAGCAGTGGGCTCAAGTGTAGCAACAATTATGAGATTGGCATAGGACCGGGCAGTGTTTCACTCTGTTGTGCATAGGATAGCTATGAGTCAGAATTGGCTTGATAGCACCTAACAACAACAACAACAACAACATTTGTAAATTATGGCACGTGGAAACAGAGTGGGGATCCATCCTACACCAATATTAAGTACTCTTGATTATATCTTGTATGCCTGCAACAATATTTTCTATTCCTCGTGTTCTTTTAGGATCTTGTCATTTCTCCATCAAGAGATGAAGCCTATGTTCCCTTTCCATGAAATTGGTGAGCTTTTACTATGATTTCAAATAATGAGGTATGCTAGAATTGAAGCTTTATGACTTCTGGGACTAGGTTATAAAAGGAGATATGCATCTACCTTGTTTGCTGGAGTAATTGCTCTTGAAGCTTTTAGCCACTGTATAAGTAGTTGGGGCTGCTCTGAGGTCACCATACTATGAGGCCCAAATCAGAAGCCCATGGAGAAAGTTACTGTAGAGAGGAACCAAGGTGATTGCTCAGCTGAGCTCTCGACTGGCTATTAGCCAGCTTGGCAGCCATATGAGTGAGCCATCTTGAAAGTGAGTGAGCCATTAGGATCCTCCATGCCCTAATTGACTTACCCAGCAGGCTCTACAGGAAGCAGACATAAGCCACCATAAGTCCTACCCAAATTGCAGATGTGTGAACACAGCAAATGATACTTATTCTTTTAGGACATTGCATTTGAGGTGATTTGTTACACAGCAACAGCTAACTAATGCATCAGGGAACTCAGAGGACGATTAAAAGAGCTCCATTCACATTCTAATCTTCAGTACTGTGGTAGAACTTCCCAGCAGATGAAAATAATGTTTTCTACATAACAGTTAAAATTAAGTGAATTATCAAGAAGGAAGACCAATTGCTATTAACTGTTCCTTCCCAACCTCCCCAGCACTGCCACACCAGACACTCAGAGGCCCCAAGAAAAAGTGTGTTCCCTCAGTCTGGAAGGAGTTGAGTAAGCAAGCAGAGGACTGAGGGATAAATTGAGCCACTCAGAGCAGCAGAACCCATGGAGTGGACAGTGAAGATCAACACACACAAACACAGGAGCAATAACAACATTGATTACCACCCAAACTAAGAACCTGGCCTCAACACAAGCCCAGGGTTCTTATGTAATCACCCTCCTCCCAGGCTGGATGAGAACCTCTCCAAATAACTGAGATTAGATCTTCTGTGAGATTGGCAAGAGAAGGCTCAGATTAGATTAATTGATTTAAAGATACAATGTAATTGATATTCCTTATACCCTTATTTCCTACTTAAACTTGAATAATACATGCCCTATTAAAGGGGGGGGGGAGGGCTTCAATAAGCCTTGACTTAAACTATTTTTACCATAATGTTACTTAATATGTACAAACATAAAACTAGGTATAAAATCCTTATGCTTATAGCTTTTATTCTGCTATAAAACAGAAGCAAATTTCCAAATTAAATACAAATAAGATTGCAAAACGAATAAACTTCAAATTAACAACATTAGTTTAATGTGAGGCTGTTTAGTTGGAACTAAATTGCTACTTGCTATGTGGCTATGGCACAGGGTTAGTGTTCTTGTGGGTTGTTGACTTCTTGTCAGCCTGCCTTGTTACCTTGAACTGGGATGACTCAGTCTCCCACTGTTCTTCCCTCTTGGAGTTACTGAGGGAATTTAATTTCTTCGAATGAAGATACTCTAGGCACGTAAGTCCTCCTTTATTTTTTCCCTCTTTAGCCCATGATGTTGTTGTTGTTGTTGTTATATGCTGTGGAGTCGGTTCCGACTCATAGCGACCCTGTACAGGGTTTCCGAGGCTGGAAATCTTTACGGGAGCAGAAAGCCTCATCTTTCTCCCACCGAACAGCTGGTAGTTTCGAACTGCTGACCTTGTGGTTCGCAGCCCGATTCGTAACCACTAATCTACCAGAGCTTCTTTAGGCAAAGTAAATACAAACTAACACTATAAAACAGAATATCCACCTCAGCCAGAAGCATACATTTAAATATGGCCACTGTAGTCACACAACATACATCAGAGTCAGCTAGCTTGTTCTGCAAAGGGTCAGATAGTAAATATTTGTGGCCTTGTAGGTCATATGGGCTCGTCTGCAACTACTCAGTTCCACTGTTGGATAGTAAAAGCAGCTATAGATAATAAGTAGATGTTTGAGTGAGGCTGTGTTTCAAATTAAGCGATGTATGAACTCTGAAATGTGAATGTCATATGATTCTTAAGCATTATAAGATACTACCTTTTAGCTGCCACTCATCTGTCAATTGTCCTACTGTGGAGGCTTCTGTGTTGCTGTGATGCTGTATTTTGATAATCATGTTTTAAATACCAGCAGGACCACCCATGGTGGACAGGTTTCAGCTGAGCTTCCAGACTAAGACAGACTAGAAAGAAGGTGAATTTCTGGATGGGTAGCCACTGAAAACCTTATGAATAGCAGTGGAATATTGTCATATATAATGCCAGAAGATAAGCACCTCAGGTTGGAAGATACTTAAGATACGACTGGGGATGTGTTGCCTCCTCAAAGTAGAGTTGACATTAATGATGCTGATAGAGTTAAGCTTTCAGGACCTTCATTTGCTGATGGGGCACAATTCAGAATGGCAAAATACAGCTGCAAACATCAATTAATAATTGGAACATGATGTAAGAAGCATGGCCCTAAGAAAATTGAAAGTTGTCAAAAATGAAATAGAATGAATACAGATCAATATCCTAGGCACTAGAAAGATGAAATGGACTGGTATTGGACATTTTGAATTAAATAATTATATGGTTTACTCTGTTGGAAATGACAAATTCAAGAAGAATGGCATCCTAGTCATTGTCAAAAAGAGCTTCAATATCTATCTTGAAGTGCAACGCTTTCTGTGATAGGGTGATATCCATATGCTTATAAGGAAGACCATATGCCTATAAGGAGAGTGAATAAAGAAGACTGTAGCAGAATTGATGTTTTTGAGTTATGGTGTTGGAGGAGAATATTGAAAGTGTCAGAGGGTGCCAAAAGAACCAACAGATCTGTGTTGGAAGAAGTGCATCCAGAGTGTTCCTTGGAGGCCAGGATGGCCAAACTTCGTCTCTCATATTTAGGACATACTGTCAGGAAGGACCAGTTGCTAGAGAAGGACATCATGTTTGGTAAGGTGGAGGGTCAGAGAAAAAGAGGAAGACCCCCAATGAGATGGATTGGCAAAGTGGCAGCATCAATGGTCTCAAGCGTGGCAAGAATAGTGAGGTTGGCCCAGGATCAGGCAGTGTTTCGTTCTGTTGTGCATAGGGTTGCTATGAGTCGGTACAGACTCAATGGCACCTAACAACAACATAAGGAAGACCAGTCAGTATCACCATTATTCAAATTTACTCACCCATCACTAAAACCAGTGATAATGAAATCCAAGAGTTCTATCAACTTCATCAGTCTGAAATTGATCAAACATGCAATCAAGATGAAGTGGTAATTACTGGTGATTGGAGGGCAAAGGCTGGAAACAAAGAAGGATCAGTAGTTGGAAAATATAGCCTTGGTGATAGAAACAATGGTGGAAATTGCATGATAAAATTTTGCAAAAGCATGACTTACTCATTACAAATACCTTTTTAATACAACATGAAAGGTGACTTATACACATGGACCTTACCAGATGGAAAACACAGGAATCAAGTTGACTACCTCTGTAGGAAGAGACAGTGAAAAACCTCCATATCATCAGCCAAAACCAGGCCAAGACCCAACTGTGGAACAGACCATCAATTGTTCATATATAAGTTCAGTCCGAAATGGAAGAAAATTAAATCAAGTCCACACGAGTCAAAATATGACTTTGAACATACCCAACTTGGATTTAGAGACCATCTCAAGAAAATATTTGATGTATTATATATTAACGACCGAAGATCAGAAGCAGAGTTGTGAGATGTCATCAAGAACATCATACAGAAAGAAAATAAAAGGTCATTAAAAAGACAGGAAAAAAAAAATCGAAGTGAATGACAAAGGACACTTTGAAACTTGCTCTTGAGTCTAAAGAATCTAAAGTTGTTAGAACTGAACAAGAGGTTACTGAATGGTTTAAAATCAGAAAAGATGTGTGCCAGGGTTGTATCCTTTCACCATATTTATTCAATCTGTATGCTGAGCAAATAATCCAAGAAGCTAGATTCTATGAAGAAGAATGTGACATCAAGATTGGAGGAAGACTCATTAACAACCTGTGATGTGCAGGTGATACAACCTTGCTTACTGGAAATAAAGAGGGCTTAAAATACTTATGGATAAAGATCAATGTGGATTGTATCTGTTAAGAAAAATTCTCACAACTGGACCAATAAATATCATCATGATAAATGGAGAAAAAAAATGAAGTTGTCAAAGACCTCTATTTGTTTGGATCCACAATCAGTGCTCATGGAATAAGCAGTAAAGAAAGCAAAGGACATGTTGCATTAGGCAAATCGGCTGCTCAAGAGAAAAGATGTCAGTTTGAGGACTAAGGTGACTCAAGCCATGGTGCTTTCAATTGTCTCATATGCATATGAAAGTTAAACAATGAATAAGGAAGACCACAGAAGAATCAATACATTCAATTTGTGATGCTGGAAAATTGTCTTGGCGGAAGTACAGTCAGGATGGCAAGACTTCATCTCTTGTACTTTAAACATGTTATCAGGAGGAACCAGTCCCTGGAGAAGGACACCATGCTTGGTGAAATGGAGGGTCAGCGAAAAAGAGGAAGAGCCTTGACAAGATGGATTGGCACAATGGCAGCAGCAATGGATTCAAGTGTAACAATGATTGTGAAGATGGCACTGGACCAGGCAGTGCTTTGTTATGTTGTGCATAGGGTCTCTATGAGTTGGAACTGGATTGACGGTACTTAAAAATAACAGAAATTCTTCTTTGCCCTCCCTACCCCTACCCCCATCATTTAAAAACATAAGAACTATTCTGAGCTCTTCCCAGTTGCTGTCAAATTGACTCTGACTCACGGCAACTCCATGTGTCCGAGTAGAACTGTGCTTCATAGGGACTTCAATGACTGATTTATTGGCAGTAGAGCACTCTGAGGTATCTTTGGATGGTCTTGAACCACCAGACTCTTGGTCAGCAGCCAAGGGCATTAACCATTGGTACCTCCCGAGTATTCCTCTTAGCTCATGTTTTTGTTGCTATTAGGTGCTGAGGTGAATTATTTAATGTCTCTTCTAGCCATCATCTTTGTACACTCCCACTAAATTTTTTTTTTCCTAACGGGAAAAAGAAAAGGTGAGGGACGATGCCGATTGGTTGTATGCTTCAGTTGTGAATGGTATTAATGGGGCTATTTGTGATTACAAAACTAGTGTAAAATGAGCCACCTCAGAAGCATCATGGGGCATTTCACTACCATCAGGAAGAAGAGCCACGAGTGGAGTGTGTCCTTTGGACACTGAGAACTCTGTACACTGAGCCTCTTTGAACCAGATGAGCAGCAGCAGCAGAACCAAGAGCCAACATGCCAAACAGAGCAGCGGACTTCCCAGTCCCTGGAGTAAGTCAAGCGGAGTGCCTTTGGGCAGGAGGTTCACGTGTGGAGTGGGATGTCTCTAGGCACTTACTGAGTGGACTCACAAACTACAGCTTAGTGCCTTTGGTCTGAGACTCATATCAGAATGGAGTGGTTGTCCTTTGGCATTTATCAGTCCTCAAAGAGCTCTATAACACGGGTCAGGCCAAGGGACAGGGGCCGGAGAGAGACCTATCTGAAGACTAAGGAGAGCCTGCCCTGACTTAAAGAACTGTCCTGAACATTTCTGACTCTAAATTGTAAGCTATTCACTTCCCCAATATACCCCACAATTGTGAGTATGACATCTGAGTTATGGGTTGCCATTGCAATGAATGGTTTGCACCTGAAAAGCAGAAAGTGCTGTGGGAGGGATAATTGGTGTCATTTTTTTTTCCACACGTGCCATCAAGTCTGTTCCAATTCATAGAACAAAATGGCACAATCTTGCACATCCTCACAGTTACTGCTTGAGCCCACTGTTGGCAGCCAGTATGTGAATCTGTCTCTCACTGAGGGTTTTCTTTTTCACTAACCCTCTACTTTACAAACCATGATGTCCTTTTCCAGGAATTGGGTCTTTCCTTATAACACACCCAAAGTACATCAGATGAAGTCTCACCATCCTTGCTTCTAAGGAGCTTTCTGACTGTATTGCTTCCAACACAAATTTGTTCATTCTGTTGGCAGTCCATGGATTGTTCAACGTTCTTTGCCAACACCACGATTTGAAGACATTGATTCTTCTTCAGTCTTCCTTATTTATTGTCCAGTTTTTGCAAGTACCTGAGGTGACTGAAAATACCATGGCTTGTTGCAGTCCTCAAAGTGATATCTTTGCTTTTTAACACCTTAAAAAAGTGTTTTACAGCAGACTTGTTCAATGTAATATGGCGTTTCATTTCTTGACTTGGGTGCTGTGTATCTAAGTAAAATGAAATATTTGACAACTTCCTTTTTTTCCCCTCCACTTATCATGGTGTGCTTCTTGGTCCAGTTGTGAGGATTTTTGTTTTATATTGACCTCATTATTGTTATATGCTGTTGAGTTGGTTCTAACTCATAGTGATCCTGCATAGGAGCAACTTGTGGGATTGAATTGCTGACCTTGTGGTCAGCAGTCCAGTGTTTATCCTACAGCACCACACCAGTACTCTGTAGGTCATTAAAGAGATATTGGGGACCAGACTTGGCTGATGGGTCATAGTTTGTCCCTTGTGGCACAGACGGTTACAAGATGGTTAAGAACACATGACCTAGAATATTAAATTGATTTTAAATTACTATTATTTAAATAAAATTAAAAAAAAGAAGTTACCGTTGAGAATCCACAAACTCCAGATAGTATAGTCAATGATTTAAGTTTGAGAAGCACTGTCCTGGAATATTTCTGGAGAATAAGCTTGTACCACTGTCAAGTAGGAAATGCCAAAGCTGCCAAAAGAATAGATTTCCTCAGTCTTCACAGCACTCTCACTAGCAAGTATTGGCAGCAAGTTATTATTAAGTGCTGTTGAATTGTTCCCTACTCATTCTGACCCTGTCTAGGTTTTCCAAGAAAAAGCTAGTGGGTTTGAACTGCAGATGCTGTGGCTAGCAGTCCAGTGCTTATCCTACACCAAGACCCCTAGGCAACACAGTGTTGTTGTTAAGTGCCATCTAGTTGGTTCCGACCCATAGCAACCTTGTATGGGGTGTCTGAGGTACAGATGGTGAACTTGAACTGCCAACCTTGTGGTTCAAACTGACTCTGCAGTCCAGCATACTAACCCACAGTGCCACACCAGAACTCCAGGCAATAAATTGGGTGTATAAAAAAGGCACTAATGGTAACCTTAAACTGTCACCCTTATAGCAACTGGAGTTTCTGCAAAAATAAAACAAACGTTCTTGCCCAGACAGGTTGGAAAAGACTGAGTGGCTCTGTGTGAATACTTGAGTCAGGAGAAAAAGGCCTAAGTTGAGGCAGGAGCCCTGGACTAGGAGGGGGTCTCTGTTCTGTCACGGATCAGCTGTGTGATTTTGGGCTTAACCTTTTTCTGCCTCAGCAACTTCAAGGATAAAATAATCATGCTGCTGCCAAGACTCCTTGCTCTCTCCCTCCTCAAATATATTAGAGGGTGAAATGAAGATTGAATGTGATATAGTACATATAAACGTGCTTGGCATAATACATGACATCTAAAATGCATTCAGTAAGTATGATGCCTACTCGTAGTGACCCCATGTGCATCAGAATAGAACTGTCCTTCATAGCATTTTCAATGGTTGATCTTTCAGACGTAGATTGCCAGGTCTTTCTTCCAAAGTGCCTTTGAGTAAACTTGAACCTCCAGGATTCTGGTTAATCATCTAGTTTGTTAACCATTTGCACCCACCCAGGATGGAATCGACAGCTAGTAGCCATTAACAAGGTAATACTACTCATTGTTGTTGGATAGTTGGTTGAGCTTCCCTGATTCCCATCCGTAAGCAGGGAGGGGTGGCCTTACTCATTTCATGGGGGGTTGACTGGGACAACAAGGAGGCATTGTGTACAGCTACATGGGTACCACAGGCAGTCACCAGCGCTTACTTGTTCCAGTGGCAAAGTCCCGAAATGAATATTTCTGTTGCTGTCAATAGCATTGTACAACTTGTGGTGAAAACTGAGAGGCGATTTATCATTGAAACTGGAAGCATTTGATACTACAGCAGAGAGGAAGCAGTAACAATGGGCAGGTGATTTCAGCACTTGATCTTTTAAGCTCTGCCCGGTTGGGTTATAAATATTTCTTTTGGTATCGGTGTTTTCTGTGGCTTCAAGAAAGTGTGGTGAGAGTAAGAAGGGAAGATGCTTGGTGCATTGAACACTAGACCTTTTGGGGGTCCTGGATATCAGGGATCCCACTTGAGTCTGTTTGCAAAGGGGGTTTATGCAGATATTACAAACTTAGAACCAAAACCTCTCAGCAGATGTTTGATTTGGCTTGTTTTTTGCTTTTGTTTGTAAATATATAAATGTATAGTTTAACATATGCTGTCCATGATTTGTTAGTGTTGTAGGTTAGATTGTGATTCAGTGACCCCATGTATGCAGAGCAGAGCTGCTCCATTGGGTTTTCGGAAGCAGTTTGCCAGACATGCCTTCTGAAGTACCTGTGGGTGGGTTCCAACCTCTAGGTTTCCTGGTAGTTGAGTGCTTAACCATTCACGCCACCCAGAAACTCCATTTTTTTTTGAGTTGACTCTTAAACATAGGGATGTTATGCACAAAGCCTATTTCCAACTTCTCTTGAACAACCAGGAAATGTGACCCCACTGGATTCCTAGTCCTCTGGGCAATCATCTAATGTTATTAAGAAGCAGCAGTCCTAATGACAGGACCTGTGCTCTCCCATTCACATAGCCCTGCCACTTCCTTTCATCTTTCTACGGAGAAGACCATGTGGGTTGTCATTTATTACTGTGCGTAGGGTGTTATTTGTCTTAGAGTAGAGACAGCTCTCTGAATTCACATCTCTATTAAATGTTGGGAGAAAGAAAGATAGATCAAGAGGGAAGTATTTTTCAAGAAAAATGATATAAAACATATATTTTTTGAAAGTGAAGAATATATCTAGGAATTTTGTATGTAAATGGCCTGCTTTGCTCCCTTGCATAAATTGCCTGGCCCAGAGCTACAGACTTTGCCTTATTCCCGAAGTCTTCAGATATTTCTACATTAGTCACTTAGCTCATTCCATTTTACCAGCCATTCTGTTTTCAGTGTGTCCTACTGTGGTGGCTTATGTGTTATGCTGAAAACTATGGCATCAGTATCTCAAATGTCAGGAAGGTCACTCATAGTGGACACATTTCAGTGGAGCTTCCAGACTAAGAAAGACTAGGAAGAAAGAGCTGGCAATCTACTTCTGGAAATAAATGTAGATTTTTATTAGGCAACAGAAACCCTATGGACCACAGACTATTGTTTAAGGCTTTGAATTGATTACTTTGGAGGCATCATTAGGAAGGACTGACCACCACAGAGGACATAATATTTGGTAAAGTGAAGGGCTAATGAAGGTGGTGAGAGAAACCCCCAATGAAATGCACTGGCAGGGTGGTTACAGCAACAGAATGAAATACACCAAGAATCATGAAGATGGTGCAGACTGGACAATGTTTTATTCATCATGAATCAGAGTCAACTCAATGACAACTAAAAACAAATAGGAGGGGGCTTCAAAAAGTTCATGGAAAAAATCCCATTCTCTTAAAAAAATTTTTTTTTAAATGTTTTTATTGTGAATTGAGTGCTAGTTTACATGGAAGAACATCCACTTTACAGTCATTCTATCGTATTTCACTTCATTGCAATGATTTCAATCCCCTCCATGCATCATCACTCAACAGCATTTGCTTCCATTCCCTCTTTTTTTGTTGTTTTTTTTGGATGTACACTGAAGCACTCAGGAATTTATAACCATTCAAACAACCAAAGGGTATACCCTGCACACCAGCCCCCCGGCCGTCAGTACAGAGCTCCTCTCCCTCCCTGAGTCCAGAGTCCCCAGATGCTCCTTCTCTCCCCATCATCATCTCTGCCTCCATCTTTGGCATTGCTGCTTCTCCATTTTCTTTTAATTCTACTTTCCATGAACGTTTTGAAGTCCCCTCATACTCAGTCAAAATCTACCAGGCATGGCCCTGAACTATAATGGTGAATCAGACAGACATATACTTTTTCTCCTCTTCCAGCCTGATGGTTCAACAAACAGTTCCAAAAATCTGTGTATGGTTGCTGGAATCAGAGGGAAACCCCATAGGAGTGAGTATCGAATAGGGAAAAGCACCTAACTAGAAGTCAGCACTCTTCTAGTTAGAAATGATGTTTCAACTGAGCTTTGGAGGGAGAGATGGAACAAGTTGTTTCAGGTAGGGGAAAAACATCTGCAAAGGCAAGGAAGCAAGAAGTTTGACAAACTGAAGGAATCTAAGTGTCACTGAATGTGCCACATGGAAGTGAACGAGTCGGGAAGTGTTGAGAGATGAACCTGGTGAGGTGAGGGACAGACAGGTCATTGGAAAGGGTCTGTAACTTATTAGAATTCCTGGGTTGTACAAGTGACGACATACTCAACTATTGGCCAAGAGGGCTGAATCCACCCAGAGATGCCTTTTGAAAACCCTATGGATCAGGGCTCTACTCTATACACATGGGATCACCGTGAGTTAGAATATACTAGAAAACAACTAAGTGACAACAACAAGGAACTCACTGAGGTTCTGTGATGCATAGATAAATCCCAGAAGCCACAGGGAAATCAAAATCAGCCAGAGAGGCCAGAGGACAGCCCCAGGAGGAAGGGGATGGAGGTGAGCTGACAGAGGAAGGCCAAGAAACTAAAGATGGGCAGTGGACCCTTTGGTATTTTAGTACCAGATCTCGGAACCAGGGGGTAATCAGGTGTAGAAGACAGAGCAGGCTTTGAAGCTGGACACATATGACTGTGCTACTTTTGGACTGGTCTTGGGCTGCCTGGATGGTGCAAATAGTTAAGCACTAGGCAGCTAACTGAAAGGTTGTTTCAAGTCCACCCACAAGCACCTCAAAAGAAAGGTCTGGTGATCTGCTTCTGAAAACCCTATGGAGCATAGTTCTACTTTGACATATACGGGGTCGCCGTGACTTGAAGCTGACTTGATGGCAACTGGATGGGGCACTATTTAACATATTTTCACCTCTGCTTCCTCACAAACTAAGATAATGACTAATATCTCACTGACTCGCTGTGAGGGTTAAATGAGGCTAAAAGCATGTGGTACTTAGGAGGCACTTGATCAAAGCAACTTGATTTTCAATGGATTTTTGTGTGCACATTTTAAACCTGATATCAAACCTGAAACGACTCAGCTTTATTTCCTCCCAAGAGGTGTCTCCGGTTCGGTGCCTCCACTTGGGAGCCCCCCCTCCCCCCAGTGCCTGCCATCTGTCGCTGGCACTACGGTGCTGACCTGGAGCCTGGCACGGGTCTGCAATGATAATTACCACTTCTGAATCGATTCCTTCGAGCCCTTTGGAGCAGGCTGAGGAATGCTGTGATTAAAATGATTTAAAACCTGCCTCCTATTTCACAGCTTTTAATATTTGATAAGATTTTGGAGAGAGGGATGAGAGTAGGGCATGAGATCTGGCAGCTTGCAGCTTGCAAGCTCAGCTTCCCCTCCTCTCAGGAACCTATCAGAGCATTCATGGGGTGGGGGGAGCGGAGGGGGGAGAGGAGATAGAAAGAACCAAGAAAGTCAGGAGAAAGGAGAGGAAGATGGAGGAGGAAGAATATCAATATGATGATAGGAGAAAAGTAAACAGGGGTGTTTTTTTTCCAAAGGGGAAAGACAGAGAAAAACGGAGAGGTAACTCCTTGTTCTTCCAGTTTAAAGTTAAAATTGTTATTATGAAAATAATGATAAGAAGATTAGAATAGCTATAGCTTATCAGGTACCCGGTATGTGCCAGGCATATGTATAAAGAAAACATCTCTAACTTTCAATGATCATACAAGGGAGTCTATGTTTTTCTTCATTTTATAAGAAACAGAGGTTCAGAGAGAGGAAGTGACTTTCCTAGTATGCCTCAGTAAGTCATTGGGAAAGCTGAAATCTCCACTGGTCTGGTCAAACCCATGATTCTGCCATGGACAGCACTGCTGACACTTGTTGTCTACAACACTTTTAGAGAAGCAGTGACCGCTAGGTTTCCCCTGTGGCAGTTGATTTAGGAGAGAACTCCAATGACCAGATATCAAATGCTCTGATATTTTGCTAATATTTCAGCTCATTATTAGGTTCGCTCAATGCTAATTTCCTTCCTTTCAACCTAACTTTGATGGCCCCCTTAGAATATAAGCTTATTGAAGACAGCATTTTTTTCATCTTCTACTTTCTTTCTTAAAAAAAAAAAAAAAGAAATTGTGATAAAATACACATAACATAAAACTCACCATTTTAACTCCTGTTCTTGCTGCTGTTATTAAGTGCTGTCGAGTCAGTTCTGACTCATAGAGACCCTATATAGGGTTTCCAAGGAGTGGCTGGTGAGCTTGAACTGCCAACCTTGCAGTCCAAACCGACCTTGCAGTCCAGTGCATTAACGCACAGTGCCACACCAGTACTCCATAAATCAGGTCACTCATTAGACTACTAAGTATGGATCTGTCCACCAAAGCATACAGGAATATGGTATGAAACTGACAACTCAAGAAGGACAACATAAATGGTGTTGTTAACTGTCATGGAGTCAGTTCTAAGTCACAGCAATCCTATACAGGGTATCCAAGAAGAAGCTGATGGGTTTGAACTATCGACCTTATGGTTCATAGTCCAGTGCTGATCCTACAATGCCACATCAGGAGCATATTTTAACTCTTAAATAAGTCTAATTCAGTGGGATTTAGTACATTCATGATATTGTACAACGATCAACATTACCTAGCTCTAGAACATTTTTATCCCCCCAAAGGAAACCCTATACCCACTAAGCTGTTATTCCTCATTCCTCCTTCCCTGGCTCTGACAATTACTGATGTGTTTTCTGTTTCTGTTATGGATTTGCCAACTCAGGATATTTTATATAAATGGAATCATACACTATGTGGCCTTTTGTGTCTGATTTCTTTCACTTAACAAATGTTTTCAAAATCTTTCTATGATGCGACATGCATCAGGACTTCATTCTTTTTTATGACTGAATAATATCCCACCGCATGGATACACCACAATTTGTTTCTCCATTCATTAGTTGATGGGCATTTTGGGCTGGTTCTACCTTGTGACTTTTGTGAAGAGTACTGCAATGAATATTTGTGTGCTTTTTTTTTTTTCTCAATTCTTTTGGGGTTTATGAAGAAGACCTAGGAGTAGGATTGCTGGGTCCTGGTAATTCTGTTTAACTTACTGAAGAAGAACTACCAAACTGTTTTCACAGTGGCTGCACCATTTTACATGCCTACTATTAATAGCTGATGATTCCAGTTTTTACATATCTTCAACAATTATTTTCTTTCTTTCTTAATTTTTTTCATAATAGAGTAAAGTGGTGGGTGTCTCACTGTGGTTTTGAGTTGTATTTCCCTAGTGACTAATACCATTGAGTATTTTTTCATGTGCTTGTTAGTCATTTGTCTGTTTTGGATAAATATATTTTCACGTCCTTTGCCCATTTTTAAAGTGGATTGTTTGCCTTTTTATTGTTGATTTGTGTGTTTTATAGATTGTGGAAACTAGACCCTTATCAGATATCTGATTTGCTGTGAGTTGCTCTTGGTAATGTCCTTTGATGCACAAAAAACTTAATTTTGATGAAATCCAATATATCTATTTTTTTTTATTATTGCTTGTTGCTTGTGCTTCTGGCGTCAGATGAGGACAGTTTGTTTATCTTGGTGAAAATAAAAACCGTAACAACGCTAACTATAGTTGAATGCTTACAAAGTACCAAGGACTGTTCTATCTGTTTTCCCTTTGCTACCTCATTGAATCTACATAACAATCATATGAAAGAAGATGAGAAAACTGAGGTTCAAAAGGGTTGGCAAACTTATTCAACTAACCACAATTGGAACTTGGACTCCTCTCTGGTTGGGAAGAACAGCTTGAGGTCCAGGAGAGTCAAGAGAGTTGACAGTTCTGAAAAAGTGTGTCGGTGAAAGTATAGCTCCACCATGCATCAAAAGCAGAGATTTCAAGGAGCTCAGCCATTCTGGTCAGAAGGGGCTTGAGAAGTCACTTTGTTCTCTTGACTTCAGGGAGATGGTAAAATGTTCTAAAGAATCCTGTCTCTATCTTTCTGAGGTTACCTCAGGCCCGCTGGAGCCCATGGGTTTTAGGCAAAAGTTTTCAGAGTCGTAGCAATTGGCTGCCTCTCCCTTTGAGAGAGAAGAGCTACAACAGAGCTCATTCTAAGAGAGTCACTCAATAGTGACCCTCATCATGACCCAGTAAAGAAGGCTGAATAGGGACATGTTAACCACTGACAATTTCTAATGGGATGTAATATGCAAGAGGGGATAAACAAGTCTAGGCAATTTCAAAGAGCCCAGACCAGAAAGATTGTAGTTCAACATAGGAATGAACTGTCTCATAAAATGAGTGATTTGTAAAAGGAGCTGCCCACCTCAGAAAGTGTAAGGTGTGAGGCAAGGTCATGTACTGGGGATGATGTTGTAGAGGTTACTTAGGCATAAAGAGGCATATGATTTTTTAAATGACTTTTAACCTTAAAAGTAAACAAAGGAAAAAGACCAGTCTCTGTCTTCTATGCAAATTTAACATCAATACAACCTTAGCATCGAGCAGGAAATGTTTGTTGATATTTGCTTCAATTAAGATCTTAAATTTCTGTCTAGAGTTAGTTCTTACCTACCAACTTCTTGCCTGACTTTCTGTAAGATCTCCTAGTCTCCAGACCGATTTCTTAGCTTCTTTGTGTCCCCTTGTCTGACCTCTTTTCATCTGATGTTTGCTCTGACCTTTGAACTCCTGAACGCCTGTATCCCACTTTCTACTCATCTCTTAGATCAGAGTTGTACCAGCAGTGACTCTATTGGTATATTAGACTGGATATGTCTTTATTATGTGGGGATTATGCTGTATGCTATACAATATTGAGCAGAATCCTCGGTCTCTAACCCATTAAATTCCAGTAGTTGAGGATTCAACCAATTTGTGATTTTTTTTTTTTTTTTAACTTTCAGATGTCAACTGTCCCAGAGGTAGGAATCAAAGCCTTGAACCTATGCCTGCCTACTTCTGCCCCTCAGCCCCTGATGTGTACTTGATTCTTCATGATAAGTGAAATTCACCAGTTCTGTTTCCAGCTCTTCCTGGTAACACCTATTTCCACCCCTCAAGCTACTTCTAAGGTCCTGGTCTGGCACTGTGGGATAAGCACTGAACTGCTAACCACAAAGTTGGAGGTTCAAACCCACCAACCGCTGCTCAGAAATCCTATACAGAGTCACTGTGAGTTGGAACTGACTTGACAGTACTTCATGACAGCAACAGCAAACCACTTCTGCCCATCAGCATCCTAAGTCAGATTCTTTTTCCGTTGACCACAGACTTTCTGTTCTCTCCCTCCATGTCACATCTTCATTGCTTCCTGATTCTTTGCATTTATTTTCCTCGGTTTTCTGACTTATGATTTTGCATTTTTAACAACCAGTTCAATTTCTTAGGTGCTTTGGGTGGCTCATTAATTTCACAGGGCTGCACTCTCATTAACAATGTTGCCCCTGACAACCCAGGAATTGTTTAACCTCCATCCTTCCCCTTAGCTTTCTTACTTTTAAAAAACTGACCCACACCTCCCTTGCTGGCCCAGTCTCCCAGAGAGAAAATCCAATAAATCAATGTAGACCAGAAGGTCTTCTGACCCATGGCAGATCTTTTTCATAAAAGGGCATGAGGCCACATGGTGTGTGGGGAGAGCATGGTCATTGAAAACAGATAAACCTGAGTCTTGACTTGTTTCCTCTAGTAATTTCATGTCCTTGTTCAAGTCACTAAATCTCTTGGAGTTTAATGTAATCGTTCCATTTTAAGAGATTAAATGAAAATATATCATTGTCAAGCTAGTTTAGAAATTAGAAGACTGATTTCTCCTGTACCGTCCCCCTCCAAGTCTTCCCATCTAAATAAACCTTTGCTGGCATTGTATTTCATGTGTAGCCACCACACTTCAGTCAGTGGAGGCTGATGTGTTGCTATGATATCGAACAGGTTTTGGTGGAACTTCCAGACTAAGAGGGACTAGGAAGAAAAGCCTGGCAATCTACTTCCCAAAAATGAAAACTCTATGGATGACAATAGTAGGGTCTGCACCTCATTATGAGATGGACTCTGGGCTAGGCAGCTTTTCATTCATTTGTTCATGGAGCTACCATGAGTCAGGTTGACTTAAAATCCGAGCTTTCCTTCATTAAAACAGATGCTTTGAAAAGATAATATACTACTACTCATATAAACTCAATGGACTTCAGTAACATAATATATATATATAAGGTGCCTAACATATTGTCTAACGCAGAGTAGGCATGTATATAAATGCCAATTCTTTCCTTCCCATTATCATAATGTTGTTGTTGTTGTTAAGTGCCGTCGAGTCGGTTCCGACCCATAGCGACCCTGTACAGGGTTTCCGAGGCTGTAAATCTTTACGGGAGCAGAACGCCTCATCTTTCTCCCGTGGAATAGCTGGTAGTTTCGAACTGTTGGCCTTAAGGTTCGTAGCCCGATTCGTAACCACTATGCTACCAGAGCTCAACAAATAAGGTAATAAAAGGAAATGATAAGTGTTTAGAAAAGAGTAGTGGGTCTTTGTAAGTTCTCCCCTCTCCCTGCTCACACTCACCACTGGGCTTTAAGTTATCTTAGGTAAAGATGATAGCTGGTCTTCCTTCAGTACCTTGGGCAGGGCTTAATAACTAGTTATTGATGCAACCATTGATTATGGCAGCACTGAGGAGCCATGTCGCCTCCATGGTGACCCAGTGGGAAGTCGTGAAGCTAGTGTGCTGGCCAGGGCTGCTCTCAGACAAGGCATTTGCATAGCTGGAACGTGCTGTCCCCATTTCTAATAAAGACCCGAACGTCACTAATTGGCAGGCAGAGGCCATATTCTCTCTATGGGAATCAGAAGGGAGTAGAACGTGCCCTGAATGTTAATTTCCTTGGAAACCTGCACTTGTGGGCAGAAGAAGAGGAGAGGTGAGCAAGAAAGGCTGAGGGGCATGTTAGATTACACAAACAGAGCTCTGGCCTTGTGACAATTTCATTAAAATGTCTGCAAGTAAACTTAAAAGGTTTTAGAACCCAGTAATCTGAATTGAATTTCTGAATCTATTTCTTACAAATGGAATCAGAATCAAATCTCTCAGTATCTCTGGGCCTCAGTTTTTATATCTGTAAAGTGAAAATAAAATGATAATAAGTATAACTGGTAAAAACAAAACAAAAACATGCTGAATAAATGAATGAAACCTGATAATCATATAAGTTGTCTATTGATTGTAAACAGAAAAAATGCATCTCCTAAAAATAAAAATGACAACCCAGAAACAGTCTTCTGGGACAAGTTGGAGGGGAGTCCCCTTCCTTTTGTGGTAAAGAGGCACACCATGGTGTTCATGCCAATGGAATGATGGGCAACTGAATTATGTGAGGTGCTTTTAACATACATCTCTGAAGAAAGTGTGTGTTTCAAAAGGTCTGGGGTTGGTAAGAATCTAGGATCCTGAATTTTAATCCGTGTCCCCAGATATTCACTAATGCTGATTCAGTACCATGATTTGTGTCACACCCTACAACCATTCTCCTGTTCCCAAATCAAACCAAATGAGGTATTATATGAAGAATGCTATTAAAATAATTGCTACCATTCACAATTTACCCTCCAAACCCTTTCCTGTTGTTATCATATGTCGTTGAATAGATTCCAACTCATAGAGAACTATCTATGACGGAATAGAAGTACACCAGAGAGGTTCCTAAGCTATAATCTTTACAGGAGCAAATCACTAGGTCTTTTCTCCTGAAGAGTGGCTGGTGAGTTCCCATGACAGATCTTTGGGTTAGTAGTTTCGTGTGTAACCATAGCACTACCAGTGCTCCTTAAAGGCATTTAAAGACCATCTGAGTAGGGGTGGGATAGTAAATATAGAGCTATAATTGTTGAGCACCCAGAGCATAGCTAGAGGTTTGTTTGCTTGTTCCTTTTCTTTTTATTCTTGAAATATATTATTTGCATCCACTAGACCAATAAGCAAATCATAATAAATGGAGAAAAGATTGAAGTTGTCAAGGATTTCATTTTACTCCCATGGAAGCAGCTAGCAAGAAATCAAATAATAGCTTACACTTGGCAAATCTGTTGCCAAAGACCCTTTTTTAAGTGATAAAAAACAAAGATGTCACTTTGAAGACTAAGATGTGCCTGTCCCAAGCCTGGGTCTTTTCGATCACTTCATATGCATGTGAAAATTGGACAATGAATAGAGAATACTGGAGAAGAATTGACACCTTTAAATTACGGTGTTGTAAAAGAATATTGAATTTACTATGGACTTCCAAAAGAATGAAACATGACTCATATCTCACACCACATACAAAAACAAACTCAAGATGGAAAAAAGACGTACGTGTAAAGCTTAGAACTATAGGAGCTCTGGTAGCGTAGTGGTTACGAATCGGGCTGCAAACCTTAAGGTCAGCGGTTCGAAACTACCAGCAGCTCCGTGGGAGAAAGATGAGGCTTTCTACTCCCATAAAGATTTACACCCTCGGAAACCCTGTACAGGGTCGCTATGGGTCGGAACCGACTCGACAGCACTTAACAGCAACAACAACAAATGAAAGAAATAGGGAAAAACTTAAGGGACCTAATGTATGGCATAAATACAGTATTAAACATAACTGAAAACACACAAACAGCAGAAGACAAATTAGATTCCTGGGAGGGACCTCATAAAAATTAGACACCTAGGTGCATCGAAAGACTTCACCAAAAGAACGAAAATAATGCACACAGACTGAGGAACATGGTGGCAATGAGGCACTGCACAAAGGGTTAATCTCTAAAAATTTATAGAATGATTCAATGCCTCAGCAACAAAATAATCAAATTAAAAAATGGGCAAAGGATATGAACAAAGACTTCACCAAAGAAGCCATTCAAGTGGTCAACAAACATATGAAGAAATGCTCACAATCATTAGACAATTCTGACTCATAGTGACCCTGTATAGTGTTTCTGTTTCTGAGGAGCAGCTGGTCTGTTTGAACCTCCTACCTTGTGGTTAGCAGTACAGTGCTTATCCTACAGTGCCAAATCAGGAATCCATTAGAGAGAGGAAAAAATGAAACAAAACAATGACATATCATCTTATCCCAGCATTAATAAATTTAAAGAACATATGCTAGTGAGGTTGTGGAGTGACTGGAACCTTCATAAACTGCTGGTTAGACTGTAAAATGGTCCAACCACTGTGGAAAATGCTATGGCGTTTCCTCAAAAAGTTGGAACTAGAAATACCAATTGACCCAGCCATCCCTCTACTTGGAATATATCCTAGAGAAATGAGAAGTCATACACAAATAGATATATAGGATCAGCACTGGACTGCTTAACTACAAGGTCGGCAGTTCATACCCACTAGCAGCTCCAAGGAAACCCTGTATGGGGTCACTATGAGTTGGAACCGAACTAACAGCACTTTACATAATAGTTATCATAGCACTGTCCACAATAATGAAATAATGGAAACAACTTGAAAACCCATCAGTAGAAGAGTGGGTATAGTTTTCATTGTTGTTGTTAAATGTTGTTGAGTTGGTTCCAACTCATAAAGACCCTGTACAGTGTTTCCAAGTAGCGTCTGGTGAGCTTAAACCACCAACCTTGCAGTTCAAACTGATCTTGCAGTCTAGTGCATTAGCCCATAGTGCCAAAGCATGACTCCCAATGAATGTATCACTAAATTAATCAGGTGATATATACACCCAATGAATCTGTGAAACGCCTTATAACATGGCTGAACCTGGACGTCATTATGCTGAGTGAAATAAGTCACTCAGAAAAGGACAAATACTGCATAAGATCATTAAAAGATTGCAAATTAAAAAAAAAATACACACACACATATGTATATAGTCACACTGTAAGTGACATTAGTTGATGGTTACCTGTGATGATGGGAGAGGAGGGAAGTTAGATCACTCACTGGAGGATTGGTTGGTTTTGTGCTGTGGAGTCAGTTCCAACTTAAAGTGACCCTGTATGGGGTTTTTGAGGCTGTAAATCTTTAAAGGGAGCAGAAAGCCTCGGTTTTCTCCCATGGAATGGCTGGTAGTTTTGAACTGCTGACATTGTGGTTAGCAGTCCAACTCATAACCACTATGCTACATGTGTTAACTTGGCTAAAGGGGAAAATAAAATGTAAAAAAACCAAAAACACAAGGAAGGAACATTTATTTAGAGAGACAGGAAAAGATAACAAAACTATTGGAAGAAGTACTACCAGAATGTTTCTTAGCAGTGAGGATGGTGACACTCTTAGCTCACATATTTTGTACATGTTTTCAGGAAGGACCAGTCCCTGAGGAAGACATCTTGCTTGGTAAAGGAGAGGATCAACGTAAAATAAGAAACCCCTCAGTGAGATGGATTGACACAGTGGCTGTAACAATGGGCTCCCATTGTTGTGTGGCTGTAACAACAGAGCAACCATTGTGAGGAGGGCACAGGACTGGGTGGTGCTTTGTTCTGTTGTACACAGGGTTGCTATGGGTCAGAGCTGACTCGATTGCACCTAGCAACAATGATAACAATACCAGATAGTGCATAATCCCTTGCCTTGAATTATCAAACTCGAGAGTGAGGTGTGCAAAGAAGGCTAGAACTGGAAGGTGATGTCAGTGTTATGTAAATTGAGCACAGGATGTTGACCTCACTCCAGCAGGCTTTGGGTACCACTCCATGTAGTTCCATCAATCAATGTGATTCCAAAAATCTGAGCAATGAATTAATTTTCAGAGAAATCCCCAGACTCATTCCCTTCACCACTGTGCCTGCATGGTTGGGTAGTGTAAACTATGCAGTAGCCTTGGTGAAGGCCAGCCGCGGTGCCTGCCCTATCCATGTGGTACCTTCACTACAGGGGAAGTCTTCGTATCAGGAGTGGGCATGACTAAGTAGAAGATGGGGAAACTCTGGGTTTCCTAGGCTCTCCTTGTGAAAGTTTGTGTGGTACAAGTAATTTACAATCAGCTCCTGAACTAAAGTTTGGCAGTTCAAACCCACCTGGTGGTTGTGCAGAAGATAAGTCTGGTGATGTATTTCCATAAAATTGTAGTCAAGAAAACCCTACACATGAGGCTGCCATGAACCAGGGCCAACTCAATGGCAGCTAACAATAATCCATCAGGTCTCTGGTAGGATTACACAGTGAACTGAATATTTAAATATGTGTGTGGTAGAGGTGGCGCTGAGCACCAAACTGGCAGTTTGATAACTTGGCTCAGGCCCTGGGCTCTCTTCCCAGGTGGAGAATAAAATGAAGTCTTCTGAGGCAAAGTCTCTTTTTTGGAGCCTGGGACTTTGACTAAATGAGGCCATGGGACTAGACCCTATCCATGCATTATTTCAGGGTCTGAACCCTATTCTGGAAAAGATATCCCACTGGCTGAGTTTCAGCCCTTCAGCTGCTAGCTCAGAGCCCTGGACTTCTGTGAAGATGAATTTCTGTGTACTACAATTCCAGGAAACTTGAAATGCAAATTTGTCCCTTGTTGGAAGAGCTCTTTTGAGAAAATGAAGCATGTCGTTGTCAGGCACTGGGAAATGGCTTGCAGTAAGCTCCAGACTGCGCAGCACTCTTGCAAAATAAATTCATTTGCAGGGACCCCAGGGCTTGGGGGATTGGATAAGCAAGCATTGTTCAGCAAGTATTTATCAAGTATCTGCTATGCATCACTCACTCTTCTCAACTGTGTACATACTTGTACAGCCATGAATAAGACAGATTGAGGCTTAGGTTCTCATGGACCTTCCATGCTGGCTGCAGAACCGTATGCAGTCCTGTGGACCCCTGACCAGCTCACCAGCCACAATAGGGTAGGAATGAATTTCACAATGAAGTTAGGTGTTCATGTAACTGTGTGTTCCCTCCCTCTTTGTCACTGAGCACATCCAGGGAGACTTTGATACTAAGGACTGATCTTTCCCCCACCCCTCTAAGTATTGTTCTGAATTCAAGTCTTCCCTAAGCTACTTAGTATCTTTATTTGGCACTTCGTATGATCTGCTCTCAAGAATCCTTTCTCCAAACCCAGTGTAACCCATCATTCAATGTAACATCCACCTGTACTCTAGAATTTCTACCTCTCTGGTAGCGTAGTGGTTACGAATCGGGCTGCGAACCTTAAGGTCAGCGGTTCGAAACTACCAGCTGCTCCGCGGGAGAAAGATGAGGCTTTCTACTCCCGTAAAGATTTACACCCTCGGAAACCCTGTACAGGGTCACTATGGGTCAGAACCGACTCGACGGCACTTAACAACAACAACCCCTAGACTCAGTGAGTAAATTTGATGGAGGAAATGGTAGATACTTTTGCTGGGTCTTCTGTCTAGAATTCCCTCTGCCCCTCACCTGCTTTGCAAAAGCATATTTATTCTTTGGGTCTCAGCTTTATGTGCACCAGGTATCATGTATTTGCAAAGCATCAAAGAGAGCATAGAGATGTCTGAAATGTGGATTACAGCCTCAAAAGTGCTCCCAGGCTAGCGGAGGGCCATAAACTACAGAGGCAGAAACCATGCACTTCAGAGATTAGGGGCGCCTGAAGGGAGTGAGCAGAGAAAGAAGGCAGACACTGCCTGTTACCTGCCACGAGTAATCGCTGGGAAGGACACCCTGTGTGGTGAAGTAGAGGCTGGTGAAAACTAGAGTAAGCTCAGTGAGGTGGACTGACATATCACTACCACAATCCACTCAAACACATCAACAGCAATCAGAAGACGGCACAAGATCAGAAAACGTTCTGTTTTATTATAAACAAGGTTGCCACAAGTTGGAGTTGGCTCAGCAGCTACCAAGAACTACAATCTTGTCTCAGCAATCTCCTTCACACATTTGCTCTGACCACCTGCCTGACTCCATCTTCCCTCCCTCCCTCCATTCACCCCGTCCTCCATGTCTTGTTATTCAGACTCTGCCCACCCCTGTTGCCACGGTCACCATGCCATCAGTGTGTCACTAGCCCCAGCAGGGTTGGTGAGGTGGATGAGAGGAACAACGTTCATCTGAGGATGTAGGGGCCAGCCAAGCAGAACGAGAACTTTTTAATTGACATTTAAATGTCAATGCACCACATTAAATGTTATGGGTGTTTCACTGCAGTCCACGAGGTGCATAAACACATCTCCGGCTCCTTAATTATGGCCCACATTAATTACAGATGCCCTTTGGTAACCGGAAACAAACTCATTACAGATGTTCTAGTCAGCTGACTGGACTCCTGCCCGCTGGACTGCAGCAGTGACCGGCTCATAGGAGGTGGCTGACCTAGCTTCCAAGCCCAGTGGGTTCCTCTCCTACTAGAGAAATGAGCAGTTAGAGAAATGGAGACAGATTTGTGGCAGGGAGGAGCAGGGGAGAAAGGCATGAGGAGATGTGAAAGTAGAAGAGAGGAGGGTGGGGAGAGGATGGACCAGGGAGAATCAGTGTGATGCAAGAGACAGCAACAGACAGAAGACAAAAGATAGATCAAGACAGACAGACAGAAGGAGACCTAGACAGTTACTGAGAAACATTAAACCATAAAACGTTTCTCCTCTTGATAAGCTTGAAAACTCAGATCTCAGGGAGGCCTGTATCAGTTGCTATTGAGTCAATTTCAACTCATGGAGATGCCATGTGTGCCATAGGGTTTTCAACGGATGATTGTTGGGAAGCTTATCACCAGACCTTTCTTCCAAAGCACCTCTGGGTGGATTAAAACTTCCAACCTTTCTCACTAACCATTTGCTCCACTCAGGGGCTCCAGTATGCATATAACTGCCCTAGAACACAAAGAAAAACAGTGGACCACCCTGATCCCTGGGGATGGGAGGGGAGTTTGTTGTTTTTAAGTGCTGTTGAGTCAGTTCCCACTCATAGTAACCCTGTATAGAGTGTCCAAGTAGTGACTGCTAAGCTTGAACCTCCGACCTTGAAGTTCAAACAGACTTTGTAGTCCAGCGCATTTACCCACAGCTTCACACCAGGGGTGTGTGTTGGGGGGAGGTGTGGTGTGGGGTGGGAAAGTAACAATACCTACTCCTACACTATAGGGAGATCCAACTACCCCCATGAAACAGCAGAGAAACTGAGGCCCATGGCTAGGAAGTAGGTCAAACTGAGCCTAAGACCCAGGTCTTGTGTTTTCCAGGACTGTGGTCACATGCCTATGAAGCCATTCTGGGTTTCTCCTTCCGTCAGATCTGAAACCAGAGCCAATTCATCGGTGCCCTATGTTAATGTCATAGGACACATTTGTTAAGTATCCTCCAGTTGGTTCTGACTCATGGTGGTGGTTGGTGGTGGTTATGTGCCATGGAGTTGGTTCTGACTCATAGTGACCCTGCACAGGGTTTCCGAGGCTGTAAATCTTTTCAGGAGCAGAAAGCCTCATCTTTCTTTCATGGTGTGGCTGGTAGATTCGAACTACTGACCTTGCAGTTGTCAGTTCAGCTCCTCATCCACTATGCTACCAGTGCTCTGACTAATAGTGACCCTGTATAGGGTTTCTGAGGAGCAGCTGGTGGATTTGAACCACTGACTTTGTGGTTCAAACCAACCTTTCAGTCCAGTGCTTACTCTACAGTGCCACACCAGGATAGCATAATATTAAACTACATCTATGAGTCCTCACCCTCCTCTCACCTCCAACTTAAATATAACACTTGTGGAGTTCTGGCGTGGTGCTCTGGGTTAACATGCTCGACTGCAAAGTCGGTTTGAACCACAAGGTTGTCGATTGAACCTCACCAGCTGCTCATCAGAAACCCTGTACAGGGTTGCTATGGGCTGGGACCTACTCAAAAGCACTCAACAATAACAACTATACAGTTGGAGTTTTCTTGAAGCCCTATTTATATGGATGAAGGTAAACAGGCGAAAAGTAGGGGAGTGAGTAAGGTGGTCAGGGGGATGGGAAGGTGGTCAAGACACTGCCCAAAGCTCAAGTTAAGACTCCGGAGTCTACAGCTGTGGGGTCTTTGTGGGTTGTGGGCGTTTGTCTATGTTCAAGTATTTTGATTCAGAATCCTGACATCACTTTAACACCATTATCAGACAAGTATGGGGTGGGGGGTGGAGGTCTCAAAAAGTTCTTGGAAAAATGGAATGAAAAGATAATGGAATTCTTCCATGAACTTTTTTTTTTTTTTTTTAATGTTTTATTGTGAATTATGTGATAGTTTAAATGGTAGAACATTAGTTTTACATTCATCCCATCATATATAGTTTCATTGCCATGTTTACAATCCCCTCCATGCATCATCACCCAACCAAAGGGTATACACTACAAGCCTGCCCCCTTGTTGTCAGCACACAGACCCTCTCCCTCTCTGTGTCTAAAGTCCCCAGCTGCTCCATCTCTCCACGTCATCATCTCTGCCTCCATCTCAGGCATCAGTGCTTCTCTGGGTATTCCATGAACTTTTTGACCCCCCTTCATACATTCAATTCTCCAACCTACACAGAAGCCCTTTCTGAGCCTGGTCAACAGCACTGGGGATGTGGACGTAAAATGTTTCAGGCCCACCCTCCGGGAGCCCCAGCCAGGTGGAGGGGACTGCCAGTAAGCAGACCCTGACCACACACAATACAGATTACAATGCAGGAGAGTGTCATGGACCCAAGGGTAAGTCTCACTAGCCTGCAGGAACCAGAGTTTAACAGAAGAGGGGATTTTTGAGTTGAGCTTTGAAAGATCAACAGGAATCTGTTCAGAAGCCAAGGAAAGAGTGAAGACAGAGTAAAGTAGGAAGTTACAAGATTTGAAAACTAGAGCATGTTTGGAAACACTCCCTGTTCTGGTACTGGGGAGGAAGACAAAAATGAATAATATGAGTTCCAGCTTCATAGGTAATTAGACATATATGCAAATAACAAATTACAGATTAGTTAAAGAATGATACAAACAAACAAACAAAAATGATACAGTCTTTGGGGACTACAGAAGCGATTTTTTACCTCCATCAAACTTGCAATTGGAATCTAGGTGATGAAAGGGAGGACTATGGAGTCCTGGTGTAGCGCTGTGGGTTAATGTGTCAGACTGCAAAGCCATCTGAACTGCAAGGTTGGCGGCTCAAGCTCACCAGCTGCTCCTTGGAAACCCTATACAAGGTCGCTATAGGTCGGAACTGACTCGACAGCATTTAACAACAATTGAGAGCGCAGGTGGATGTTACATTGTTGTTGCTGGTAAGTCGTTTCTGGCTCATAGCAACCCTGCATAGGGTTTCCAAGGAGCGGCTGGTGAGCTTGAACCACCGACCTTGGGTTCAAATGACTGTGCAGTCCAGCACATTAGCCCACAGTGCTACACCAATAGTGATATTGAAACTGGGTTTGGGGAGAGGTTTCTTGCCATCAGAGGATTTGTTGTTGTTGTTATTGTTAAGTGCTGTTGAGTCGATTCCGACCCATAGCAACCCTATACAGAGTTTCCGAAGCTATAAACCTTTACGGGAGCAGAAAGCGTCATCTTTCTCCAGCGAAACAGCTGGTAGTTTTGAACTGCTGACCTTAAGGTTTGCAGCTTGATTCGTAACCACTACGCTACCAGAGCATAAAATGTATCAAATACAGATACTAAGTAGCCTAGGGGAGACTTGTATTAAGAATAATGCTTAGGGGGAAAAAATGACCAATACTTAGAATCAAAGCCTGCTTGGAATGGAAGAAAACATGAACATCATTACCACCCTCCATTTATTTATTTTAAATCCTAATATTTTAGTTTATATAGGAGAAACTGAAGCTCACAGAGGTGGGATTTGCTGAAGGCCACATCAGGGCCTAACAAAAAACAACCCCATATGTTGATCTATGATTTCTGGGCTTTAACCAACTCTTAGATTTATAAGCACTTGGTTTTATTTTAATAGATTTGTTTGTCACGGCCCATGCCCTTAAGGACTTCTGTTTGTGCTTTTCCAGCTCATTAAAACATAATAGTAGACTTGGGGGCCATTAGATTTCTAATTCCTTGAGTCAGCACTTGGCTGTCTCTCTTCATGGCAAGTGCACAGGTGGGCTAGATGACAGCACACTGGATTCTGGACACGCTGCTGGGAGGGTAGCTTCCAGGACTATAGGGCATGGACATCCCGAAGTCCTCCCAGGACTCTGGAAGCAATTGTTAAGTGCAGTCACTTCTTGCCTTTGCACTCTCTCCCCTCCCCCTCCCCGCCCCATTTTGGGTAGCCAATGTCCATGTTGCCCATCCCTGTCTACTCTGTGTATGGAGGGGTGGGAATGATCCTCACTGTAAAGATTTGTTCCCTCTTTTGAGCTACTGCATCCATAGGTGTAGGTCAAGTTCAT
>NW_006408589.1:8657403-8671992 GCF_000296735.1 Chrysochloris asiatica
TGTGCTGATATGGTCATCTGCTTTTGTTTCTTGGACATGTTTAGTGTTTATTTGTGGCCTTAATACTTAATTGAGTATGTGTTTTAGTATTTTTTATGCTGATTGCTTCCAGGTAGATGTGATCAGGATGTGGGCTTCTCCTTTCACTCTTCTTATTGCTTAACTCAGAGTAACTTTCACAGGTGTTGTCTGCCTCTATGGTATATGGCAGTTGGTATTGGTTCCTGCCTGGGTTTTGATGTTTTATAGAGCGTGGTTGTAGCTTGACTATATGGCAGCAGTTTCTGTCTCTTCTTGGGTAATACAGGGAGAGAAAGAGTCCCCCAAAGGTAGAAGGGGGAGCATACAACAGCAAAACAGCACCAGTAAAAAAAAAAACAAGGGGAAAAATGTACCAAAAAAGCAACAACAATAGCAACAAAAAGACAAAATTAGACTGAATACTGTAGTCTATAATCACAGAAAAAGGGAGAGGGAGGGAGAAAAAAAAAAAAATCTGTAGTCTAATATGAGTGTGACTTTAACGTCCTCTTTCAGCTTCTTGCCTTCAAAACTGCCTGAGAAATTTCAAGATGCCACTGTTGGTTGTTATGCTGTACCTCAGGATTTAATTTAACTTTTGGTCTGTTTTGTTTTTAAACTCTCTTTCCCTTTCCATGCCCCCTTCTTCTGGTTTTTCCATATTAAAAAAAAACACAGTTCAGTACCGCTCTTGGGCTGAGAGTATCTGCACATGTGTAGCAGAAGAACCCACCAGTGGTGTGGGTAGGGGGTGTCCACTCATTCAGGCACCCCCTCTAGTCACCAGAATGGAGGTGCACAAACAGCAGGGGGGAGGCAATAAACAGATACCGAAAAAAAAAAAAAAATCAGAACAAAGCAAAACCGACAAAGTGTATTGTCCACCTTTGCTCTGAGGTTCCCGTGATGTTTTTTTCTGTGGTGTGTCTGCTCCCCCATTTGGTCTTGCAATTTGGTCTTGCCCAAGTTGTTGGCTCCAGGCCTGGCAGATTCAAAAATATCGATTTCTTACTTTTGCTACAGGTTCCACTAGCTATGAGCCTTCAAACCTTTTAAATATTCCTATGTATGTGGTTCCGAGTTTTGGAGCTCTGCCCTGTAATCTGCTTTGCCTGGTATTCTGTGGTATTGCTGATGACAAACCTCACTGCACCTCCATCCTAACCACCATCCTCACCATGGCTTTTGACTTTACTTTCAAGTTTTTTGTCACAATCACCTGGGGTGGGGAGGGAAAGTGGCCACTTTTTAAAAGTCAGGAAGGAAAAGGGGCTTGACTAAGTCACCCAGTCAGCAAGGGTAGAAGGGTGACTAGTCACGCAAGGCTATGTACCTTTAAGTACCGTTGTTGTTGTTAGGTGCCATCAAGTGATACCAACTCATAGTGACCGTATGCACAACAGAATGAAACACTGCCTGCTCCTGGGCCAACCTCACAATTGTTTCCATGCTTGAGCCCATTGATGCTGCCACTTTGCCAATCTATCTCGCTGGGGGTCTTCGTAATCTTCCCTAAACCAGAAGGTCTTCAATTTGCCGATAAAAGATGTATCAGGACTGAAATTGGAAGGAGTTGGCTCGGCTGTCATATAGAAGTTGTAATAATAAAAAAGGCTCACATTTATTTAAGACATACCAATTTGCCAGACATTGTTGCAAGCACTTGACCTGTCTTCTCTCATTTAATTCTCATTATAACCGTATGCTAGAAAACTCAGGATTAAGCCCACATTTCTCACTGTGGTTAAAAGGCCCTGTATGATTTGACTCCAGGCTGTTTCTCCAACCTCACACCTACCAATTTCTCCTCCTCACTCCATTCTAGTAACTATGGTCTCCTTCCTGTTCTCCAAACATGCTCCTGCCACAGTGCCTTGTACACTGCCTGGAATGCTCTTCCTTCTAATGCTCATATTGTTTAAATAGTACATTCTCAAAGAGGCCTTCCTAGGTCCTCAGCGCTTCCTTTATGTGGCCTTACACTTTATTTCATAGCTTTTACCTCTCCCTGATTGAGACATTGATGAATCAGTGGCAGCATACTCACTCATGCAGGAGACCTGGGTTTGATTCCCAGCCAATCCCCCTCATGCACAGCCATGACCCATCTGGCAGTGGAGGCTTGTGTGCTGCTATGATGCTGAACAGGTTTCAGCAGAGCTTCCAGACGAAGATGGTCCAGGCATAAAGGTCTGGTCGTCTACTTCTGAAACTCAGTCCATGAAAACCCTATGGGCCACAACGGTCCAATCTGCAATAGATCATGGGGGTGGGACAGGACTGGGGAGGTTTTTTCTTAGATTGTGCTTGACATCACATGAGTTGGGGCCAATTCCATGGTCTCTAACAACAACAACAGCTCAACACATCCCTTCTCTAGACAATACTGTCTTCTCCCTTCTGACAGCCCTCATCCTCGTCTACCCAGAATGCATCTCATAATCCCACAATTGTCTCTGAGAGCACAGGACCCACGGCTCATTCATCTCTGGGTGTCTGACCCCACCTGGACGGCTTAGCACACTGAAGAGGCGAGGAGAACACTATGGCATGAACCTCATAGAAATTGCCAGGGTGAAGGCAAGAGAGGAGGAGCTCCAAGAAACAAGGCTTGGGGTACCAAGACCATCCCACCTGGCACCACTCCTCTGTCATATCTGACTGAGATGGCTTCACAAAGGATACGCATTTACAGGAGAGAAAACTGGTAGCTGAAGTTTATGCATATTTGTTCCAGAAAATATCCACCACCCCCAGTAGTGGCTGACATGTGTGAGCACTTACTACATACATGCTGAATCCCTTTAATGCATGAATTTTTTTAAACCTTTTTGACAACCCCACCAGGTGGATACCTGCATCAGTGCTAATCTACAGCTGAGGAAAGAGGCAGAGGGGTTCAGTCACTTGGGCAAGGTTGCACAGTTCGCAAGAGGCTTGGCTGGGACCAGAGCTTTGACAGCCTTGGTCCTAAAGCCTGCATGCTGACCCTGTGTCCTCCACACCTCTCAAGAGCATTTAGAGTCCACTCTCTGAGGATCAGGGAGGTGAAGGCACCTGCTCAAGGTCACACCAGTGGAACATGGAAATATGCTGGATATAGCCCAGGTCTGTCTGGGAGGAGCAAACTGTTAAATATGAGGCTGTTAAATGAAAGATTGAATATTTGAGTCCACCTGTCCACTTAGAGGCACCTTAGAAGATCACTTGGTAATCTGCTTCCAAAAGATCACAGCCTAGAAAACACCATGGAGCACAGCTCTACTCTACTCTTGGAGACACCATGTGTTGCAATTGACTTGACAGAAACTTTAAAATTTTTTTTGGTTTGGTTTGGTCTGGCTCCTCCAGCAGGATATCTGCTTTTCTCTACCCAGGAGAGTTTTCACAGGTGGTATCAGAGTTGAGAGGCACAGGCTTCAGACCAGCACGAGTTTCCTGACGTGGCAGCTGGAGCAAATGCAAAGTGATGGTCTAGAAATACTCTGTCTGCATTGAGGGGCAAAACACTCCAAGTGCTCCTGCCTTGCCTGCATCATAGCACAGACTCTGAACCAACACTCAGGGCCCATTCACAAGATGAGCCATCTAGAGATGGGGCTGGATGGAGACCAGGGTAGGAGATGTTTCAGCTTCTTTGATCTGGACACTGGGCTCCAGCCTGCTTCCAGGACCATCTGCCACACACTTTGTCGACTATGTCCCTCTTCCCTGCTGACAGCAGGCCCTCCCACTGCCTCTGCCAATAAAGAGGAGGTGGGGTAGAGACAGCACCCAAAGGTGCTTAAATGGGCAGGGGCAGGTGGCCATGAATCCCAGGGTTGGGTGACAGGCACACAGTTCCCAAGAACCCCCATGATTGGCACCTCAGAGGCATACATCCCATCACTGTCCCACCCACTCACTGCTGCTGCCCCTAAATCATTCCTCCAACATAAATGCTAGGTTTGTAAGGTCCTGGAACACAGCAGTTTGGAGGGAGTTGTATACCACACAGGTTTAGACAAACCATTAGGCCTAGCCAGCTTCTCCCTCATCGCTGTTTGACTAAGGGAGGAGGCTTCCTTTTGCTTGTCCATCAAATAGAGAGAAGAGCACCTACTTCATACTTGAGAATGAAATGCACTGGTGGGTTTCATGTGCATAGTATGGTGACTAGCACACAGTTGATGCTCAAATAAACTGTGCAGTGGTTGTCAAGGTCATTGCTGTAGTGGGTCTTAAGGTCCTGGCTGAAGGCTGGTGCACACAGGTGCAGTCCTGCTCCGGGCTGAGGCAGGAGGCAGGTACACAGATTACCTGCAGCTCACGCTGAGCTTGACTAGTGTTTTCACCCCATTTACCTTTTTCTAGCAATTTCCTTCCCCTGCCTTGTGTCCCTAGGTTACTCCACACATCACAGGGCAGTCTTGTAACATGAGAACTGACAAAGTCCAAGATCTTCTTGTCTTGCCCAAGACTTCCAAAGTATCATCTAGACTCATGCTATGAGGAAACTTTGAGTCAGGCAGGGACACCCCAAAGCTATAGATGAAGATGTCCTCACTGCAGAAATGCCAGAAGCCTGGCTGAAGAGGAAGCAACTGATCCTGATGGGGCTGCATCATTCCAACATCTCATTCCAGCATTGAGCCATTTGGAGCTGAGCTTGAGGGGATGGGAGCCATCCCTGGGACACAATGAAAGATCTGAAGCTGTAGGAACAGTTTTTGGTTAGCATCCTGAGGTCACTGCAACGGTGAAGATTGCATGGCTTCACTTCTCAGAGCCTCAGTCTTCTCACCTGTAATATGGGATGGTAATATCTGCTTGGCAGGGTTGGTAAAAAAAAACAAACAGAAAACAAAAAAACTCAGACCAAATCATTAAAAATAAAAAAAAGGAAAAAAAGCCAGACCAACCACCAGCTCTACATATGCCAGAATAGAGAACTATGCTCCATAGGATTTTCAATGGCAACTTTTCCAGACAGATCACCAGGGTGGTTTTCTGAGGCACTTCTGGATGGACTCAAATCTCTAAGCTTTTGGTTGATAGTGAAGTGCTTAACTGTTTGCACCACCAGGGGACACCTTGGCCGAAGGGATGAGAACATTAAACACCAAATCAGTACACAGCAGGTGCTTCATCCACGGTGGCTCCAGGGGAAGCAGTCTCTGTCTTTAGCAGGACAAGTTTCCCTCTTACTCCCTCTGTCCTGGAGATCTTCCCTGGGAGCTGATTTGCTTGCAGCCCTATGCTTCTGTGGAGCAGGTGCTCTGAGCCCCGACAGTGTGATGCTGTGGATTACCAGGCTGAGATGCACATCTGTATTAACTTGAGTAAATAGCTGGGCTCAATCTTGACTTAATTGGTGAACCTAGGCATGAAGGTTGTTTATTGGTAGAGCAGCTAGGAGGCTGAGCACTCTTGTTCTGAGAAGATGGGGTAGGCAAGGAAAGCGATTCTGCTTCCCCTTTCCAGCATGCGGGGATAATTACAGCACTTGTCAAAATAAGATGTGGGGAGAGGGCCCATTCCCTGCCAACCAGCATCTCCAATCCCCTGGGAATCCCTGCTTTAATTAAATACCTGGTGCAAATGCTCTGAACTGGGTGTAGGCAACACACTACCCAGCCTCCACCTAGCAAAGCCAGGATGAGCATGATCCCCCTCCCTGCCTACCAGAGGTGCAAGGAATAAGGACAATGGGGACAAGAGACAGAGAGGAGGGAAGTAGAGGACAATCACAGGACAGAAACACATGAACAGAGTCAAAAGGAGTTCTGATGCAGCAGAAGGGATTCAATGGCACATTAAAAACAAACCCAAAATATCTTCCCAATTGGCAGGCATGACTGCAAAGACATCTTCTGTCTTGATTAAGAAAATAAAACTCACATCCTTGAATTTGGCAATAGGAGGTGAAACCACTTGGGGAAGTGTGGCAGAATTGTTTTGTCCAGAATCTGGCTTCTAAAACTCCAGCTTCTTAGGATTCTAGCATAAAATCATCTTCTAACACAAGAGCTGCTACCTCCCTTTACCACCCTGGGTCAGTTTAGTACACAAGACCCTCTTCCCTTAATCCCCCTAAAGAATGACTGCATTTGGCTGCAATGGTAGACAAGACTTAACTAAAATCCTGGGATGACAACCGGAAAATAAACACCAAGCATGTCACGGACTCAAATAAGCTGGTGTGCACAATGCAACTTCCTTTTAAAGGTCCTGGGACTTGTTCATCCTTCTTAGTGTTCACTATCGCAGAGATTCTAGCCCACCCCATGTGGATCCCAGGCTGTGGGTAGGTGGGTCTCAAACATGTGATCTGTGGGCTTGACCCAGCATTAGATGTATTTTCTTTGGATGACTCAGATTTAAAAAAAAAAAAAAAAATCAATTAGCATTGCATGACATCTGTATATCTAGGTTCTCATGAAAAAAAATCAGACCTGGGGACACTGGGCTGCATCCCCATAGGCACCATCAGCTAGAACCAAGGTCCTTTAGACAGGATGTGTCCCTGCAAGCCCTGGACATTGTCACACTGATCTAGACCCTAGAATGTGTGTAGCATGGCAACACCATCTGTATTGTGTTGTTGTTAAGTGCTATCAAATCCGTTTTGACACATAGCGACCCTGTACAGGATTTCCAAGGAGCAGCTGGGGAATTTGAAATCACCGACCTTGTGGTCCAGTGCTTATCCTACAGAGCCACACCCTAACTCCACATCTGCATTATGGTGGTGGCGGTTGTGTGCCGTGGAGTCAGTTCCGACTCATAGCGACCCTGTACAGAGTTTCCAAGGCTGTAAATCTTTACGAGAGCAGAAAGCCTCATTTTTCTCCTGCAGAACAGCTGGTAGTTGTGAACTGCTGACCTTGAGGTTCACAGCCCAATTTGTAACCATTACACTACCAGAGCTTCTTTATAGCAGATATTAAATCAGTTCTAAAAATTTCCTCGCAGACTCTTTTGTGGGAACAGTGAACTTTGTGTTCACCCCTTCATCTACCAGTCCACTCACTCAATAGGTATTGTTGAGGACTCTTTGATCCAGGTGTTGTGCTGAGCTTGGAGACACAGGGTTAAATAAGATAGGTCTGAGTGGTCTGCCTTCTCAGTCTAGGTTTCCTTCTGTGGCCCTCCTCCCTTGTGGGAGACTGTAATGGGAATGACCTCCCAACTCCTCGGAAACACTAGACAAAGTCGCTATGTGTCTGAACCGACTGAACGGCACTCAACGACAACACCACCAAATCATAGTTCCAGGATTCCTGGTGTGACGTTGTAGAATAAGCACTAGACTGTGAGCCACAAGGTCGGTGTTTCAAACCCACTTGGATTGTTGCTAATTGAAAGGTTATGGTTCAAGTCCACCCAGAGGTGCTTTAGAAGAAAAACCTGGTGATTGGATGGCTGAAATGCAGTCATTGAAAACTCTATGGAACATAGTTCTTCTCTGACACACATGGGGTCACCATGAGTCAACATCCACTTGATGGCATCTGGTTCCAAGGCACAGACCTGAAGATGATAGTCATGCTATTAAACAGCTCGGTAACAGCAATGTGCATGCAAGAGATGACAGCTCTCTGGGGGAGGAGAGAGCATCCCCTTTTACTGTATAAGGGACAATCAAGGGGAGAGGTGGCATAGTATGGAGGTATGGAGGTGGCACACGGAGCCTGGGTTTCCACCTTAGGTCAGTGATACTTTGGGCAGTCTTCTTGGTCTCTCTGTGCCTCAGTTTTCTCTACCAGTTCAAAGGAGGCTCAAATCCACCAGCTGCTCCTTGGAAACACTATACAAAGTTGCTATGTATTAGAGCCAACTCAACGGCACTCAACAACAGCAACATCAAATCACAGTTCCAGGATTCCTGGTGTGACGCTGTAGAATAAGCACTGGACTACAAGCCACAGGGTCGGTGGTTCAAACTCACTATCTGCTCCTCAGAAACCCTGTACTAGGTCGCTATGAGTCAAAATCCACTCAAAGGCACTTATCAATAACAATCATAGTCCCTACTTGAGGAAGTGAGAGTCAGGGATGATCCTGTCTTAGAATTCTCCCCTTCTGTGTAAGAGATGTGGGCTTGATTTCCAGACAATGCGCCTCAAGCACAGTTCCCACCTGTCCTTCAATGGAGGCTGAACAGGTCTCAGAGCAGCTTTTGGACTAGGATGAACTATGAAGAAATGTTTGGTGATGCTTTTAGAAAGCAGTCGGCAAACCCTATGGAGCACCACGGTCTGATCTGTATCTCATCGCGGAGATAATGTAGGACGGGTCAGCTTTCCATTCCTTGTGTATGGGTTCACCATGAGTTGGGGTTGACTCAATGGCAGCTAACAAACAACCTTAGGAAATAGTTATGAGAATTAATATTTATAAAATGATTGGAGCAGAGTAATGTAAGGATGTGAGAAGTGAATGAGAACTAGGAATGTACCGTCCAGAGTCAGGGAAATGGTTATAGGATTTCAGTCACTCATTCCTGTCCAGGTGTTTATGACTCTGCAAGATGCAGACCTCCGTCATGTGGCTGCTGTGAGGGGGATGCAGAAATGCCCTTCTATTCAATCTAGTGTCTGGATCATAGCAGGCACTGGTTGGGTTTAAAACATCTTCCCTCCTTTTTGCACTGGCACAGTGGACACTGTGAGGCTGTGGTACAGCCTCCACACAGCCTTAGGAAAACCTCGTGCATACCAAGCAGCCGAGGTAGAGGATGATGTCATCTTCTGGGAGCCTTCCAAGTCTGGGTTCCTGACAGAGGGAAGGGCTGCATCCCACCATGTCTGACTGGTAGCTCCTAGTCCACCCAACACCAGCTCTGCCTAGACAACTCCTGAAGGTTCTGTGGGTCCACCCTGTCCCCTCTACAATTCAGTCGCTGCACAGCTGGACTTGACAAAGCATCCCTCAGAGTATATCATTGCTGTTTAAAACCATCTAGTGGCCTCTCACTGCAGTGATGATAAACTCCCATCTCCTTGCATGATTCAGCCCTTGCTGCTTCACCCACTCCCTCCCTTTCTTCCATTTACTCGGGTCCAACCACAACCACCTTCTTCCTCTTCCTTAAGCTGGCCAAATGAATGCCTAGCGCAAGGCAGTCACCCTTGACCTTCTCTCTGCCTGGCCTGGAGTGGTCTTACAGCTTTTCCCAGATCTTTACATATTTGGTCCCTTCTTGGTATTCACAGAGCCCCTGGGTGGCCCAAATGGTTAAGCACTCAACTACCAGCTGAAAGGTTGGCAGTTCAAAGTCACCCAGAAACAAATTGGAAGACAGGTCTGGTGACCTACTTCTGAAAGTAGCTCTACTCTGCACATGTGAGTCAATTCTACTCCACAGCAAATAACAATGACTTACAATTAACAACTAACAAATGCCACCTCCCCCAGAAGACCTCCAGGATTTCTGCACTGAAAGCAGCTTCTCCACTCACTCCCCACATCACCTCCTGTCATTCCTTCTCCATTTCATTCCCTTGCAACCATTACTATTGTCCAAAATATTCTTATTGGCTTGTTCATTTGTTAGTTGTCTTCCCCACCCCCGTCAGCAGAACAGAGCAGAGATGATAAATTCAATGAAAACAAGGACTTGGTTCTGCTCTATTTTGTACTTATCTGCATCCCTAGTTTCCAGCATAGTGCCTGGTACATAGCAGGCTATCAATAAATATTTGTAGAATCAATGTGTGAATGAATGTATTCATGTATTCTGGTCCCTCCTAGGGCTTGATGCTTCACTGAGCCCTCCTGTGACAAATGGTCCTAATTTTAATAACTTCCACAATGCTGGGAAAATGTAGTGTCCTTGCTGTATAGAGCAGAGGCCCGGGCTTCCTCTAGTCTATCTCTGACTTCATTTTACACACACACACACACACACATACACACACACCCCTTGGCAAGAATAAGTGAAATTGTAGGGGGGAAGGGAAAGAGAATGGTGTTTGTTTCTTTTCTTCAACCATGTTTTGCTTATCCGGGCTCTCTTTCCTTTCCATATGAAGTTGGTGATTAGTTTTTTTTTTTTTTTTTTTTAAACTCTTTAAAGATTAATGATGGCATTTGAAACATAACTCACTTTTCAATGTTCACTGGTAATATAAAAAGTTTCTCTAGCAGTAGTGAATTCTATTTAAAAGATAAATTATTTCTATTCCAAATCCCTGTGGTCAAATATAAGTGAGAAACACCAAATCAAACAAAATTGAGTAGACCTCTTTATTGCAGGACTTCTCAGAGCTGTTAATGTTCTAGTATGAGAGGGTAAGTCAGAAAGCCCTTCTACTATAGTCCCAGGGCATGCATGTACAGGTTTATATCAAACAAAAGGTGCTTAAATATGTCTCTGCAATCAGTGGATACCTGTAGACAAGTTCTCTCAGTAATGCACTTGTCTAAGTCTCATTGTTGTTTTGTTAAGTACTGTTAAGTCAGTTCTGACTCATAGCAACCCTGTTTAGTGTTTCTAAGGTTTTATATCTTTGTAGGGAGCAGAAAGACTCATCCTTCTCCCATGGAGCAGCTGGTGAGCTCAAGCTGTGGACCTTGTAGTTCGCAGTCCAGTGTTTATCATATGGGGCCATGGTTCTCCCTTAGCCTCATTAAGGTGCCTTAAAAATGGAAAATAAAAAGAGTCCGTCAAAACAGTGGTTTCCAAGGAATCAGTTAAAATCTAAGCCCAGAGGTCAGTTCAGACGGTTATAGTGACAGTTTTTTTAGATTCCAAAGGAGTAATCTTGATAGATTTTCTTGAAGAATGCAGGATGATCATTATATCCCTGACTTCATTATTCATATTATGAAGAAGTTTAAAGAAAATTGAAAACAACATTGGTGAGGAAAAGATCAGGAAATTTGTGCCAAGGACCCCCCACCCCCACCCCACACACACACACATGACGACAATGCACTTGCTCATTCTTTGTTGGTAGTAAGAGTTGTCCTATGGGAATTTAGCTGGGAAATCTTATCCCACCCACCCTACAGTCCTGGTTTTATCCCTTCAGACTTCTATTTGTTCTCCAAACTCAAAGAACATTGCCAAGGAACATAATTAGAGCCCATCAAGAATGCCAAAACTGTCATTTTGACATGTTGTAAATTGAAGCGTGCAAATGTCTTCAGAGAAGGGTTAGAAAGATGGAAACACAGCCTTCAAAAGTGTGTAGACCTAGAAGGAGGATACGTCAGGAAATAATTGTTTTGTATTTTGACATTTGTGTTTAATAAGGGGTTCTATGATTTTGTAGCAATACTTACGGACTTACCCTCACACATAGTCAATCTCTAAGAGGAGATTCAAGTATGTAGCATCTCTTAGCTGTCATTTATCTAGTGCTTCAAGGAACACCTTTTAGGAATACTAGGAGGAAATCAAGTGTTTCTAAATCTCATCAGCAATAAACCAGCTATCATTGTCTTATAGTGCCTTAACTACGTCCTTAACATGGTAAGAGACAGATAATCAATGGTATCAGTTAGGTGCATTCATGCCGGCTCCTTACAACAGAACAGATTTTCTTAGCCAAGAACATTAACATGATCTAAGGTTAGGACTAAAACCACTTTGCTTTAAGAAGAACCCAGGAATTTAATCTTTGTATCTATGGATGAAAGGCTCAATTAAACAGTTTCTAGATGAAAAATTACCAGCTGTGCCATGGGAGACAGATGAGGCTTTCTGCTCCTGTAAAGATTTACAGCCTCGGAAACCCTGTAGAGGGTTGCTGAGTCAGAACTGAATCCACAGCACATAACAACAACAACAACAAAATGAAATATACGTTCTCAGTCCAAGTGAGATTTCTTTTCATTATAGTGAATGAATGCAGTGCCTGACGACAGGATTCCTGGCTCTGGAGGATTTTCAGTGGAGATGAGAAGGCTTATCTATGAGAGGGCAGACGCCAAGCAGGACCTCTATCTCTCACAGTGCCCACAGGTTCCCTGGCGCACTGTACTTCTCTAGTTTGAGTATCTGTGTTGGGGTACTGTGCCATCTAAAGAGCTGCAGGATGATTTTAGGCTGAGCACTTGTGCATAGGCCCACTGCCTTTATTGCTGTTGTTAAGGGCCATTGAGGTGGTTCAGACATATAGCGACACTGTATAGGGTTTCCCAGGAGCAGCTTGTGAGTTTGAACAACTGACCTTGCAGCTCAAACTAATCTTGAGGTCGAGTGCTTATCCTATGACTCCACACTAGGACACCACTGCCTTTATATATGTAGTAAAATAATTAGCTATGTGTAGTTATAGGCTGGAGTCCTAGTGTGGTACTGTGGGTTAATGTGCTGGACTGCAAAGTTGGTTTGAACTGCAAGGTCAGCGGTTCAAGCTCATCAGTCACTCCTTGGAAACCCTATACAGGGTCGCTATGGTTCAGAACTGACTCGACAGCACTTAACAATAACAACAACAACGTTAAAGGCAATTCTTACCACTGAAGTTGGAGCCCTAGTGTGGTGCTGTAGGATAAGCACTGGACCACAAGGTTGGTTTGGACTGAAAGATCAGTGGTTCAAACTCATCAGCCACTCCTCAGAAACCCTATATAGGGTGGTTATAAATTGTGGAGACTTGACAGTACTTAACAACAACAACAAAGCACTGAGGTTATCTGAAAACCTTGCTTGGAGACAAGAATGTGAAAGCTAAGCACTACCAATAAAGTAGACACTCACTCCCACAAACCAAACCAAACCAAACCAAAAACCTTAGACTGCTAAGAAATAGACCATTAATATAAACATAAATGAGAAATCATACCTTCAATTTAAAGGTGATTTAATGAACAGAGAAAACTTGCCACTCATAACGCTGATGCTAAGAAGGGAGGAGAGACTCATTTTCCCTGAGAATTTGAATCCATATGCTAACCCTAACTTGAGTTTGTGGTCTGAAAACATTAGGTAGGAAATTTAATTTAAAATGTTCCTGGGTTGTTATTCCCACAGGTGATCAGAAGAAAGCAACACAGTAATTTCTGGAAAAATTAAACTTTAACTCAGTCCACAAATAACTGTCAACAATGAAGTTCCAAGGAACTGTTACCACCAAAATATTGTAAAACACACAAGGAAGCAAGGTACTATGAGAGAAAGCCAGAGAAGCAACAGATAGTAGATTCAGGTCAATAAACTACAGATAACTTGAATTTTTATTACACACAGAGGGATAAGATAGCTAAGCTCAAAGGAACAAAAGGTAGGCTTGAAAATATGTGTAAATAATAAGATACTATAAAAACACCTTAGTAGATTTAGAAAAGAATCATATAGACCAACTAAAAATGAAAAATAGATTAATTTAAAATGTAAAAAAACTCAATGGATGGATTTGAATAGGCTAAAGAGTAATCTGTACAAATCTCAAGAGAAAATTAGTCAACTATTTGTTGTTAGTTACTGTTGGGTCAGCTCTGATTCTTAGCAACATAATGTAGGATCAAATAAAACACTAGATTTTTAGTTAGAAACAAATGAAGCATCCAGAATTCATAAAGACGATGATGAAAAATATGAAAAGTAGTGACTAGATTAGAAAGAGAAGGTTTACCATAGTGCTTACGGTTCTTCAGATGGTATACATCACAGTTTTACACCACCTGGAGCTACAGGGTAAGCACTGGATCACAAGGTTGGCTTGAACCACATGGTTGGCAGTGCAAACTCACTAGCTGATCAGAAACCCTATACAGTCGGAACTGACTCGACAGCACTTAATAACAACAAGAACAAACAAAACTACAGCCATTTGCCTACCAGCTGTCTTCTCAACAATAACAATGGAAGCCAGAAGGTAGCAGAATGATATTTGCAGTATGTTGAGAGAAAACAATTGACGACCTGAAAACGTATGCTCAGTGAAATTATATTTTACGATTGAGAGCAGAGTGAAAATGCTTTTGGACAAATAAAAACTGAGTTTACCACCAGTAGATTCTCATTAATGGATGTTCTAAAAGATCTAGCTTATGTGGAGGAAAATTATCCTAGATAGAAGAGTTGAGAAACAAGAAGGAATGCTGAGCAAATATGTGATTAATATGAGGGTACATATAAAAATATGTTGTTGTTGTTAGGTGCCATCAAATCAGTACAGACTCATAGCGACCTTATGTATAGCAGAATGAAACACTGCATGATCCTGGGCCAACCTCACTATTGTTGCCACACTTGAGTCCATTGATGCTGCCACTTGGCCAATCCATCTCATTGGGGATCTTCTTCTTTTTCTCTGACCCTCCTCCACCTTACCAAACATGATATCCTTCTTCAGTGACTTGTTCCTCCTGACAACATGTTCGAAGTATGAGAGACGAAGTTTAGCCATCTTGGCCTCCAAGAAGCACTCTGGCTGCACTTCTTCCGAACCAGATCTACTGGTTCTTTTGGCAGCTCATGGCACTTTCAATATTCTCCTCCATACCATAACTCAAAAGCATCAATTATTCCCTGATCTTCCTTATTCACTGTCCAGCTTTCGCATGCATATGAGGTTATTGAAAATACCATGGCTTAGGTCAGGCGCACCTTAGTCCTCAAGCTGACATCTT
>NW_006408589.1:8673997-8675268 GCF_000296735.1 Chrysochloris asiatica
TAATAGGGTATTCGATGCAGGAAATGTATGGCATAGTATCAAGAGTTGAACATTACAAGCATTATGTTTCTTGGTGCAAAAAATCAGATATAATATCAAAGAGATCTGGATACTGCAAAGCACGATTAGAAATTGGGTTTCCACCTGTGTTGGAGCGATATACATCAGTAGTAACCCTGGTGAAGCCACATTTGGTAAAGGCATCCTGTACAGATGGAAGACTTTTAAATCATCTGGAAACTGTTTGGCGTTTTAGCCCAGGTCTTCATGGCTACCCAAGAACTTGTACTTTGGATTTTTCAATTTCATTTGAATTTCGCTCACTTCTACACTCTCAGCTTGTCACCCTCTTTTTTGATGAAGTTGTAAAGCAGATGGTAGCTGCCTTTGAAAGAAGAGCATGTAAGCTGTATGGTCCAGAAACAAATATACCTCGGGAATTAATGCTCCATGAAGTTCATCACACATAAAAGGAAAAAAGAACTGGTGTCACTTATTTATAACTGTGTTCACTTTTAGAAGTGCTTTCATTATTTGCTTTCACAAGTCAAAAAGCATTTATAAAACCCAGCCTTGATTATAAACCTGCACCATTGAACATTTGCACATAGAATATGGAACAATGTGTATGTAGAACTATTTCTTCAATCAAGCATAATTCAGAGTATTATGTACATTAGCATGGTCTGCATTTATAATAATGAGATGTCATCACTCTTTGTAGAATACTGATATCTCTTTTCTGAGCAGAATTTGACCTGTAAATTTAAACCTTTAATCATCACCTACCTGAAAGAGGTTAGTTGAAATATTCATGCAGTATGGCTTATATTAACCATATCATGTTTATTAAATTCAGAATCTTTGTAACTTATTGCTATAAGACCTGGCCCCTGCCTTAGGATGTTTGAGTAACCGTCAGATATTTAAAGTAAAACTTTGACTTAAAAATACTGTTAATGAAGATCCCTGGGCACTTAAGATATTTAAAAATTGTTCTTATGGGTGATAGTAGAGAATTCCATGTGATAGTTAGGTTTATGCCCTGATAAAGACCAAATACTTTTCTTGGTGAGTGGTCCAGAGCTTTAAGCTACTGCTACTTTTTAGTAGTTTGCAACCTTCTTCTAGGTACTTTGAGTGCTCTTTGAATAATGCTAATTGTGTCAAATTTTGTCTACAAGAGTAGGTAACAGATGAAGATAAGTTGGTCTCCAGTACCAGGCATCCCTAATTTTCTATTTATTGTATGTACTCACTTCCAATAATGT
>NW_006408589.1:8676768-8686029 GCF_000296735.1 Chrysochloris asiatica
AGGGCACATGCATAAGTACACCCACACTTGCAGATAATATCTACTTGACCTGGCTTCAATGACTGGATGATCAGAGTTCAACTAGAAGAAGAAAGAAGAGGAAAAAAAGAGTAATCTGATACAATTTGATGAACTGGACCTATACCTATGGATGCAGTAGCTCAAAAGAAGGAACAAATTTTTACAGTGAGGATCATTCCCACCCCCTCCCCACATGGAGAGGACAGGGATGGGCAACTTGGACATTGGCTACCCAGAATTGGGGGGCTACAGAGGCAAGAAGTGACTGGCTTATAAGCTTTCAAGAGGGAACCTAGATCCAGAGAGCACGGAGCAAGGTAGAATCTCCATTGAGTAGTATCCAATTTGTCTGGGTGGGGCTGATGAAAGGAGATGGAGATAGGTCTCTTGAGATACAATGGTGAATAATTGTTATCAGGACTGATTGTAAGGGCTGGAAATGTAAAGGCAGACGTTTTGTAGCAAGGAGGGAAGTGATTAACTTTGCAGTCTAGCAGCGGAGGTCCCTGGGACCATCAAAGGAGAAGAGTGGAGAATGGAACCCTACCCAGAGAAGCAGTGATGCCAGAGATGGAGGCAGAGATGATGTCATGGAGAGATGGAGCGGCTGGGGACTTTGGTCCTGGAGAGGGAGAGGGGCTGTGTGCTGATGACCAAGGGTCAGGCTTACGGGGTATACCCTGTGGTAGGTGGATGATACATGGAGGGGATTGTAATCATGGCAAGGAGACAATATATGATGGGATCAATGTGAAGCTAATGCTCTCCCATGTAAACTATCACATAATTCACAACAAAGCATAAAAAAAAAACAAACAAAACAAAACAAAACAAAAAACAAGATAACATACAGCTTCCAGGTAACATGTAGTAAATCATGGCTGGACAGTTACCCTACTGCAACACCTATAAAGATAAAGAAAAGTAAAACTGGAAAAAAAAGAATTTTTTAAGACATTGAAGAGTTGTGGAAATGAGGACTGCATGGACTGAAATTGCAGAAAAGGGAGAACCTTTCCTAAAGGTAAGCTGATAACTGCTGACAGTTTTCTTCCCTGGGTACATTCATTGATTTTGGATATGTGTTGTACATTGGCCTTGGCCCAAGCAGAGGTCCTCACCTGTGGGAAATGAAAACTATCAGAATTTTTGGCAATTGTACAGGCCTGTCATGATAGACTGGAAGCTAGAATATAAAGCCTGTTTTCCAGAGAATTGCTAAGTTCTGAGGGAGCACTTATTTGGAAGCTGGAATGGAAGATCAGAATTAAATCTCTTATGATCTCTTCATACTTATGAGATAGAGTTTCAGTATAGGGAGAAGGCTTGATGTAAGCACTTGATGTAAAATATTAGCCAAATTTTGAAGATAGAGAGCAATGCTCACAATGTTCAAAGGGAAAACCTGAATCCCCTGAAATCTTTTAGGACTGAGGAGACTGACTTCTCAGTCAAAAGCTGTGGAAGTCTACACTCAAGGAACAGGAACAAACCATTGGTGGTAGACTCAATATTTTTAAAATTTCAACCCATCCTTGACCTGGGTCAATTTTTAATTGGAGTAGGGTAGTCAGTCTTTCACCTGGTCTTTCTAACGGAAGAGGGAAGTATGTCTGGTGAATAAACCAACTGAAGCCTCCACAGTTCTTTTATATACCATGTTTACCATATTGTTAAAATTATGAGTCTCATGAAGAGTCAGCAAGAGGAAGAGAAAAGAAAGCAAATAATTGAAGCAGATTTACAAATGATCCAGATACTGTTGTTATACAACAAGAACTTTTACTATGAATACTGTGCTAAACAAAATAGAGGAAAAGATGGATGAATCAATGAAAATATGTAGACTTCTGAAGTCTATGATTTTTCAACAATTACTTGAAATCTAAAGATAGGTAAGAACTTACTAGATGAGTTTAAGAGCAGAGGAGACACAGCAGACTATGGGATCAGTGGATTTAAAAACAGAATAAGAGATAATTAGTAAAACTGAAGCCAAGGCAGGAGAACAAGCAATAGTAAAACCAAAAACAAAGCAGAGTATAAGCATCAAGCTATCATTGTTGAAAGAATTTTGTTGTTGTTAGGTACCATCAAGTTGGTTCCAACTCACAATGACCCTATGTACAACAGAATGAAACACTGCCTGGTCCTGTACCATCCTCATATTTGAGCCCATGGACATAGCTGCAGTCACTGTGCCAACCCTTCTTCTTCTTTTTTTTTTTTATTGTGAACTGAGTGATAGTTTACATGGGGGAACATCAGTTTTACACTCATCCTATCGTATTTATTTCATTGCAATGATTACACTCCCCTGCATGCTTCATCATTCAACAGTATTTGCTTCTATTCCCTTTGTTTCCTTTTTCTTTTGGATGTGCACCTAAACACTCAGGAATACACAATTATTCAAAAAGCTAAAGGGCACACCCTGCAAGCCTGCCTCCCACCCGCCAGCACATTTCCCATCTCCTTCCATGAGTCTAGAGTATTCATCTGCTCCGTCTCTCCATGTCATCATCTCTGCCTCCATCTCTAGAGTAGCCGCTTCTCTGGGTAAGGTCCCACACTCTGTTCCCACTCTTCTTCCTTAATGATCCTATGGCCCTCCATTCCAGGACTGTAAGATCAACCACTCACCCATTTCTGCTACAAAACTTCCATCTTTATAAGTTGTGATAATTGCAATTAGTCATGATAACAATTACTCACTATTGAATCATGAAAGTCTTGTCCTCATCTTCTTTCACTAAATCTGTCTAGACAGGATGAAAACCACTCAGTGGGGGTTCTACCTTCCCCCACACACTCTGAATCTAAACTCCCTCTTGAAAACTTGTAAGCCAGTCACTTCATGCATTTGCAGCCCCTCTCCCCACATTTTAGGTAGCCAGTGTCTAATTTGCGCATCCCTAACAACACTGTGGACAGAGGGGATAAGAATGATCCTTGCTGTAAAGATTCTTTCCCTCTTGATTTATATTTTAAGCTACTACATCCATAAGTACAGGTCAAGTTCATCAGATTGTAGCGATTTACACTCGTTTTCCCTAAAAAAAAAAATTTTTTTTTTCCTTCCTCTTTTCCTTCCTCTAGTCTAGTTTTGAACATCCAGCCATTGAAGCTAGGTCCAATGGACACTATTTGAAAGTTTGAGTGCCCTTGTGCATATCCCCTCACTTCATACCAACTGGATGCTTCACTCTCAGTCCTAGCCCTCCATGGCCATGTCCTTGTCCATGGGCTCAGGAGTCCCAGGTCTCACCATACTTCAGTCCAACCAGCTCTCACCATTCTTCAGGTCCATGGGGGTCTATGTAGCTTGGTCAGACTCAGCCCACCTCTTTATTGCTACTTTTCTCCCACTTCCTGTCACCAGTAGACCAACCAGTTCACAAGAAAACTTACATGCCTGCTCATGTATTCCCTTTGTGATTCAGTTTTGGGAGGGGGTTTGTCCTGAAGGGACTTGATTACTTGCCTTGATGGCTTTCAGTATGCCAATCCTTGTTGAGGTTCTTCCTTTTTTTCACTGACCCTTTACTCAAAAGCCCTAACATATACATAATTGGAGTCCCAGAAAGTGAGGAGAGAAGTTGGGCAGAAGGAATATTTGAATAGGTAATGGTCAAGAATTTCTTAAATGGATGAAAGACATCAAACTACTGATTTAAGAAGACCAGTAAATCTTCCTAAAATGATAGTGACAAAGAAAATAACACATACACACATCACAGTCAAATTGCAGAAAACTAAAAGCTAAGAAACTGCTCAAAAGCAGGGGAAATAAGATAAATTATTTTCAAAGAAGTGCCAATAAGACTGTTAGCTAACTTTTCAAAATTTATGTACTCCAAAAGACATATAGAAAATGGCATCTTTAAATTGCTGAAATAAAAAATAAATGTCACTCCAGTATTCTATACATAGAGAAAATGATCATTCAAAAATGGAAGTAAAATAAAGATATATTTACACAAATGAAAGATGAAAAGCAGCAAAAATTCAGTGGCAGCAGACTGGAACTAGAAGACATAACAAAGGAAGATCTTCAGGCTAAAGAAAATTATTCTAGCCAGAAGCACAAAATTGCAATAAGGAGTAAAGAACACTAGAAAGGATATGCATTTGAGTGAATATAAAAGAAAATTTACTGCTTAAAATGACAATATTAATAATGTCTTGTGAGATTTCTAACGTATGTAGAAGTCAATGGTATAAAAATTAAGATAGGAGCAATAGATAGAGTTTAACTGTTGCAAAATTCTTGCATAGTTCTGGAAGCAGTAGAAGTGCTAACATTACAATAAACTGCAACAAGATGATATGATCCTATATATAGAAAATCCCAAAGACTCAGTAAAAAAAACCTACTGGAGCTCATTGGAAGATTCAGCAAAGTGGCAGATCAATATACAAAAATCAGCTGGCTTCCTCTATACTAATAGAGACAGCTCTGGAAAGGAAATTAGGAAAATAATACCAATTACAACAGCCACTAAAGGAATAAAATATTTAGGAATAAATCTAATCAGAGAAACAAAGGGCATAAACAAAGAAAACTATAAAACACTAGTACAAGAACCCAAAAGAGATTTACAAAAATGGAAGAATGTACCATGTTTATGGATAGGAAGACTTAACATTGTGAGAATGTCAATACTACCAGAAGCAATCTACAAATATTACACAATCTCAATCCAGATTCCAACAACATTTTTAAAGAGATGGAAAAAAACAATCATAAACTTTATATTGAAAGGGAAAGAGGCCTTGGATAAGCAAAGCACTGCTTGAGAAGAACAACAGAGTTGGAGGACTTTCACTTCCTTATTTCAAAATTTACTACATGGCTACATTGATTGAAACAGCCTGGTATTCATACAATGAAAGATACATTGTCTTCTTGGAAAAAAACCAGTGGTGGGGTGGGGGAATAAAAAGCAGACTGTTTGGCTGTGACAATATTGAGCAATCTATTTTCCTTGGAGCCATCAAGGCAAGAAAAGTCAGCTCATCAGTGTAGTTTTAAGACTAAAACTCAAAGGGAACACACAAACAGTCTTGTATGTAAACTGGTGACCACCCTGGTCAACTAGTGAGTGAAAGTGGGGGAAAGGCAACAATGAAGACGTGGACTGAGTTTGGCCATGTTACATAAACACCTGATGACCTTGAGATGAGAGAGAAAAGAGGAAGGACTGGCTGCTTTGCAGTTTAGAGAGACATACGAACTCCCAAGCCCAAGGACATTGACCTAGGCACTGGGGGGTAGAGTTAAGAGTGAAGTGGCCAGCTGGTCTGAAGTGCGGGAGGCATGTGAGAACTTCTAAACTTGCAGATTGTACACATTTGACCTAGCTTGGATGGCTTTCTGAACAGAACTCAATCAGATGAAGATAAAGAAGTTTGATACAGAAAGCAAATGTAAATTGAATTGGACCTTTGCTTATGGATGAAGTTGCCCAAATTTCCAACTGAAAGGAAAATAAATATTCTTTATATCAAGCTTGCCTCTGCAGTACACTGGGTTGATAGGGAGGGCAACTTAGGGTTTGGCTATCAAAACTGAGGGGCTATAAAGGCACGAAGTCACTAGCTTACAAGCTTTCATGAGGGTGCTTAGGGTCAGAGTGAAGGAGATAGAATCCCCACTGAATAGTTTTCCTTTTGTCTACATGGACCTGGTGATAATGGGGATTTTATGATTCAGTTGTAAATAATTGTTATCAGGACTAATGGTGATTGTCACAACTGTAAATGTAGAAGAGGTATAACTATAAAGGGGAAGCAATTAATCTGTCATTTCAGGAACAGAGGACCCTAGTACCATCAGGAGGAAAAAGCATGAGAGGAGTGAAGGATCCTAACCAGAAAAGTGGCAACAACATAGAGAGATAGAGCAGCAGACGACTGTAGATAGGCCCGTGAACTGAAAAAGGCAGTGTTCCTGTGGGCCAAGAGGCTGGCTTGCAAAGTGTACCCTTTAGACATTTAAATGAATATAGATTTTCAATGTTGTATGTGTACATAAAATAAAATTTAAAACAGGTAATAGAGATAAATACTGTTAGCTGATGGTGCATGGAGGGGATTGTAATCATTGCACTGATTTGCTGAATGTAAAACTAATGATCTTCCCTGCCAACCTTCACTCAATTCACAATAAAAGCTTAAAAAAAATTTTTTTTAAACTGTAACAAGAAAACAAAAGAATTAAAAAAAAAAAAAAAACTTGTCTAATTTATAAAAGGCAGTAAAGAAAAAATAGATATGACAAATAGAAAAGAAATAGCAAGGTAGTAGAATTAAACCTAACTGTATCCAACATCCAACACATCTGTCAGTTTGTCCTAATGTGGTGGCTTGCATATTGTTGTGATTCTGGAAACTATGCCACAGCTGTTTCAAATGCCAGCAGGGCCACCCATGGTGGACAGGTTTTGGCAGAGCTTCCAGACTAAGACAGCCTAGGAAAACAAAGAGGTGGACCTCTTCTGGAAATTTAATCACTGAAATCATATAAATAACATTGTTTGAGACAGTGACAGAAGGCACTTAACATATGACTGAAGAAGAGCTGTCTCCTCAAAGTAGAAAAATAAAAACAAAACAAATCCACTGTCCTAGAGTTAATTCCGACTCACTCTAGAATCAGGATTTCCAAGAACGTATGCAGAGTCGACTTTAATGACATAGGTGAATCAAAGCTTCTAGGACTTTCATTTGCTAATGGGTCACAGCTCAGTATGAGAAGAAACAGCTTCATGGAATGAGGAATGTCACTACTGATGTCAGATGAATCTTGACTGGAAGCAGAGACTACCAGAAAGATGTTTACTTGTGATTTACTGACTACACAAAGGCATTTAACTCTCTGGATCTGCTGCAAAAAACCTCATAAGTATTGATGAGCAAAGATGCCAGTTTGAGGACTAAGGTGCTCCTGACCCAGCCATGGTATTTTCAATTGCTTCATATGCTTGTGAAAGCTAGGCAATGAGTAAGGAAGATCAGAGAAGAATTGATGCATTTGAGTTATGGTGTTGGCAAAGAATACTGAAAGCTCCATGGACTTCCAGAAGAGCAAATTAATCTGTCCTGGAAGAAGTACAACTAGAACGTTCTTTGGAATCCAGGATGGTGAGACTGCATCTTTCATGCTTTGGACATGTTGTCAGGAGGGACCAGACCATGGAAAAGGCCATCATGCTTGATAAAGTGGAAGGTCAGCAAAAAAAAAAAAAAGAAAGACTGCCAATAAGATGAATTGAAACAGTAACTGGAACTATGTGCTCACAGATAACAATTATGAGGATGGCACAGGACTAGGTAGTGATTCATTCTGTTCTGCTTGGGGTCACTATGACGATGCACAACAACAATAACATATCAAAACATCTATTAAATATAAATGGACTACAAGTGTGGCACTTTGGTATCAGCACTGGACTTCAAACCACAAAGTCCGCAGTTCAAACCCAACAGTCTCTCCTTAGAAACTCTATACAAGGGTCGCTATGAGTCAACACCAGTCAACTTAACAACAACAATAACAAGATAGAACTAAAACAATGATTACTTGTTGGTCATGATTTTGTGCTGTGGCATTGGTTCCAACTCTTAGCAACACAGTATAGACTTTTTGAGGCTATTAATATCAATGAAGGAGCTCTGGTAGCTTAGTGGTTACGAATCCAGCTGCGAACCTTAAGGCCAGCAGTTCGAAACTACCAGCCGCTCCACGGGAGAAAGATGAGGCGTTGTTAAGTGCCATGAAGTCGATTCCGACTCATAGGGACCCTGTGTAGGGTTTCTGCAGAGTGGCTGGTAGGTTTGAATCTCCACCTTGTGGTTCAAATTGACCTTTTGGTCCAGTGCATTATCCTGCAGTGCCGCACCAGGACTCCAAAATAATGAACAATAGCTTATAAATTGGAAAGGAGGTAATGCTCAGAATCCAAACATTGTAAAGTCCTGAAGAGCTTACTAGGAGAGGGATCAAGGTATCAGTGAAATGAAGACTTTGTTAGTATGCATGTCAAAGTATCTATCTAGTGTACCTAATAAAAGAATCAACCTAGTAAAACACCTTATTCCGAACCACTTTAGAAATTCTCTAAGTTACTCTGAATTTGGCAATAAAATACCATTACTCAAGTCTTTGTGGAGTCTTGGTGCGGCTCTGTAGGATAAGCACTGAACTGCTAACTGCAATGTTTGCAGTTCAAACCCACCAGCCGCTTCCCATTAACTCCTATACAGGGTTGCTATGACTGACTCGACAGTACTTAACAAAAACAACCACAACTCAAGTCCTTGTACTGCAAGATTTGGTAGGGAAGTAAAAGACTTTATGTTGTTAGGTGTGTGGGGTTGGTGTTGATTCATAATGACCTTTTGTGTGAATGTTGAACTATTCCAACAAAAGGATTTTCTAGGCTGTAATATGTATGGGAACAGATCACCAAATTTTTCTCCTATGGAATCCTTAAGTGGGTTTGAACTGCCAAACTTTTGATTAGCAGCAAATGTGTAACCACTGTGCCACAAGGCTCCTTAAAAGTCTTTAGAGCACTAAAATGTTTATTAATGTGCTTACCAAGTAAATATTTAGTTCACACTGAAGTATTACTTCCTGTCAATACCGGTTTTCATACTTACTCATCTCATATATATCTTTGTTTGGTTGTCTTTGACTTGCTGGCTGCTGTAAACATCGGATGATATAATGGAAATCACAAGGAGATTGATGAGGAGGAAAAGTATAAATCTTGCAACAGATTCAGGATTTCATGACATTAGTAAAGGTCTTCTTGGGTAACAGTTCCTCTCACATTTAAACTGCAAACAAGTGAGGAACTGGTAGAACTAAAACTACTTAACACTTGAAGAAAGAGAATGTTGACAAAGATGCCAGATGCTTTAAAAGAATAAATTTATCATCACTGATTAGAAAATGCCCTTGGGAAGAGTGATAAAGCACCGAAATATTTGCACAAAATGACCCTCATTTATGCTGTGAAAGTCAAACACAAAATAAGGAATGTGATATTGAGATGAAATACTATTTTTTATAAGTTGTTATTGTGAATTGAGTGATAGTTTAAATGGGAGAACATCGTTTTTATACTCATTGTTTCATTTCAATGATTACAGTCCCCTCTGTGCATCATCATTCAAAAGTATTTGCTTCTACTCCCTCTGTTTTGTTTTTGTTTTGTTTGTTGTTTTTTG
>NW_006408589.1:8687954-8703641 GCF_000296735.1 Chrysochloris asiatica
CTCTTCTTGTGTATTACCCTCTCCAACACTCAAACTATGATGTGTCTATCCCCTACCCTGTGCCTGTGCATCCCCTCCCTCTCTTCCACAACCCTGTAATCAACAAAGATTTTTTTTTTTCCTTTTAGTTTGAGTATATTGTCTTAAGCTTTTACAATAATGGTCTTATGCAATATCTGTACTTTTGTGACTGACTAATCTAACTCAGCGTAATGTCCTTAAGGTGTATCCATGTTATGCACTGGCTTGCAGATCCACTGTTATTCTTCAAGGTAGCATCACATTCCATTGTGTGTATGTACCACAGTTTGTTTATCCATTCTTCAATTGATGGGCACATAAGCTGTCTCCATCTTTTTGCTAGTGTGAATAGTGCTGCTATGAATATTGGTGTGCATATATCTACTCATGTTATGGCTCATATTTCTTGTGGTTATATACCAAGTAAAGGAATTGCTGGATCATAAGGTATTTCTATTTCCAACTTTCTGAGGAAGCGCCATACTGTTTTCCAGAGTAGCTGGACCATTTTGCATTCCCACCAGCAATGTAGGAGGGTCCCAGTCTCTCCACGTCCTCGCCAGCATTTATTGTCCACTGCTTTTTTGAACTTCATTGTTATTGCTGGTGTGAAATGATATCTCATTATTTTTCTGTGATAAAATACAATTTTGTCAAAGAAATTGCACCCCAATATAATCAGCACTTTATAATTCCTTGTTTTTATTTTAAGATTAGCACATTTAAACTTATAACCTACAATTTGTTGATTTTTGTTGCTGTTGTTAAGTGCAATCAAGTAGTTTCCAACCCATAGCGACCTTGAATAGAGTTTCCAAGGAGTGACTGGTGAGATTGAACAACCAACTTTGCATTTCAAAGTGACTTTGAAGTCTAGCACATTAACCCAGAATGCTGGACCAGGATTCTTACATTTTGTTCGTAGAAGATTTAAAAAGACTCATTTTCATGCTTTCAGCTTCATTGTTCAAGGTGTGATACCATTCAAACCTTTTTCCCTTCACTGTTTATAATGAATATTTGCCCTTTGTTTTAATAAGATAATGGTTAAGTCACATTTTATGTATACAATAATCTTTAAAACATGAAAACTGCCAGTGCCTATTTTCTTTTACCTGACAATCATATTTTTGTTTATTATTTTCTTTTCTATGCAGAAATTGTTTAGACAATTTTTTTTTTTTGACAATTACCACAGTGAGCAGCCATCACCTATCTGTTAGTGTGTTGTAATGTGGTAGCTTGCATGCTGCTATGATGCTGGAAGCTATACCATATGTATTTTAAACACCAGCAAGGTCACTCATCGTGGGCAGGATTCACCAGAGCTTCCAGACTAAGACTAAGGAAGGAGGAGACAGGGACTACTTCTGAATGTGTAGCCACAGAAAAACCTTAGGAATATCAGAGAAACATTGTCAGATAGAGTACCAGAAGATGAACTCCTTGGCATGGAAGGTACTCAAAATATGATTGGGGAAGAGCTGCCTCCTTAGAGTGGACCGTGATGGAGAGAATAATGTAAAGTTTTCAAGACCTTCATTAGCTGATGGGGCACAACTTAAAAAGATGTGAAATAGATGCAAACATCCACTAATAAACAAAATGTGAAATATATGAAGTATGAACCTAAGAAAATTGGAAGTTGTCAAAAATGAAATGATCCATAAAGATCAATAGCCTAGGCATCAATGAGTTGAAATGGACTGACATTGGCCACTTTAAATCAGAAAATCGTATGGTTTACTATGCCAAGAATAACAAATTCATGAGAAATAGCGTCACATTTATTGAAAAAAGAACACTTCAAGATCTATCTTGAAGTACAATGTTGTCTATGATAGGATAATATCCATATGTCTATAAGGAAGATCAGTTAGTACCACTTTCACATCTCAACTTGGTAAAAATATTGAATGATGCAGAAAGCATCAAAAAAAGATGGAAGGTATACACAGAGTCACTGTGCCAAAAAGAAATGGTCCATGTTCAAACTTTTCAAGAGGTAACATATGATGAAGAGCTGAGGATACTGAAAGAAAATATCCAAGCTGCACTGAAGGCACTGGAAAAAACAAGGCTCCAGGAATTGATGGAATACAAACTGAAATCTTTCAACAAACTGATGGAGCGCTCATCTTTGCCAAGAATTTTGGAAGGCAGCTACCTGGCCAACCCATTCCAAAGACAGGTGATCCAACAGAATACAGTAATCTTTGAGTAATATCATTAATATGCAAGTAAAATTTTGCTGAAGATAATTTAAAAATTGCTGCAGCAGTACATTGACAGGGAACTGCCAAAAATTCAAGCCAGTTTCAGAAAGCAGAATATACCAGAAACATGGTTTTCAATGACTGATTATTCTGAAGTATTTTTCTTGGCCTTTTTTCTGAGGCACCTCTGTATAGACTGAATCTGCCAACTTTTCAGTTAGTAGCTCCTCGGAAGAATATTTCAATCAAGTACATTGCAGAAATGGTACCATGAGTGCCACCAAGACCTTCACCCTACAGAGAGTGAGAAGTGTTCATCTTATCTTACCCAACACATCACCCTTTTCCTACCAGTCTTCCTGTGACCTTGCTGGGATCCCATCCTCTCTGGTTGAAAGGGGGTGGATTTTAAAGAGAAAGAATCCTGGGTGGTACAAGTTGACACACTCCACTGCTAACCCAGAGGTTGGAATTTCACATCCCACCAGAGACATGCCAGAAGCAAAGTTGATGATCTACTTCCAGAAAACAAGCTATTGAAAATGCTATGGAGCACAGTTCTACTCTGATGCACTTGTTGTTGTTGTTGTTAAGTGCCATTGAGATTGCTCCAACCCATAGTGACCCTCTATAGGGTTTCCTAAGAGCGGCTGGTGAGCTTGAACCTCTGACCTTGCAGTTCAAATGGACCTTGCAGTCCAGTGCATTAACCCACAGAACCACATGGGAGTCTCATAATTTGGAGTCAACTTCGCATTTTGTTGCTGTTGTTTTTGTAGAAAGAGCTTCTATGATGCAACCATTATAGCAGGAATGGCAAGAGGGTCTCCCTGTCAGTGTTTCTGATCTTTCTGATGCCTCATTGTCTTCCCAGATTGTGACTGGGTTATAGTCAGTAGGATATTACTGGGGAGCGGTGTAGCTCAAGCTTCTCCACCCTTACTCATTTTGCTGTGCTTAGGGAGGCCAAGTCTTCACCATGTGGTGGGTTTTTGTGAATCTTCCATCTGTTATCTGCAAAGCACCTGGGTTGCCAGTGTAATTGTAGATAAATCACGGTCACCTTGTTCCCTGTTGCAGTGCGGGGCAACATTTGTTGGAGCAATAACTCACCACAAGAACGTAGTGTAAGGAGTGTGACCTCCTTTTCTATTTCGCAGAACTAGGGCTATAAATGATGTCCAGACTCTAGCAGCCTCCTCACAGTGCCCCAACATCCCTTTTAAGAGATTTGTGGGATGAAGGGAGAGATGACACTGGGGTGGGATTTCCATCCAAGAAACCCTGGATACAGGGTTGGGGAGTCATACCCCAAGAAATTTCCTGGGCTTATTTCTCTGCCTGGAAATCTTGGTTGATTCACATTTTGTTTTCCTGGAGATAGGTTAGTAGAAAGAGTCTTTCCTGGGATCTCTAAGGGAAATGGCAAGTATCGGGGGCCTTATTTTATATGGGAAGAACTCAAGACTTAAGAGGACAAATGAGTAAGACAGAGACACATAGCAAGTGACACTCCTGAGACCAGAGTCAACACTGATAGATGATTCTCTTATTATTATTATTTTAAATAGAATAGAATATTTCCCCCCATTGTAACATGGGCATGAAGTCACTGGGGAGAATACATTCTTAGTTACTGTCAGTTCTTAACACTTCATATATTCACCATGAGGAGGAAGAGAGGCAGGTTTAAAGGATACACGTGGACTTACGGTGATTCGTGGGTCCTTAGCCAAAGGGCCTGCTGCACCCTAGCTACACACTTGGTCTTTACTCCCTAGCAAATAATTTCCTGAACATATACAGGCACATTTCACTTTATTGTACTTCTCTTTATTGCACTTCATAGATAATGCTTTTTTTTTTTTTACAAATTGAGGGGTTGTGACATCTAACATGTCTCTCAGTCCCATTTTCCAAGAGCACGTGCTCACTTCATGTTTCTGTGTCATATGTTGTTAATTCTCACAATATTTCAAACTTGTCACAATGCTATTGCACACTTAATAGCACACAGTTTAGTGTGAGCATAACTTTTATGTTGTTAAATGTCGTTGAGTCAGTTTAGACTCATAGTGACTCTGTATAGGGTACCCAAGGAGTAGCTACTTGGGAGTACAAGGAGAGCTGACCTTGCAGTACAGACAAACCTTGCAGTCCAGCATTTATCCTACAGCACCACATCAAGACTCCATAACTTTTATAGCCACTTGTTTTTGTTAAGTGCTGTCCAGTCAGTTCCGACTCATACTGACTCTGTATAGGGTTTCTGAGGAGCAGCTGGTGAATTTGAACTGCTGACCTTGTGGTTCAAATGGGCCTTGTGGTCCAATGATTACTTTATAAGCACTAGGAAACCCAAATCAATTGTGACTCACTTTATTGCGATATTCCATGATCTGAAACCGAGCCCTCAAAATCTCTAAGGTCTGTCCTAGGCCCCTTTCCAGGCACTGGAAGGGTAGTGGCAGAATGAGGCAGATGTTCCTGCTTCTCCTCCTGAGAGGGGCTTGCAGAAGAGTTGGGGCAAGGGACCATGGACAACAACAAATAAATTCACAGGTTATGCCTGCTGTTGTTAAGTGCCATGGAGTTGGTTCCAACTCACAGTTTGAACCACCAACCTTGTGATCCAGTGTTTTAGCCCACAGTGTCATATCAGGGGATGTCTAGGCTGAGATAACTGCTATCTAATGAGGCTGTGGAGGACCCATGGTAGAATTCCCGCCTCCCATGCAGGAGTGTGTGGCATTGTGGGTTAATGCACTGGACTGCCAAGGCAGTTTGAACTGCAAGGTCAGTGGTTGAAGCCCACCTGCTCCTCAGAAACCCTATGTAGGGTCTCTATGGGTTGGAATAGACTTAACTGGACTTAACAACAACAATGACACAGGAGACCAAGGAGCTTTGGTGGCTCAGTGGGCTAAGCATTGGGCTGCTAGCTTCGAGATCAGATGTTTGAACCCACCAGCCGCTCCACAGGAGAAAGATGAGTCGGTCCATTTCAATAAAGCGTTACAGCCTTGGGAATCCTATGTAACAGTTCAACTCTGTTCTATAGGGTCACTATGCGTCTGAATCTACTCAGTGGCAGTATGTGGGAGATCAGGGTTTGACTCCCATCCCATGCACCCATGAGCAGTCTCCACCCATCTGTCCATGAAGCTTGTGTGTTACTGTGATGCTGACCAGGTTCCAGTGTCTCTCTCCATGAGATGAGAAAGACTAGGTGAGGCATGGGCCACTTTACATAGAGTGGTCAGGGTAGGTCTCTTGAGGAGGGGTTCAGTGCCCAAATAATAGGGCTGGGTTTGCTTGTGGAAGTACAAGGAAGCTTCAGCAAGTGATGTGATGGGGTTCAGGGAGGTGGGCAGAGGTCAGAACAGGAGTGTGGATTCTTCTCACCTTGACACAGGAAAGCATTGAAAGGCTTTACACCGGGAACAACCATGCAATAGATGAATTGATAAAAGCTGGTAGGAGGAAAAGGAGTCCTGCTGGCACAGTGAGTTAAGCATTGGGCTACTAACTGAAAGGCCAGCAGTTGAAACTCACCAGCTACTCCTTGTGATGAGGTTGCCTGCTCCCATAACATTTATTGTTGTTGTTAGGTGCCATTCAGTCACCACCAACCCACAGCTACTCTATGCATAATAGAATTAAACACTGCCCCGGTCCTATGCCAACGTCATAATCTTTACTACATCTGAGCCCATTGCTGCTGCCATTTTGCCAATCCATTTCTCTGGGGTGTGTGTGTGGGGGGTCTTCCTTTTTTTCTTCAACCCTCCATTTTACCAAACATAATATCCTTCTCCAGTGACTGGTCCTTCCTGACAATATGTCTGAAGTATGAGAAACCAAGTTTGGCCATCCTGGCCTCCAAGGAGCACTGTGGGTGCACTTCTTCCAATACAGATCTGTTGGTTCTTTTGGCAGCCCATGGCACTTTCAATAGTCTCCTCCAACACCATAACTCAAAGGCATCAATTCTTCTAAGGTCTTCCTTATTCACTGTCCAGCTTTCACATGCATATGAGGTTATTGAAAAACCATGGTTTGGGTCAGGCACACCTTAGTCCTCAAGCTGACATCTTTGCTCTTGAACACTTTAAACATTTACATCCTTAGAATTCCTATGGGGTCACTATGAGTTGGAATTGACTCCTTGGCTTTGGGTTTGGTTTGGTTTTGTCAGAAGCTGTTAGGTAGCAGTCTGGAAATTATGTAAGAGTCCAGGTCACAGGTGAGGCTCCTTGGGCTAGGGCGGCTGCAGAGATAGTAGAGAGAAGTTTAAGAGTCTAGACCCATTTGGAGGTGTGCCCACATAAATTACAAATTGTTTATGGGGACCTTTAAGGCTGTGAGCAGAGGGAAGTTCAGTGCCTCAGGGCCAGCCAGTGGGAACCAGTAGAGGAAATCTAATAATGGAGGAGCCAGGAAGTGATTAATCGAATAACTTTGGCTCAATGAATGATCCGGGTGCAGGAACATTTGAGGAACATATGGCAAACTGTTCTCACTTTAGGCTCCTGGGAAGGAGGACAGCCCTCTGTTGGGAGCATGCTGTGTGATCTTTGGTTCAAGACCTCATACTCTGTGGACTGTGAGCTTGAGCTTGGGAGGTCAGGACCTGGGTCTCCTTTTATATCCCCTGGGGCATGGATCACATTTGGCACACGGAGGCTTCTGGAATGAGGATAGAAGGACAGAGCCATGTGGAATATGACGAGTGCCAGGGAATACCTATCCTAAAATACATACCCCCACCCACTCCAATGCACAAGGAGCTCTGGTAGCATAGTGGTTACAGGTTGGGCTGATAACCTCAAGGTCAGCAGTTTGAAACTACCAGCTGTTCCATGGGAGAAAGATGAGGCTTTTTGCTCCCGTAAAGATTTACAGCCCCAGAAACCCTATAAAGGGTCGCTATGAGTCAGAACTGACTCCACAGCACACTATAACCACCCCAAAGCATTCTGTAGCAATGCCTGAAATGTTGCCACCAAATTCACACCAGACCTGTGTCTTTCACTGAGCTAAAGTCCTGTTTTTAATTAGACCTATATCCCTAGAGAGGATAGCACAATTTTCACCCATCTCCCAGGGCTCCACACAGAGAAGGAGAGAAGCAGGAGGTGACAAAAGTTAGGCTGCTGGGGAGGAGGTTGTGGCGTTGAAGCAGGAGGAACAACTGGGGCAGATCCTCACTATGAGCCTCAGTCCAGTGAAGCACCAGGTCAAGGCCATCAGACTGGGGTGATGGGAAGAACATGGGCTGGAGAAACTGGGGGGAAGGCACTGCCCTTAGGGAAACTTCCTCCCTCCACTCTATTGTAAACTGGTCTGTGAAAAATAATAACCGCAATAAGATAACAGTAATAATTGTTATTGTTGTTATCTGCAGTAGAGTAGGTAGAACAAAATGCTGCCCAATCCTGTGCCAACTTTATGATTGGTTGTGAATTTGACCATTATGATCTGAAGGGTTTTCATTGGCTGATTTTTGGAAGCAGATTGCCAGGCCTTTCTTCCTAGTTTTCTTAGTCTGGAAGCTCGATGAAACCTGTTCAGCATCATTGGAATCGTGGAGTCGGTTCCAACTCATAGTGACCAACCCTGCACAGGGTTTCCGAGGCTGCAAATCTTTATGGGAGCAGAAAGCCTCATCTTTCTCCCATGGAACAGCTGGTAGTTTCAAACTGCTGACCTTGAGGTTAGCAGACTGATTCATAACCACTACACTACCAGAACTCCTTCAGCATCATAGCAACATAAAAATTGTGCTTTGGCTGTGAATCGAACCTTTGTCTCTGGAATGGAAGGCAATAATTCTACCATTGAAGTACCAATGCTGCCTTGAAAAACAATGTGGTGGTGGGTCTGTGCCATGGAGTGAGTTCTAACTCATAGCAACCCTGTATAGGGTTTCCGAAGCTGTAAATCTTTACAGGAACAGAAAGCCTCATTGTTCTCAAATGCAACTTCTGGTAGTTTCAAACTGCTGACCTTGAGATTAGCAGCCCATCTCGTAACCACTACGCTATCAGAACTCCTTGAACAACAATAATAGTAACAATAATATTTATGGTCTATTGTGTATCTGATTTGCCATGCTTCATGGGCTGGCAAACCATGTGTTTAATTCTTAGTCTGCATCCAGACAGGTGCCTGCCTTAACATGGTGGTTGGGAAGACATGGTCATGTCTGAACATTCAAAGCTGCATTTATTCATTAGTTTGCGCTCTCTGCCCGTACCAGGAAGAGACGGCAGGGTGGTCATTAAGGGCTAGCCAAGCCTCGGTTTTCTCATCTGCTAATTGGTAACAGGTATAGTACCTTCCTCCAAGAGTTATTTGAAAGATGAGGTGAGATCATGCATGTAAAGGCTTGGCATAGAGCAGGACTCTGAATGAGTGGATTATTCTGCTTTAAAGTCTGGTATGGAAATGGTGCCAGAGGGTGCAGCTGGTCTAGTCAAGTTCTCCGCAGGACACAATGATCCACTCATATTGAGTAATTGGAAGAGAGCAGAACAAAGGGAGTGTTTACCCTGGTGGACAGAGAGTGGGGAGAGATCAGGCATAGTGTAGTCCCCTAGCAGCCACAGTGGGTACTTCATCAGTCCAGTCTCATGAAGGAGTCTATCAGCAAGAGAGAGAGAACCACTTGACCAGCCTGCTGACTGTCCTTGAGGGTAGGGAGCCCAAGAGTAAATACCCCAATGTTTTTCTCCTCCCATTTAATCAACAACCAGAAGAGCCAGAAGTAGGGAGTCGGGGTACGAGTCAGGAGGAGGCTGTGGAGAGCAATTCCAGGGAGCAAGTGGGGCTCTGGAGCACAAGGACTGTTCAAGGAGGAGAAGGAGAGAGCAAACACTTCACCTCTGCTCAATTACAGATGGAGACACAGAGGCTCAGAGGGGTGACATCTCAGAGCCAGGCCTGCCGGACTCCACACTCATTGTTCCTTCCTGCTATGCCTCTCACCAGAATGTGAATTGGTGGTATTGTCCTCCTTTGTTTTTTAAAGCCCAGGACCACATGTGCAGACAGGTCAAGGTCCAAGTTCATGCTCCAAACTAACTGTCAGAACCAGTTGTGTGTGTGTCGGGGGGAGGGGGGTACCCAAAGTCAGGCTGCTTTCATCACTAAGTACATCCTACCTTGGCAGGAGGACAGAACATTCTGGAAAGTGATTTTCAGATGAGAGTTGCTCCTTTCTGAGACACTGGTGCAAATGGAGGTACAAGGATAGCCACAGGATGAATGAGGGAGGATTTGGTTTGCAGGGCAGATGAATGAAGTCCTTGTCTCACCTTTGAAGCTGTATTCTAATGAAACTGAGGGGCCAGCCTCTCCTGCAGCAATGGTTTTCCAAAGCAACCCCGCACAGATTTGACTCCCCTATGCTTAATCCATCTTGCCTAACACCCTGGAGACACATTCTGCTTCCCTCCTCTCCTGCCCTCCCAGCACCTCTCCAGACATCTTAGTGGTATTTTCTTTGACTCTGTTCTTTGCTCTAGACAGAAAATACACAGAGCTATTTGCCAAGGTCATTGTTAACTCTAGTGCATTGCAGGTGAAGGAGTGAGAGAGTTAAATCATAGTGAGGCAGTCCAGGCCAACTCTGCTTTCCTTATGGTCTCAGCGGGTGTGTGTGTCTATGTGCATGTATTTATGTACATGAGAGAGAGAGAGTGTGTGTATGTGTGTGCGTGTGAACACGTGTGTGTACATGTGTGAATGTTTATGTGTGTTTATGCTTGTGTGTGTGTGTGTGTGTGTGCCCTTCCAACAGTTAGGCCTAGCAGGACCAAAGTTGTGAGAAAAAAATGTTTGGTTTTAGTGTTCCCTCCCTGGGGCAGCTGAGGAGAGAAAGGACAGATCCAAAGAGGAGACAATGATTTCAATGATTAGAGGGGGAATGTTCTGGCTCTGGTCACAGCAAAGAAATGTCAGCTTTTAGAGGAATTGAGTGTGACAGAGCTCTGGTTGACCCACTTTCTGCTATTATGTCCAATTTCTCTTGGGAAAACTGAGGCCCACAGGGTAAGTAAGGTCTATGGATGCTCCAAGGCCACATAGACAGCAATCATTTGTGGGGTGAGATGGCAAACCCACATCTCCTGTCCTGGGCTAATGGATAAGACCCAAGAATCCTCTGTTCCAACCTGAGCTCTGCTGTGAGACCCTGGGCAAGCCACTACCACTTGCTGGGTTTCAGAGTCCCTTAAGCTAGCTCCATGTATTAAGCACGGACCCTTCGGCACCCCATCATCAGGAACGAGCAATCCTTAGAAAACGACAGGGTGTTTGGTAAAGTAGAGGACCACTGAAGGAGAGAGCCACTACAGTGACCTCAAAGCTACTAATTATTATGCAGATGACAACAGTTTGTTCTGTTGCACACAGAATCGCCATGAATCAGAAACAGACCTGACAGGAACTCACAACAACTTGGGTGTGGTGCTCAGGCATTGGTGGTAAGTAAACAAAATGCTGCCTTATGAAGCATATATTCTGGAGAGACGGGACCAGAGTCCTCTCAACTACAGCAACCCCATGTGTAGGCATCATTAATGCCTTTTCATAGATGAGAAAATTGAGCTTCATCACTCCACCAGTGGAGTCAGAAGAGCCGACCCCTCCCTCAGGCTCTTCCCTCAAGGAAAGGGAGGTGGCGCTCAATGGGTCCATGGAGCTACTTGTGAAATCTTACTTGATCTAGAGATGAGCCATCAGATTTATTTATTTTTTTCTTCCAAAAGTAGATTTAGCTTCTTAATAGTGTTTGGCTTAGATTTACAGTGATATTAATTCCAACTCCCTGAATAAACTCAGTTGTTAACTTAGGGAAAGGTCTCCAGAGTGTGAGAGGCATGGGGTGAGGTTGGGGTGTGGGATGGGATTTTAGGATTTCATGCAGGCTTTCATTGGGTAATTATTCACAAAAGAGATCAATTGAGGTACTGGATTGATACTGGGTTTGGGGCTAAATTGGAAGAAGCCTCTGGAGGCAGCAACTCTCCCACTTTTTCTCTGATTCTACATTAACAGCCCATCACCCATCTGTCACACTGTCATACTGTAGTGGCTTGTATGTTACTATGATGCTGGAAGCTGTGCCACTTGTATTTCAAATACCAGTAGGGTCACCCATGATGCACAAGTTTCAGTGGAGTTTCCAGACTAAGACAGACTAGGAAGAAAAGCGTGTGATCCGCCAAAAGTCAGCCAATAAGAACCCTATGGATCACAATAGAACATTGCCCAACTTGCCTGCTTTGGGTATTTCGTCTGAGGCATCAACTGATTCCTTGAGGAAGACATCATGCTTGGTGAAGTAGAGGGTCAGTAATGGCAAGGGAGACTCTCATTGAGATGGACTGTCACGATGATCCCAACAATGACTGGAACATGCTGATGATTGTGAGGATAATGCAGGAGAGGACAACATTTCATTCTGTTCTACATAAGTCTACCATGAGTCAGAGACGGCTGGGCAGCAGCTATCTATCGAAATCATCAGGAGTTGGGTGTCCACTATAACGCTACTAGTTGCTACCATGAACACACACAAAATAAACAACCCTGTCTTCTGGCTTTCTCTGTTCTGCAAAAGCTACTGCCTGTCCTGGGTCCTCTAGCTTAGAGTTATGACATTAAAGAAAGAATGCCTTTTCTTCCCTTCATCCTAGGGTGCTCCACTGTGTTCTACTGAGTTTCTAGGCCAGACGCCAAGGAGAACTTCCTGTCTGAGACTCACGCTTGTGCACAGAGGACCTGGACCTCTCCCCCCATAGTCTCAAGTGGCAGATGTCCCGTCCTGATCTGTGGGCAATAGGTCATAGCATTCTGTGATATGGGACATACTGACCTAACTCCCCCCTGTCCTCTCCCAGGTTGCTGTGAAGTGTTGGGTCTGCAGCACCTGTAGCCCCCCAATGGTGAAGCAATGACAATGGGGGTCTGCAGCCTGGGTATGATTTAGCAGCTAATGAGCAATGAAAACTGAGAAAACAAACAAATGAAGCAGCTATTGCCTGTAGGGGAAACACATTCATCAATTGCTTTCTAAGAAACCGAGGCAGATAGGAGGAAGCCTTCAGTTTAATGAACCATCAGGGCTGCAAGATTCCTGAGAGGCCCCCTGTTATCCCACCAGGCCCACAGCTCCCTGGCCTCCCCTGTGACTGGAAGGTGGGAAGGGCTGGGCACTTCCCCACAAAACACTGAAGGATTGGATGCAGGCCCACTTAAGGGCCACTTGAGGGCCTGACCCCAGGGAGATTATCCAGTTTAGCAACTCACCTCCCTGCCCACTCCACTACCTGCTGGGACCAACATTTATGCACTACTTATCAGGAATGACGATTATGCACATTTTGTGGATCAGGTGACTGGCTTTTGGAAAGACGACCTTACTTCTTAAGGGTTCAAATATCTGAATTTGGTTCAGATGAGTCCTGGGGTTCAATGCCTGAGCTCTTTCAGTCAAACAACTTTAACTGAGCAGCCTCATTTAGCCTTCATATGTGCTGCTCTTGGCATCCTTGACTTGGCCTCTGCCCCGCCCCCATGATCAGTTTCAGATCCGATTCACAGGGTTTTAGTTGTCTGGTATTCAAAAGTAGGTTGCCAAGCCTTTCTTCCTAGTCCATCTTAGTGGAAGCTCCACTGAAACCTGGTTAGTGTCATGGCAACACACAAGCCTCCACTGACCGACATTGCTGGTTGTGTACGAGGTACATTGGCCAGGAACTGAACCTGGCTCTTCCACATGGAAGGTGAGATTCTACCACGGAACTACCCTTCTGCTGAAGTAGCTATTGCCCCACTTTAAAGATGAGGAATGCTGTTGAGATGAGACAAAGGCGTCGAGGGACTGATCCTCTGCTACAGGGGTAGAAAAGTACAGAGCCTGGTTCCAAGGCTGGACATATGAGACTGTAGAGCCTAGTAGTTAGTATGTGCAACTACTGGTTAGTGGTTAGATGGCCCAGGAAGGCTCAGTGAGACCTCAGGCAAGTCACCCAACCCTCTCTGTATGAGATTGCTCAGCTGATGAATGAGGATAAAACTGAGTGCGCAGGACCGTAAGATAGTGTGAGGAAAGCAGAAAGCAGTTAGAACCTGGTAAGTACTGACTGGTGTTATCCCTCACAGCACAATGCTGGGCACCAGATAGACTGATGAGCGACATACTGCCTGCCTCCTCCAGCAACCAAGACCAGGGGCCACTGTGAGCTCAAGAAGTCTGCATTTTCCATTCTTGGTGTTCCCCTGCACTCTGCACTCATGGCCCCTCTCTTCACTCCAGCTGCAGACAGGGTGTTCCAAGCTGAAGGCTTCCAGAAAACAGAAACAGCTTGACTTACCCTTTCTAAACAGACTTACAATTCCATGCAAGGATTGTTATTGAGAAAGAAAAGGCTTTGGTTTTCTGTGCTCTCTACATTCCAAAAGTCCAGAGCTTTGACAGACTCATGGAAAAAGCAACTGATCGGGAAGTTCCATGCTTGGTCACAGAAACCACAGCCTCCTTCAAGCCCTCCTTGGTTCTTCACATAAAATTTGCCTGGACTGAGAAGGGAAGGAGGAGAAGTAGAAGGGAATAAAAGTTAGTTGTCAGTGGGACCCTGAAAAGGAATGGTGTCATCACCCTCACCACCAGCTGGGTCCTCAGGGCAGGGGGCAGACATTTCTATGGGAAAGAGGGTGGAGTCTAGGGAAGGGCAGGAAGACTAGGGAGTTCCTCACAGCTGTCATGGCACCAAGACAGGGTGTCCAGGTCAATATGTCTGAGGAACTGTCAAAGAACACAGCCCCAGAAAGCCAATATGTCTGAGGAACTGTCAAAGAACACAGCCCCAGAAAACCAATATGTCTGAAGAACTGTCAAAGAACACAGCCCCAGAAAGCCCAAGTGGGTCCAAGAAGTTTTAGACAGAGGTCTTGAAGCTCAGATGAGAAGCCTATGCTTGAATTAGGAGCCACTGGGTGGTGTAAATAGTAAATGCGTTTGGCTGTTAACCAAAAAAGTTGGAGATTCAAATATACCTAGAAGCACCTTGAGAGAAAGACCTGTTGATCTATTTCCCAAACATTCACCGTTGAAAACACTATTGATCGCAGTTCTATTCTGACAGATGAGGGAGCTTCAGAAAGTTCCTGAATGATGTCACAACAGAACCAGCAGGAAAAAAAACAAAAAAGGATACTAACAGAATGCTAAAAAGAATTGTTCTCCACCAAATTTGAAAACCTAGAAGAAATGGACAACTTTCTAGACATATATGACTTACCTAAACTAACACAGACTGAAGTAGAAAACTTGAACAGATCTTTAACAAAAGAAGAAATTCATCACGTCATTGAAAATCCCAAACAAAAATATTGTCTGGGCACAGATGGTAAATTCAACCAAGCAATCAGAGAGGGATGACACCAATTCTACTCAAATTATTCCAGAATACAAACAAAAAGAATATAGTTCCCAAATTAATTCTATGAAGCAAACATAACCCTGATGCCAAAATCAGGTAAAGACATCATTAAGAATGAAAATTACAGACCAAGATCCCTCATGAACATACTTGGAGAAATTCTCAACAAAATCCTAGTTAATATAATCTAATAACATATAAAAAATACATCTTGATCAAGTGGGATTCAGACAAAATAGAAGAATTCTACCAACTTCTTCTTCAATCTGAAATTAAACAAATATGCAATCAAGATGCATTTTTTCATTACTGATAATTGGCATGCAAAGGTTGTGAACAAAGAGAAAGGATCAGTAGTTGGAAAATATGGCCTTGGTGATAGAAATGATGGTGGAGATCGCATGATAGAATTCTGCAAAATCAGAGATTTGCTCATTTCAAACGCCTTCTTTAGACAGCATAAGAGACAATAGAAAAGCTCCATATCATCAGTCAAAACAAAGCCAGGGGCAGATTGTGGAACAGACCATCAATTGCTCATATGCAAATTCAAAATGAAGCTGAAGAAAATGAAAACAAGTCCAACAGAGCCAAAATGTGATCTTGAATATATCCCACCTGAATGTAGAGATCATCTGAAGAATAAAATTTGATACTAAAGACAGAAGACCAGAAGAGTTGTGGAAAGATATCAAGAACATCATACAAGGAGAAAGCAAAACATCATTAGGAAGACAAGAAAGAAGGAAAAGGTCAAAATGGATGTCAGAAAACACACTGAAACTTGTTCTGCAGTGAAGAGATGCTAAGGCAAATGGAAGAAATGAGGAGGTTCAAGAGCTGAACAGAAAATGTCAAAGCTCGAAAAAACAAAGTCAAATATTACAATGAAATGTGCAAAGATTTAGAGTCAGAAAACCAAAAGGGAAGAAAAAGCTCAGTATTTCTCAAGCTGGGGGAACTGAAGAAAAACTTCAAGTCTTGATTTTCATTATTGA
>NW_006408589.1:8707119-8740963 GCF_000296735.1 Chrysochloris asiatica
AACAACTGCTTCTTGATCCAGGTACAGATTCCTCATGAGTACAATTAAGTGTTCTGGAATACTCATGTTTTGCAGTGTTGTACATAACTTGTCATGATCCACACAATCGAAAGCCTTTGCATAGTCTTCGGTCTTTAGTGTTTAATGTATCAAGTCTGTTCTTCAGATGATTTCTAAATTCAGGTGGGATATAACAACATTCTTTAAGAGGTAGAAAATCTAATTTCCAACTTCACATGAAAAGGAAAGAGACATCAGATAAGCAAAGCATTCAACAAAATAGGAGGCTTCTCACTTTCTGATCTCAAAACCTACTACACAGTAACAGTAATTAAAACAACTGGGTATTAGTACAACAAAAGGTATATAGATAAATGGAACAAAATTGAGAAGCCAAAAGTAAATCCATCCACCTATGCTCAGATGAAATTTGACAAAGAATCAAACCACATTAAAAAGGGACGAAATAGTGTCTTCAACAAATGCTGGCAAAAATGGAAACCCATTTTCAGAAGAATGAAATAAGACCCATATCTCAAGCCCTATACAAAAAAGAATTCAACATAGATTAAAGACCTAAATGTAATACCTGGAACTATACAGATCATCAATGAAAAAACAGGGACACACTTAGGGGCTCTAATTCATGGCATAAATACACTATCAAATATGACCTAAAACTAACAGCAAAAGACAAAATAGAATGGGACTTCCTAAAACTTAGATTCTAATGTACATCAAAGGATTTCACCAAAAGAGTAAAAAGAGAACCCACATACTGAGAAAAAATGTTTGGTAATTACGTATTAGACAAGCATCTAAAATGTATAGGACACTTCAACATCTCAATATGATCAAGGAAAATAATCCAATTAAGAAATGGAAGAGGACATGAACAGCCAAATCCCCCTCCAAGACTGACACTCAAAGGGAACACATAAGTAGGCATGTCAGCTTGCTGGCCCATGGCACTTTCAATATTCTTCTCCAACACCAAAACTGAAAAGCATCAATTATTCTACAGTCTTCCTTATTCACTGTCCACCTTTCACATGCATAAGAGGTTATTGAAGAACCAATAGATCCGTTTTGGAAGAAGTGCAGTCAGAGTGCTCCTTGGAGACCAGGATGGCCAGGCTTCATCTCTCATAGTTCGGATATGTTGTTAGGTGGGACCAGTCACTGGAGAAGGATATCATGTTTGGTATGGTGGAGGGTTCAGAGTAAAGGAGGAAGACTCCCAACGAGATGGATTGGCCAGGTGGCAGCATCTATGGACTCAAGCATGGCAACAATAGTGAGGATGGTCCAGGATCGAGCAGTGTTTCATTCTGCTGTGCATAGGGTCACTATGAGTTGGTACCGACTTGATGGCACCTAACAACAATAACAACAACAAGCTTGCTGCCAACCACACTGGTCTGCTGGTAAGTGGAAGAGGGGGAAAGGCAGCAATGAAGAAATGGGCTGAGTTCAACCATGGTTCATAGACTCCTGTTGACCAGGAGATGAGAGTGAGAAGAGGATGGGCTGGTTGGTCCAAAGTGTGGTGAGACCTGGGGACACCTAACATAGCCACAGAGGGCTAGAGCTGAGAGTGAAGCATCCAGCTGATATGAAGTGAGGGGAGACGCACAAGAACATTCAAACCTGCAGATAGTACTCAGTTGACCTAGCCTCAATGGCTTGATAATCAGAACTCGACTAGAGGAAGATAAAAAAAAATCAATTTTTGATAAAGGAAACATGGGTAAATTGCTACAATATGATGAACTTGACCTATTTTCATGGATATAGTAGCTCAAAATACCAACAGAGAGGAAAGGAATCTTCATATCAAGTATCAATCTTATTCCCTCTATATACAGGGTTGATAGGGACAGGCAACTTAGACATTGGCTACCTAAAATGAGGGGTGATAAAGGCACAAAGTGACTGGCTTACAAATTGTCAAGAGGGAGTTTAGTTTAAGAATGTGTGGTAGAAGATAGAGTACTCATTGAATAGTGTTCATCTTGTCTAGATGGGTCTGATGAAAAGAGATGGGGATAAGATTCTCATGATTCAATAATGAGTAATTGTTATCATGACTAACTGTGACTGCCACAACTGTAAAGTAAAAGTTTTGTAACAAAAATGGGGGAGAAGTTAATCTTACAGCCCAGAAACATAGGATCCTAGGACCATCAAGGGAGAAGAGCACAAGTGGAATGCAGGACCTTATCTAGGGAAGCAGTGACACCAGAGATGGAGGCAGAGATGAGGACATGGCGAGAGGGAGCAGCTGAGGACTCTATACTCATGGAAAGAGAGGGACTAGGTGCTGGCAGCCAGGAGGCAAGCTTGCAGAATGTGCCCTTTGGTTGTTTAAATGATTATATATCCCTGAGTGTTTTTGTGTACATATCCCCACTGCACCTCACCTCCACCCCCCAAAAACGAATAAAGAAAAACAGAGGGAATGGAAGCAAATACTTTTGAATGATGATGCACGGAGGAGATTGTAATCATTGCAATGAAATGATGGTGTAAAGCTGAAGTTCTCCCATGTAAACGATCACTCAGTTTACAATTAAAAAAAAAAAAAAATGGGAAGAGGACATGAACAAACACTTCACCAAAGAAGACATTCAGGTGGCCAACAAATATAAAGAAATACTCTGTGAGAGAGATGCAAATCAAAACAATAATGAGATATTATCTTACCCCAGCATTAATAACAAAGTTAAAAAAACAGTAAACAACAAATGCTGGAGAGGATAGGACCCTCCTGTACTGCTGGGGAAAATGGTATGACACCTCTCAGGAGGTTGGAAATAGAAATACCTTATGACCCAACAATCTCCTCAAGAAATAAGAATCCTGACGCACACAGGTGTCTTACCAATGTGCATCATAGCATTATTCACAATAACAAGAGGATGGAGACAATCTAGCTGCCCATCAGCAGTGGAATGGTTGAACCAACTTTGGTTCAAACACAGTGGAATATTATGCAACAAACTATGAACCTAGGAACCACCACATAACATGCAGGAACCTGGAGGACATTATGCTGAGTGAAATTAGTCCTTCACAAAGGGTTGATATTGTATGAGACCACTATTGTAAAAAATCAAGTAAAGGCTTTCATTCTATTAAAAAACTTTCTGTGAGGGTTGGGAGGGAAGGGAGAATTATTAACTGGGAAGAGTGTAAGCACATGCTAACGGGTGATGGAGAAGGTAGTTAAAAAGCATGAAAATAGGAAGAAAAGGGGAAAGAAAGGAAAAAATTGTGTTCTTTTTTATTTTTTGTATATGTGGCAATGTAGGATAAGCACTCAACTGCAAGATCGGTTTGGATCGCAAAGTCAGCAGTTCAAACTCACCAGCTAGCTGCTCCTCAGAAACCCTACACAGGGTCACTATGAGTTGAAACAATAACATATTGGAAGGGAAACAATGCACACTTACTTTAGGACTTTTGCTAATTTCTCTTTAGAGCAAACTAATAAGAACATCCCACATTTTTAAAATAAAAAAAAGGAAAGGAAAGAAGAAGGGAAAGGAAGGAATAAGAAAGGACAGAGACAGAAAAAACGATTTGGAAATGGACAGTGGTGATTGTTGTAGTGATTGTTGAACAACATGGGGAGTGTGGTTGGATTGTACATGTAAACAGGGATGAAAAGACAACTGTTTTGTTGTCTAATATATATCTATATATATATTACTGTTAGGTGCTGTCGAATCAGTTCCAACTAATAGCGACCTGTATAGGGTTTCCAAGGAGCAGATTTGAACTGCCAGCCTTGTGGTTCACAGGCCAGTGATGATCCTACAGCACCACACCAGGAATCTACACATATATTTATAACCACAATAAAAAAAGAAAAAAATCCTGGAAAAATTCCATGATCTTTCCACTACATTTCAATTCCCTCATACATAGGGTTGCCACAAGTCAGAAGCAACTGATTGGTGATCTGAGACCAGGCAGATCAGGACGTCTCAATCATTGGCACAAGACTAAGGACCAAATACCCTAGACTCTGCTTGATGCTTTGGTACCTTAAATCTGCCTGGAGATGAAACCTCACAGCAGAGGGAATAGAACTTAGTTGCCCAGAATTCCATTTCTGTTATTTGGTAGATTAGGGGCTTGAAGTAAAATGAGTTGGAATCGACTCAATGGCACATAACATGGAACAATAAAGAAGGCAATATCTCTTATGTTGCCAAGTCTGTGGTCTGAATGTCATATGTAGCTTCAAGCAAAGAAAAAGTCCTAAAATATGCTACCAATAGCTAGGATTATGTCAGTCAGGGTGGAACAAACAGTGAAACACACTCAACTACTAGCTAAAATGTTGGCGGTCTGAGCCCACTCAATGTCTCCTCAGAAGAAAGGCTTGACAATCATCTGAAAAATTATTGTTTGTTGTTGTTAAGTGCTGTTGGTTCTAACTCATAGCGACCTTGTATAGGGTTTTCCGAGGAGGAGCAGCCAGTGCATTTGAACTGCTGATCTTGTGGTTCACAGTGCAGTGTTGATCCTACAGTGTCACACCAAGAGTCCTCTGAAAAACTAGTCATCAAAAACTCTATGGAACACAGATCTACTGGGACATACCTGGGGTTGACATACGAATTGGAGTTGACACATGGGTAACTGGTATCAGTAGTGGTAGGGAAGGTTTTCCAGAGAGCTGGGTCATCTAGGAGATGGAGAGGTTGGCTAGGAGGGTAAGGATGATAGTGGTGTGGGCATTAGAGGTTGGGGAGCTGCTTATACAAAGGCTTGGCAGTGTCCAAGGGATAGATAGGTCAGGTGACTGTGGGAAATGGTGTGAGTTGGGTATGAAAGGAGATGGGGCCAGGAATTGGATGTCTTAGATGGTGAGGATTCCAGAGAACATGCTAGTTGCTTCAGGGGCCTGCTACCCTATAGGGCTGAGGCTCCTGCTGTGTCTTGCACATTGCTGGCTCTTCCTGGGCTGGGTGGGCCACAACTACACAAAGCAGAACACATTTCCTTCAAGCTGCACTGAGGGTTAAGGGAACCAATCCAGTTTCTACAACAATGCAAATTATTAAAATGTCCTCATTAGGAGCAGGATCTGCACAGCAAAGTATGCTAATTATGAGAGTTAAAGCTCCCAGTGCCTTAGGACTGATATTACTAAAGATGGGAATAATTATTAATGGTGGACTTGCCAAGGGAAGATTTGATCTCATTATTTTGTGAAATTGAAGTAGGCATTTAGGTAATGTATAAATGTTTTGCCTGCGGCATAAGGGTTACTGGAGGTTGGCCACCTCACTGGTGGTCTTCAGACTATCAGCTTCAGCAAAACCTGGGAGAATTCTGGAAATGCTGGACCCAGACCCAGGGAGTCAGACAGGATGTTAGCAACACCTGCAGTTGATTCATATGCAAGTAAGTCTGGAAGTGCTCCTATAGAAAGAAAAGGTTTCCATAGGTTAATCAGCATAACACTAGTCTCTTCAATTCCCAGGATCCTCACTGATTCTATTTAGAGCTCAGTGCTGCATTCCCTTGGGAATCATGACTGAAATCTACTAGCTCCAAGAGATGAGGCTAGGTCTGCTAGCCAGGGTTCTTGGTTGCAAGCTACAGAATCTACTCTCGGTTTAAGCAGAGAAGGAAATTTTGAAAAGGTAGTTGCTCATTCAGAGAATCTCCTAGGTCAAGGAATTGGACTTGAAGGCCATCCATCCTCCTAGAACAAGTGCTTTGGACTGCCTTCATTTGGTCTGGTTCCCTGCCTTTCTACACCAGGCATACTGAATCCAAATCCACAGTTTAACAAGATCCCAGGTGATTCTTATGTATACATAGGATAAGAGCTCTAAGAATTCTATAAGACTCACCTGGAGATCTTGTTAAACTGTGGATTCTGATTCAGCTTACCTGGGGCCAAAGGCACATTCTCCACAGGGGTTGAACCAGAATGAATTGGTTCAAAGCCCTGCCTAGAAAACTGTTCAAGCTTCACAGTGGGAGCCTTTCTAAGAAAGACTCCATCGTCCCCACTGGTGATAGGCACTCTGCTCACACTAGTATTAAGATGCCAAAAAATCCAAACCACTGCCACCCTTATCAAAAATAGATTCTGTGCTTCATCCACTTCTTCAGGTGAACCCTTCCAAAGCAAACCTCAAGTAGGTCTCTGCTATCTGAGCACCGGATGCAGTGCAGCTGGAAGACAACTCCAACTGTGGTAATTCTCCATACATAGTAAGAGTCTTCATTGTTGTTATTGTTGTTAAGAGCAGTCCAGATGGTTCCAACACATAATCACCCTGTATAGGGTTTCCAAGGAGCAGCTGATGAACTTGAACCTCCGACCTTGCAGTTCAAACTGACCTTGTAGTCCAGCACATTAGACCACAGTGCCACACCAGCACTCCAAGGGTCTTCAATAGAGTCTATGAAACCAGAAGCTGAATTCTGCACTCTAAAGTCTGTTATGAATCAGGCTGCGAACCTTAAGGTCAGCAGTTCAAAACTACCAGCTGTTTCGCGGGAGAAAGATGAGGCTTTCTGCTCCCGTAAAGATTTACAGCCTCAGAAACCCTGTACAGGATTGCTATGAGTCAGAACCGACTCCAAGGCACATAACCACCACCACCACCAAAGTCTGCAAGGCCTCAGGGGGATAAATCTTCTGGGTAGCTTCTTGTAAGTAAGGGATGGATGGTTGGTTATGTGCCGTGGAGTCAGTTCTGACTCATGGTGACCCTGTACAGGGTTTCCGAGGCTGTAAATCTTTACAGGAGCAGAAAGCCTCATCTTTCTCCCACAGAACAGCTGGTAGTTTCAAACTGCTGACCTTGCAGTTCGCAGCCCAATACGTAAGCACTACATTACCAGAGCTCCTTATGTAAGGGGCAAAGTGGTGTAAAAGAGTTAGGTGGCCCATCCTGGTAATCCAGCTACATTATCTGAATGATTTTGGGCAAGTTGGCTCACCACCTTGAGCTCCAGTTTCATTTTCCACATGGCTGGCGCAGGGGTTAAGCACTCAATTGCTAACCAAAGTGGCAGTTTGAACCTATAATATGGGGCAATCTGCTTCCATAAAGATTATAGTCTTGGAAACCCTATGGGGCAGTTCTACTCTTTCCTATTGGGTTGTTATGATAGGAGTCAACTCAACAGCGGCGAGCAATGTCAACATTATACTATCATTGTTGTTGTTGTTAAGTGCCGTCGAGTCAGTTCCGACCCATAGTGATGTTGTACAGGGTTTCCAAGGCTGTAAATCTTTATGGGAGCAGAAAGCCTCATCTTTCTTGAATGGAACCTCTGGTAGTTTTGAATTGCTGACCTTAAGGTTCGCAGCCCGATTTGTAACCACTTAGTTACCATCTTTACGGGAGCAGAAAGCATCATCTTTCTCGAATGGAACCTCTAGTAGTTTCAAATTGCTGACCTTAAGGTTCACAGCCCAATTCGTAACTACTATGCTATCAGAGAATACTATCATTGGGAGGATTTAAAAAGAATGTTTATGCAAAAGCTTCTAATATAACACCTGACACAATGGCTATTTTATTATAATCATTAGCCAGCAGGCCATTGCCAATAGTCAAATTGTATCCTGGAGTCTTGGCAATCTTCTGTGCTTTTGGTTTCATTTGTTTTCTAAACAATCAGCAGACATTGATGAGCTTCCACTGTGTGCCAGACCCCGTACTAGGAGATGCAATGGTCTTTGCCCTGTAAGAGCTACAAGATACAAAAGTCTAGGAGATACAAATACACCAATAGTATGATACAACAGTTTGTGATCATTATGGTATAGAAAAGGTGCCAGGATCTTGCTGAGTGTTAATCTTGGGGAAAAATATCAGAGGAGGGGCATTCAAGAAAGTGTTTGACAAATGAATAAGGAGAGGAAAGAACCCAGGGGCCAACAAGAATAATGACATGGAAAGACAAAGGGACTTTTGGGGAAGACTCTATTGCTTGGTGACTTAGAACCTACACTTGGAGTCAGACTGTCTAATGTGGATACAAATACCAACACTGCCATCTATAAACTCTCTAACTTTGTAACTCTACCCAGTATGTCCATGGTTTGTCAATTGGTTGTGAGAATCATAATAAAGCCAATCTTTGAGGCTCACAACACTGAGCACAGTGACTTCCATGAAGCAGTTACCCAGCAAATGTGAGCAAGAACTACTAATTATTCACCAGAAAGGAGTTAGGATCACTGGTGTCATGGTGTGAGAGTAGGCTCTGTAGAAATCGTGTGTCCTTTACCAAGGTTGTTGTTGTTGTTGTTGTTGTTAAGTGCCGTCGAGTCGGTTCCGACCCATAGCGACCCTGTACAGGGTTTCCGAGGGTATAAATCCTTATGGGAGTAGAAAGCCTCATCTTTCTCCCGCGGAGCGGCTGGTAGTTTCGAACCGCTGACCTTAAGGTTCGCAGCCCGATTCGTAACCACTACGCTACCAGAGCTCCTTTTTACCAAGGTAGAGACATCTATTGTTTCTGCTGGTCTACCAGCCATTTCCCTTCTAGACAGAACGCCTTGGTTTTCCTACTCGTCTACCAATCCAGTTCATGCAGTTGTTAAGGCAGGATTCTACTCCCTCCCCAGAAACAGGAAATGCTCCAATCACCCAAGCCTACCCAGTCAGAATATAGCACATGACCCAATTGAAACCAGTCAAAATCAGGCCTGAAACTTTTCTTGGAACCAATGAGGACAGTCCTTTTCCTATTGAATTTGTTGAACTGGTAAAATGCAAATTTGAAGTTACTGTTGGCTACTCATCACCTCAAAGTTAGACCTTTCTTAAGACTGAAACCAAAGCAAAGGCAGCCTTGAGACACAGAAATGAACAAATTCTTGATGACATTCATTTTTTGAGAACCTGGATTTATCTGTGCCTCAATCTAACCCAATCCTGGTATTTTTTTGGTTACATTAACCAATAATTCCTTTTTTTTCACTTAAGCCATTCAGTTGAGTTTCTGTCACTAGAAACTGAAAAGGTTCCAATTAAGATGGAATGCCATGGACTAACAATAGTCTTCTTGCAGTAAGATTGTCAGAACCAACTGGAAGATACTTAACAATAACAACAACAAGGATTGGGCAATCTTGCTGCAAGAAGGACACTAGCATGCAACAGAGCAGTACTGAAACCTGGTGTGGGCTCTATAGCTGTGTTAGCCCAGATGGCATGCCCCTACTGGGAGGAAGGCTGTCAGAATCGAACACACTGTTCCAAATGGTTATCCCAATACCTACAGACTGTTTGTTACTGGCTGCTCATTCTTTGAGAAAAGGTCCTGCTGGCTGGGGCAGAATAATAGGGGCGGGGGCAGGGGGCAGGGGTAGGAGCCATGTCTGTGGATGGGGATGGGGATTAGGGAGCTGGAGCTTCTGTTAGCAGAAGAGCAGCTGGGATCCAGAGCCAGGGCAGCCTGGGTAAGATCCTCTGCTGAGATCAATGCTCCTTCAGGGTAGCCCCAGGCAGAATTCATAGCATCCCTGCTGTGGTCAGTCCTGGAGCTTCCAGGAAGGTTCTGGAGTCATCTCATTCCTCCAGCACATCTTCTCCCCCAAAACACCCAGGAAAGGGGACTCAGGAATAAAGGCACCCCTCCACGACCTTTGTGTTTATATAAATACAGGATTGCAGTCATGCATAAAGCTATCAAAATCAACTATACCCCTCAAAGAAACACGACATGATATTGTTTTGTTGTTGTTAAGTGCTGTCAAGTTGGTTCCGACACATAGCAACCCTGTATAGGGTTGCCTAGGAACAGCTGGTGAGCTGAACTGCTGACCTTGCGGATCAAATCCACTTTGCAGTCCAGCTCATTAACCCACAGCTCCACACCTGGACTCTTACATGACATTGTTGCTTTTGTTAAGTGCTGCTGAATTGGTTCCAACTCTTAGCGACTCTGTATAGGGTTTCCAAGGAGTGGCTGGTGAGCTTGAACTGCCAACCTTGTGGTTCAAACTAACCTTGCAGTCCAGTGAATTAACTCACAGTGCCACACATGACATTAGATTACATCAATACTCTTAAAACAAAGTTATTCATGTTTAATAGTTTGGGAGTTACTAAGAACTCAAGGATGCACAGCAGAAAACACAGTTGTTTTGAGATATGGATACTGGGAGGGGAGTGGGTTTGCAAGTGTGCAACCCTTCAGCTAAGAAAGCCTCTCATACCTGAAGTGCCATTCAAGTATGTGCCTTCACAACAGAACTAACAACCATCTTTCCTGGGTCTTTGGGATTATTCATGAATAGTTTAACACACTCATTTCAAATTCAGCTGCTCCATTCTATCATAGCTGTGAGCTGCTGACCTCAGCATTGGGCAAACACATTAGAGTCTCACAATGGATGGGGTATTCATAGACCCATTTTATGGGTAGAACAACCTTTCTAAAGTTCCATAGAAGCTACAGAGGCAGAATTCTCACCCAGGTCTTTCTGATACCCAAAGTCATGTAGTTTTTCCTGGGTGGTTGGCACCTTCACTTCAGTTTAATTCAGCTCTGCCAATATTTATTCACTCAGTTATTTCAAATCTTTTTTTTTTTTTTCCATAAAGCAGGATAGTAATGAATTAGTGAGTCAGTAAATACATATTTAAATTTTATTTAACTCCTGCCATATGTCAGATGTAGTGAGCTGTGTAAGGCTTAGTCTCTGATCTTAAAGCTTCATATCTTGGAGTTCCAGGCTCAACTAGTGGAGAAAAAGGGTGTTTGAGGATTTAGAGAAGGGCACTTACCAATCTTTGGAATGGGGAAGAACCAGTAAAGGCTTTCTGGAGGAGGCGATGTCTACGCAAAGTTCCAATGCACTGGATAAAGGGTGTGGTACCCACACAGTGGGGACAGGATAAGCAAAGGCAAGTAGGTAAGCAGCAGCTGACAATACTCCACCACCTCTCCTTCAGATCTTGTTATTGTTAACTGGCATCAAGTCTATTCTGACTCATAACAACCCTGTGTAGATTTTCCAAGGAGTGACTGGTGAGCTTGAACCTCTGACCTTGCAGTCCAGTGCATTAACCCGCAGCGCCACACCAGGACTCCTTCAGAGCTTACTTCTTGTTGTTGTTAAGTGCCGTCGAGTTGATTTTGACCCACAGCAACCCTGTATAGGGTTTCTGAGGAGCAGCTGGTGAGCTTGAACCACCGGCCTTGCAGTTCAAACTGACTTTGCAGTTCAGTGTATTAACCCACAGTGCTACACCAGGACTCCTACTATCTGTGTTTTATTGATGACTCTCAGAGTTCAGCACATGTTCAAAGCCCAGGAGGACAGATCTCCATTGATGATGGGCATAATCTGAACACAATATATATTCAGTGTGTAGATGAATGAATGAACTCTACCACGGCTCTAAGACAGTCTGGAAAGAACAGAGAAAGCCCAGAACTTGGAACCATACAAGTCATAAGTTCAAATCCACCCCTTTGCTTGGAGGAGCTTCACTTCCTTTACCTGCAGAAGTGGGCTGCTGGTACAATACATTTATTCATTATAATCAATAAGTGCAGTGGCTCCACAGGATAAGCACTAGACTGTGAACAACAAGGTTGGTGGTTTGAGCCCATCAGCTGCTCTGAGGGAGGATGTGGAGGGAGGCTTTCTGCTCCCACAAAGATTTAAAACCTTGGAAATCCTATACAGGGTCATTATGAGTCTGAACTGATAGGACGGCACTTAACAACAAACAATAAACTGATGTTTATGGAGAGCGTGTTATGAGCCAGGCACTGTTACACATACCATAGGTCTCTCTTCTCACTTCATGGCAACAATACCTATGCCTAACTTTTCTAATGAGGAAAGGAAGCCCTAAAAGGTAAAATGAACCAAATAAGGAAGGTCACACAGCTGGGAGTCCATCCATAATACAACAGTCCTGGACATGCAGTGGGTCCCAGCCCATGTGACACTCAGTCTGGCACATGGGAGACTTTGGAAGCATGGTTATAAGACAGAAGTTGTCTCAAGACAGGAGAGTGGCCTGCTTGGTGTTGGCATTCTTAAGCAGCCCCATTTCCTTGACCTTGATACAGAAGTCTTGTGCCGGGCTGGGGTTTCTGAACCTAAGATGTAGCAGGAGACACTGATGACACCCTTTGAGCATTTACTTTCACCCTTTGGTGAGAGAAAGATCAGAAAGAGAGTCTGGAATTATTCCATTCTCTAGGAAAACCTCCAGTCAAAAGAGTCTCCCATCCCCCAACCCCACCCCAGGAAAAGCTTCTGAAGTTTTTCTGCCTCTCCACAGTTGCCTGGGAAAGAGGTTTGTCACCACATTTGGCTGGCATCGTGATACTGGAGACAGAGGCAGAGAAACACACAGCAAAGTCACAGGCTCCCAAATGAATTCCAGGGAAAACTGCCAGTCTGCAAAATTGCAAGTAGGGTTTCCACTGAGGCGGTCCCTCCCTCTTGTGCTAAAGAGGTGGTTGTGGTTGTGTGCCTTGGATAGGGGTTCCCAGGCTGTAAATCTTTACAGCAGCAAAAAATCTCATCTTTCTCCTATAAGAAGAAAATGCACAGCTGGTGATTTGCAGAGATGGGTACACTTCATGCATTACGTTGCTTGGTTATTCCCATTTTATAATGGCTAATGCTTTCTGGTATGGCGCTGTGGGTTAATGTGCTGGACTGCAAAGTCAGTTTGAGCCATGAGGTCAGCAAGGCCAGCAGTTCAAGCTTACCAGTTACTCCTCAGAAACCCTATAACAACAGCAACAAGTGCTTTCTTGTGTAGCACTGTGGGACAGTGCACTGGGCCACAAAGTCCCTTTGAACCTCAAGGTTGGCAGTTTAAATTCACCAGCCCCTCCTTGGAAACCCTACATAGGGAGCTATGAGTCGAATCCACTCAACAGCACTTAACAACAAGTGCTTACTGGGGAGTCCTGGTATGGTGCTGTAAGATAAGTACTACACTGCTAACCACAGGCTGGTGGTTCTAACGGGCCACTCCTCAAAACCCTATAGAATCTCTATGAGTCTGAACTGACTCAATGGCACATAACAACAACAACAATGTTTACTGATAGCAAGCATCGTCAATGTTCTATATTATGTGGTATCATTTATGAGCCCAGCTGCTAACTAATAAGGTTGGAGGTTCAAGTCTACCCAGAGGCTCCTCAGAAGACAGCCTGCCAATCTTGTGATTTGCACGATTCTGCTCTGACACACATGGGGTCGGGTGGCCTTGGCAGCGAGTCAATGGCAAATGATTTAATTCTGTTTATTGAGTTTTTGCTACACTTTAGGCATTCTCTAGGTGCTTTTACAAAGGTTATTTCTTTTGTCTCCATAACTCTGTGACTGAGGCAGGCACTACTATTATCCCCCCATTCTACAGAAATGGAAATGGAAGCTCAGAGAACTGATGTCACCTGCCCAAAGTCAGCCCGCAAGGAAGTGGTGGAGTCAGAGTTGGGGACCCAGGCACTTTCTGAAGTTCCTGCTCTTCACTCTTCTGCTATCAATCTCTCAGAGACAGGGACTCACCTGGGAACACCTGCCACTTTTAAAGCCCAGGTTTGCCCGGCTGCCCAAGTGTCATAGTTCTCTAGTGCTGCTATGACAGCAATACCACAGTGGGAGGCTTTAACAAACAGACATTTATTGCTTCAAAAGTTAGGAAGCTAGAGGGTTCCTGGTGTGATGCTGTAGGATAAGCACTGGACTGCTAACCTCAAAGTTGGTGGCTCAACCCCACTAGCCGCTCTTTAGAAACAGGATCACTATGAGTCAGAACTGACTGGACAGCATTTAACAATAACAACAGCACATTAATACTGCCTCATTCAAATAACAAAGAAAACCCATTCACAAATGAGTTTATAACTACAGGTATATTGTTGTTGTTAAGTACTGTCAAGTTGGTTCTGACTCCTAGTGACCCTGCATAAGGTTTCCAAGGAGCAGCTGGTGAGCTTGAACCCCCGACCTTGTGGTTCAAACCGACTTTGCAGTCCAGCACATTAGCTCACAGCACCATACCAGGACTCCTACTATAGGTAAAATGGTTAAGATTTACAACACATTTGTGTGTTGCGGGGAGGGGGTGGAGAGGCACCATTCAATCCTTAACACCAGGCTTGGGCACTTTCCACCACTTAGGTAAAGTTCCTGGGTCTTGGCACTAACTACACCTGTTCCTAGGCCCCAACTATACCTGCAACGAGTGAGCCAGGGGCTTGTGGCGCTCAGAGACCTTAGTTGGGTTAACTTGGGATAAAGCCAAGTTGCACATGTTTCTTTCTCCACCTCACCCCATTTCTCAGAGTCTGAAGCTTTGTAGGGACTCCCTGTAACCTCTAGCCAGCCCTCTGAGGACTTGGAACCTAACTGTCTGGAGAAAGCTCCCTGGCCGTGTGTTCAGTCAGTGGGCCTGAGAACACAGTGCTCTGGCTGGGATCCAGAAGAGTCAGCCTTCCGCCCCCAGAAGGCTGTGGGAAACCTTCTCTCCTCTCAGGAGCTCAGTTTCTCCATCTATAAAATGACCGTGTTGAAATCTATTTTTATTTCAGGATTTGATGGGATGCAGCAAATCTCTGATGATATCACTAGACTTATTATTTTTAATATATCACATATTCTTTACTGAGTGCATTATTTCACTGAAACCTATCAACTCCATGGGATAAATTCTGTGATTATCATTCCTATGATATAGATTTCTTTGCTATAGATTAGCATCTACATCTGGATTATTGTTGTCAAGTACCGTTGAGTTGGTTCTAACTCATAATGTCCCTGTATAGGGTATCCTAGGAGGGACTGGTGGATTTAAACTGCTGACCATGTGGCTAGCACTCCAGTGCTTATCTTATAGTGCCACACCAGGGATCCATATCTAGATTTGTTGTTGTTGTTATGTGCCATGGAGTCAGTTCTGACTCATAGCGACCCTGTACAGGGTTTCCGAGGCTGTAAATCTTTACGGGAGCAGAAAGCCTCATCTTTCTCCCATGGAACAGATGGTAGTTTCGAACTGCTGACTGTGAGATTAGCAGCCCAATTTGTAACCACTACACTACCAGAGCTCCTTCCATATCTAGATTAGATAGTATAATATCTAATAATAGTTATCCCATCACCTGTCTGGCTGCTTGTCACACTGTGGTGGTTCATGTGTTATAATGATTCTGGAAGCTATGCCACTAGTATTTCAATTATTAGTAAAGTCATCCAGGTTGGACAAATTTCAGCAGCATTCCAGACTAAGAAAGACTAGGAAGAAAGGCCTGGTGGTCTACTTCTAGAAATTAGCCAGTGAAAACTGTATAGATCACAACAGAATAGTACTCGGTATAGTGCTGGAATGTGAACTCCCTTCATCTGGAGATACTGAAAGCACACACTGGCCACAATGAACTTGAGCAGACCAACAATAGAGAAGATGATGTGGGATCGGTCAATGTTTCATTCTGTTTTCCATGGGGTCACGGGAAGTTAGAGCCAACTTAATAGAAATAACAACAGATGATAGATATGTTTATTTCTATGGGCTCATGTTGTGGCACTGTAGGATAAGCACTGGACTGTGAGCTACAAAGTCAGAAGCTTAAACCTACCAACTGCTCCTTTGAAGCCCTATGTCATTGTTAGGTACCACTGAGTTGGTACCAACTCATAGTGACTCTGTGCACAATAGAATGAGACAGTGCCCAGTCCTGCACCAACCTCACAATCGTTGCTAGATTTGAGCCCATCACTGCTCCCACTTTGCTAAACCATCTCGTTTGGGGTCTTTCCCTTTTTCCTGCCCTAAATAGATTTTCTATGGGTCAGACCCAACTTAACAACTAAGTACTCTGTCTTAACTCTCTAGTGTTGCTATGGCAGAAATAGTACAAGTGGATGCCTTAACAAACTGAAATGTACAGTTTAGGAGGCTCGAGTACAAATTGAAGGCCCTGGCTCTACATGGAGGCTTTCTCACACTGTTGGCCCCAAGGGAAGGTCCTTGTCATCAATCTTCCCCTATGTCTAGGAGTTTGACAGCACACGGACCCTGGATCTAAAGGATGAACTCCACTCTTGGTGGTCATAGGTCCCTCTCTGCTGCTTCCTTTTCCTTTGATCTCTTGTAAGATAAAAGGTGCCCAGAACACACCCCAGAGAAACTGTCCTTACATTAGATCAGGACTGTGACGTGATTAAGGGAGTCTGCATCCTACTGTAACCTTTTACAACTGATTGGATGATTATATGAGATCACATCCTAGGTGTGATTACATCATTATATAACTGCCAATGAGAATCATGGGCCAAGTAATTTGGCACATAGTTTGGGGGGAATCATTCAATCCATGACAAACCCCACGAGATGCATTCTATTATAATTTCTCTGCTATAGTTCTTTCCATGGACTGTTTTTCTGAATCCCTCCAACAACTCCAATGGGATAGGGTCTATTATGATGATTTCTGTGCTATAAGAGGAACAATGAAGCCCAGTGACTTGCTCAAGGTCACAGAGCTAACAAGGAATGATGCCAAGATTTAAATTCAGATAGTCTGTCTCCAGAGCCTAGAGCATTCACCCTCACAACCTCCCATTCCATGCTTGCCTTGTGAGGGCTGGCAAAGCCACATTTGAGGAACAGTGAAAAATACCCCGTGGCATGGAGCAGGTGGGTGGGATGAGGGTGCCAGCAGATAAGCATGAGCAGCTTGGGAAGGGCTTGAGGGTACCTTGAAGAGTGAAGAGTTGATGCTGAGTGTGATGAGAAGCCACTGAGGATGTAAGAACCTTTGGAAAGATATAGTCCGATTTGTATTAAGAAAGGTGGATCTGGAGGCAGTGAGAGGATGTTCTTCAGTGGGTGGGAGTGGAGGCAGCGAGGCCAGTGAGGAGGCTGCTACAAGAGAGCCAGACATCACCTGGACGTGGGCCATGTCAGTGGGGCTGGGAGGAAAGGCTTATCCAAGAGCCACATCTGCTGTGGAACTGATACAACACGGCTAGAGAGCACACATAAGTGATAGGGAGAAGAGGTTACAAGAACTCTTGGGATTTTAGCAGGGGTCTAGGAGAATGAGGTGCCACTGAGTGAGAAGGAAATATGAGGTAACTTCAAAAAGTCCATAGAAAAATGGAATTAGAAGAGCATGGAATTTTCCCATGAACTTTTGAAGCCCCCTTATATAGACCAAAGAGCTGATTAGAGAAACAGGACAGATGGCCCATCTTGGGCATGCTGAGTTTCAGGAAACATCTGAAGGAGATGCCCAGCATGCATTTGGAGATGTATGGGTGAAGCAAAGAGGGCAGCGTGGGTGCTGGTGAAATGGGTGTCATAAGTTTACAGGTGCTCATGGGAGTAGGTGGGTTCCCTAGGGAGTAGATGAAAAGAATACAGAGAGAGCAAGGATTAGGTTAGAACTCTGGGTCCCTGACCTTTAAGAGAGTGGGCAGAAGAAGAGAAAAATCAGCTTCCTGCCTCTCTTGCTTTACATTTGCCAAATCCTCAAGCTGCCAGGTAGGATTCTTAGGTGAGAGAATGATTACCCTCCTATTTCAAACTCAACGACTCTGACTCTGAGAAGTAGGAACCAGTTGCAGTCCCAGATCCCTGGCTCCAGCCCAAGATTCTCCAGCAGGCTCTGAATCGTGTAATTATCCATGCAATAATTATGCCTGGCAGAAAGCTCTGGCTTTCCTGGGGGAGGGCTTCCCAGAGCATCCTCTAACAGTCCAATCACCATCAGCCTACTCTGAGGACGCCTAGCTGCAGCCTGGCTCCCCCACTGCACAGAATCTGAGTGCAGCCTGAGCTGGGGGAGCTGAGACTTGGGCACAGGCACAACTGCTGGGGGTCCCTCTCAGACTGTCTCTCCAGGGGTGGCTTCCTGGATGTGCACTGCTCATCTTGAATAGCTCCCACCCAGCAAGCTTCTACCATGTCCCCTGACCCTATTTATGACCCAGAAGGGAAGAAATTTATCAATTCAGAGCAAGCAGCTAATCAGTTTATTTGGTTGCCTCAGGTCTTCCAGTGTAATTATAATTCCTTCTAAAGCACTGGTGAGTGTCAAACTCATTCCAACAACTGCTGCTGACACCATCATCAAAGCTCCAGGATTCCTTTGTTCCAAATTCCATAGAGATACAGACTCAGGAGAGGCACTTTGGAGGGAAAACTTCAAGCATTAGATGGCTTTCTCACCTCCTCCACTTCCTGCTCTCTTATAGAAATCAGAAGAAGCTGCCAGAATAGCCCATGTGCAGCGGGAAGTTCACCTAGACCTCCAGGTCTGAGAATATGGCTTCCACACAGGACAGAACAGACTCTTTCGGGTAGGTGGGGGTGGGAAGGTAGGTGTTGCCCAAGGGATGCTGGCTGGATAGTTCACATCGATCTCACCAGGTTGGATTTATCTTGGCAAATTCCCTAGCTGTAGAGGATCTGAAACTTGATTTTGCTGGCACACCCAGAAAAGACCCATCTGTCATGAGCATACCCCCTTTAACCCAGATCATGAGACTGAAATATAAGCCACAATGAGAAATAGAATTGCCATGTGGAATAGAAATGCCGATGTGATCATTAGCAGCATTTTCTCTCCCCTGAGACAGAGCTGGCTAGGGACAAAAGTTATAATAATAATGTTTTTTGGTGGACCTAGAATAGTCCAGAATCTGGGATGCTAGATGAATAACTCGAATGTTTCATGGCATCAGATCTGACTCACGGCTGCACTCTCTACTGTGAGGAGAGGCAGCTGACACAGGAACAACAGGTCCTGTGTCTGGTCAGGCAGAACTTCCCCCAGACAGTTCTGGGGTGGACCCTGACAACCGGTCTCTAGTTCTTAGGGATGCCTTTCTCCATGCCTAAAATGACCAAACACAATTTGGATTCAGCCTTTATCCCCAGGCAGGACTCCACCCAGCTGATTTTCTGCCCAACCCTGTCAGCGGCCGAACTGACTTTAGTCTTGAGACTACCTTCATCTTGTGCCTCCCCAAAAGTATAGAAGTGCTGCTAGACCAGCCAGAGACCATATTTCCTGACCTCCCACTCCTTGTATTTGGGTGGGGTTATGGAGTGCAGTCTCCCCAATGAGATTTGAGCATAAATCACTGCCAGGTCAAAGGGCAACAGGATTGAGAAGCCGTGTGTCAGCTTTAACCTAGTGTCAAGGTGGAAGGAGACTGGGTCCCTGAGTAACCACATGGAAGAGAACTAGCTGTCCACCAGGAACTCCCATATTGAACAAGTGCATGATTGATAATGAAATCTATTGTGCTAAGCCATGAAAATATTGGATTTGTTATAGCAACTAGAACTACCTGAATAAATAAAAATTGTTCTATCCCAAGCCTACCTGCCTGAGATCACAGTCATCAGCCAAGGCACCCAAATGGGGTCTTCAATTTCAGAATGATCTCCAAATCCATATTCAAATGCTATCTCTCATGCCACTCATCAAGATGGCTGATGGCCCTGGGATGCAGGCTTGCAGGATATACCCTTTAGTTGGTTGATGATGCATGATTCTTATCTGCTTCCCTCCATTGCAAATGGTTAACACACTTGACTGGTGGTGGTGGTGGTTATGTGCTGTGGAGTCAGTTCTGACTCATAGTGACCCTGTGTAGGCTTTCTAAGACTGTAATCTTTACAGGAGCAGAAAGTCTCATCTTTCTCCCACAGAATCACTGGTAGTTTCGAACTGCTGACCATGATATTAGTAGCCCGACATGTAACTACTATGCTATCAGAGCTCCTTACACACTTGACTACTAATCAAACATTGGCGGTCCAAGTCTACTCTACCCAGAGGCACTTGGAAGAAAGGCCTGGCAAACTACTTCTGAAAAATTATCCATTGAAAACTCTGATGCACATCTGGTCAGTATACGTTGGCATCAATTTGACAGCAACTAGTACTGATATGTCTAGCAGTATCTGATGCTGTTTTACCTCTCTTTGCACACCCACACACCTAACACCCGTTATGCACTCCTGTTCCTCACTAGGTGATGTTAGGAGCTTGGGCGATAGCTATCCTTTGCAGATTGTGCCTGGTGATTTGCTAACTTAAACACATTCAGTTTATATTCTGTCTATCTCTCCATGTTCCTGCTCACCCCATGTCTTTCTATGAGTCCTTTTTTCTAACAGAATTGTCTTCCATATCTTTTAACAAAAATCACAGTAACAATGACAATACCCATTAATTCTTCCTAGAATGATGCTTGCTCTATGCAGACAATCTAGGACTTGCGTTCTATATAATTACATTTCCTTCTGTATTCTTCCCCTCTCTCTCTCTTTTCCTTCCTTCCTTCCTTCCTCCCTTTCTTGGTTTTGTTCCAGGATTTGGGGGAACCATAAATCAACTCCAGATAGGTAAAGCTGCAGGCTGCTCTAATCCCCAAACCACTTTGGTCTCTACATTACCTTCTGTCCTGAGCTGCCTGGGAGACAAATTCCTGCTCGGGTTCCATTTATACTTTATTTTCCATCATCTTCACATGAAGCCAATTTACTAAGTATTACCTTGCTGTACACAGGAGGAAACTGAGGCACAAGAGAATGGACTTATCTAAGGGCATAACTTGTGTGCGGCAAACCTGACATCCAAACCCAAGACATTTCATCTCCAGACCTGACTCCTTGTTCTGCAGAAGAGCACTGGACCCAGATGCCTACAGTTTCCACCATTATTCTTAACAACCCTAACAACATTCAGGAAGTCCCCCTCAGGTTCAGAGTCAGGGGACTCAAAGTGAATCCAAACCACACCCAAAGTCTCTGGTCTATCTACAGCCCTTTCACTAGTTACTACTTATGATCTCAGTGCCTCCACTAGTACTAAAATAATGAATAATATCAATATTAGTAACTGTCATCATTTATTGTGGGAGTGTAGTTGCTCCATTGGACAAGGTCAGCGGCTTGAGCCCACCAGCCACTCAGCGGGAGGCCGATGAGACGTTCCACTCCCAAAAAGACTTAGAGCCTCAGAAATCTTATACAAGGTCTTTATGAGTTGGAACCAACTCAACGGCTCTTAACAGCAACAACATCATCCATTGAGGTGCCTCAGTTGTGCAAATGGCTTGTGCTTAACTACTATTCAAAGGGTTGACAGTTTGAGCCCACCCAAAGGGGCCACAAAAGAAAGACCTAGGCATCTTGCTTTAGTAAAGAAGAAAACCCTATGGTTCCTAGTTCTGATCTATAACATATGAATTGGAATTGGTTCAATGGAAATGAGCTCAGTTTTCGTTTGGTGTAGCACTTTTCAAGTCTTTACTATGTGTATATAATGAAAAATCACAAGAACCCCACAGAGCTGACAGGTGATCACCCCTTTTTCATATACAATCACCAGAGGCTATATAGGTGAATGCCTTGTCCAGAGACAAATGGTAAACTGTAGAGACATGGGCACTTGAAGACACTTCTGTGATTCCTGCAGGATGGAGTGGGGTTACTGCTGAGGGACCATCCCCAGAGGCAGGGTGTGTTTCTCATTCATGTTGCATAGTGACACTGCTAAGAAGGAAGTCTCCAGGAACATTTGATGGGAGATGCTGTTTTCTCCACTTCTCCTGGGATCAGTCAGGCAGAACAGGCCTGCCTCTGTATCCAGGGAGGTAGGTACAAAGGTTCGGATTTGGTTGACATCCAGGGACAAAGCAGGTACCAATGATTCTCTCCAGCTTTCCTGATGAGTAAGCTTACTGCATGGCTTATGCTGGCTGTGGTGTTAAGCAGGTGTCATGATGGGAACTGGTGACTGACAATCTCTGGTTATTACAGAGATGAGACATCTAACTGATGAGTTCCTTCAACAGCACAGCCTTTGTCCTTCCACAAGTTCCTTCATTAACTCCACAAATACTTATTGGAGCTCTGGTAGCGTAGTGGTTACGAATCGGGCTGTGAACCGGAAGGTCAGCAGTTCGAAACTACCAGCAGCTCTGCGGGAGAAAGATGAGGCGATCTGCTCCCGTAAAGATTTACAGCCTCGGAAACCCTATTCAGGGTCGCTATGGGTCGAAACCGACTTGACGGCACTTAACAACAACAACAACAACAATGTATTGGGCACTGTACACGAAAATGTTGTTGCTGCTATTTCTAAGTGCCATCAAGTTAGTTCTGACCCATAGTGACCCTGTATAGGGTTTCTGAGGAGTGGCTGGTGAGCTTGAACTATAATGTGAGTCTGAGAGGGCCTTCATGAGTAAGAAATCTAGAAATGTTAGCTGATTATCTTATCCTTTCCTATTGATGACAAACACATTTGGAATGATTAAAGTTCAGGTAGTTGGAGGTCCTTCTGCCCAGCCTAGGCAGAGAAGATAGTTGGCACAAAGGAATGATAGACCCAAATCCACCAGTGCCACTACCATCACTACCACCACCATGTCTACCACCCACACCACCACAAAAACTACCATCACCACCACTAATAGCACCGCCATCATCACCAACACATCTTTATCATCATCACCATCACACCACTCAGTCCATCCCTCACCAGCTCTACCACCAATACCAGCGGCATCACAGGGCCACTACCATCACCTCTAGCACCATCAACAGCACTCGGCTCACACTGTTACTCTCACAATTATTAACCACTGCCATTGGCTCCATCGGACAATCTCTTTGATATCCCACGCGAGTAAAGTTTTACTAAAGGTAATACAGAAACAGCTGCAAGCATACATTGACAGAGAACTTCCAGAGGTTCAAGTTGGATTCAGAAGAGGCCGTGGAATGAGGGATATCACTGCTGATGTCTGATGGATCTTGGCTGAAAGCAGAGAATACCAGAAAGATGTTTACCTATGCTTTATTGACTATACAAAGGCTTTTGATTGTGTGGATCATGACAAGCTATGGACAACATTGTGAAGTATGAGAATTTCAAAACACTTAATTGTGCTCATGAGGAATCTGTACCTGGACCAAGAGGCAATTGTTCGAACAGAACCTGGGAACACTGAATGGTTTAAAATTAAAAAAAGGTGTGCTACAAGGTTGTATTCTTTTACCATACTTGTTCAAACTGCATGCTGAGCAAATAATCTGAGCAGCTGGGTTAGATGAAGAAAAACAGGGCATCAGGATTGGAGGAAGACTCATTAACAAGCTGCAATATGCAGATGATACAACCTTGCTTGCTGAAAGTGAAGAGGACTTAAAACATTTAATTGAAGAAGATCAAAGAGCACAGCCTTTGGTATGGATTACATCTCAATGTCAAGAAAACAAAAATCCTCACCACTGGACCAATAAACAACATTCTTATCAATGGAGAAAAGATTGAAGTTGTCAAGGACTTCATTCTTCTTGGATCAACTATCAACACTCACGGAAACAGCAGTCAAGAAATCAAACAACGTATTGCATTAGGCAAATCTGCAGCACAAGACCTTTTTAAAGTGTTGAAGAGCAAAGATGTCAGCTTGAGGACAAAGGTGTGCCTGACCCAACCCATGGTATTTTCAATTACCTGATATGCATGTGAGAGCTGGACAGTAAATAAGGAAGACAGTAGAAGAATTGATGTTTTTGAGTTATGATGTTGGAGGAGAGTTTTGAAGGTGCATGGGCTGCCAAAAGAACCAATAGATCTGTTTTGGAAGAAGTGCAGCCTGTGTGCTCTTTGGAGGTCAAGATGGCTAAACTTCGTCTCTCATACTTTGGACATATTGTCAGGAGGGAACAGTTGCTGGAGAAGGAAATCATGTTTGGTAAGGTGGAGGGTCAGAGAAAAAGAGGAAGACCCCCAACGAGATGGATTGGCCAAGTGGCAGCATTGATGGACTCAAGCATGGCAACAGTAGAGAGGTTGGCCCAGGATTGGGCAGTGTTTTGTTCTGCTGTGCATAAGGTCGTTATGGGTCGGTACCGACTCGATGGCACCTAACAACAACATTAGCTCCAACATCCCCATCACCATCACTGTCACTGTCACCAACACTTAAACTATCGGTATCACTACCACCAACACAATCACTATCACCATTGGTAACACCGTCATGACTTTCACCACCATCACCATCACCAATCAGCACCACCATCCTCACTATTATCATAAATATTGCCACGAACACTACAGCATCATCACCATGATCATCAAAACCATTACTGCACTCTGATCAGTATCTTCAACTACATATTGATATTCACTATTTATGGACTGTGGTGCTGTGGGTTAATACACTGAAAGGCAAAGTCAGTTTGAAGTGCAAGGTCAATCTCACCAGCTGCTCGGAAACCCTATAAAGGGTCACTATGGTTCAGAACAGACTCAACGGCACTTAACAACAACAACATACAGTTTACTAAGCACATACATTCACATGATCTCATGTAAGCCTCACAACAATAGAGTTGCTACTATGTTTGTGGTCATTTATGGATGAAAATACCAACATGCAGAAAGGACTTACACAGGTGCCTATAAATTCCACAGTTTATGGGGATAACCCAGGTCTGGCATTTAGCTTTATTTCACCCAAGATCCCACACATTTTCTTTTGCATCAACTCAAAGCTGTTATGGAATGGCCTCCAGGTGCTCTATGTTTTTGCACTAAATCACAAACTTGGATTTTTTTGTTTTATCCTGTCTATAAGGCTTTCTGGGTCGGAACCGACTTGACGGCACTTAACAACAACAGCGACATAAGGCTTTCTGCTCCCATAAAGATTTGCAGCCTTGGAAACCCTGTGTAGGGTCACTATGAGTCGGAACCAACTCCACAATACTTAACAACAACAACAAATGTCATAGGAGGCCTCAACGCTATGCCCAAGTATCTTTGCTGCATTAATCCCAATTAGGGAATCCCAAATCCTCATGTAGCTCTGTGGAATATCCATTCAATTTGCCAAGTACCAATTGTGAGCCCATAACTATGTTGGTTAGGCTTCTCTGAGAAGTTCACAAAGGCAGAAAGAAGGATTCAGGTGTTTGAGAAGAGTATGCTCTTACCAGAGAGTCAAGGCATGTTTCCAGGGAATCATTATAGAGCTACTCCAGGCAAGCAATTACTAAATCATGCAGGACTAGCAGCAAGTGCATTTGCACAAGGGGATGAGAGCGGAAGTGAATACTGAGGGATTTAGGGGACACTCCTGACGCCTACTTGTTATGGCTGTTCCTATCCTTTGCTATCTACTAGCTCCTAGGAGCTTATTCCCATTTCCTGAATGTGATGGCCTCAATCTGATCTTTGCCTGTGTTTTAGTCACTCCTGTGTATGATGTGAAAGAAAGATGAGGCTGTCTGCTCCTATGAAGATTTACAGTCTTGGAAACCCTAAGAAGCAGCTCTACTCTGTCCTATTGGGGTACTCTGAGTCAGAATCTACTTGACAGCAGAGGGTTTGATTTGGTTTTAGCATTTCTGAAGAAAAGCTATTAATATCCTCCTAGTGTGATGCTGTAAGGAGCTCTGATAGCGTAGTGGTTACGAATCGGGCTGTGAACCCCAAGGTCAGCAGTTCAAAACTACCAGCTGCTCCATGGGAGAAAGATGAGGCTTTCTGCTCCCATAAAGATTTACAGCCTCGGAAACCCTGTACAGGGTCACTATGAGTCAGAACTGACTCCACGGTACTTAACAACAACAACAACAAGTGTGATGCTGTAGCATAAGCACTGGACTGCTAACCACCCAGTTGGAAGTTCAAACCCATTGGCTACTCGTTGGAAAGGTTATACAGGGTTGCTATAAGTCAGAACTGAGTTTATGGCAATTAACAACAGCAAAAAGTCACAAAATTGCAAAACATGATGTCAATTTTGATTCTTCTCTTTTCTCATTGCCCACTTTGATAAACCCTCTCCACAGGGTTTGTTGGCCATCATCTTTATGGCAGCAGATCACCAGCTCTTTCCCCCATGGACCCACCAGGTGGATTTGAACCTCCAACCTTCCACTTAGCAGCCCAGCTCTGTACTAGTGTACCACCAGGGCTAGAACTTCATGAACTTATATTCTCTTGCATGGGCCAAACTCCATCTCTTTCATAAAGGTCAAATGCCACTTCTTTCTGGCATTCTTTCTCCCTCTCCAGCCCATGCCCCTCAGGTAAAGTCATTTGCTCCATCCTCTGAACTCCCTCAGTGTAGCCCAGTCTGCACTTGAGTATACCTAGATTTCTACATACAGTATAGCCTAGTGATTAGACAGGCAGGCGCTGGAGTCAAATTTCCTGGTTTCAAATCCCAGTTCTGTCATTTACTAGAAGTGAGATGTTGGACACTTACTTATACCCTCTGTTCTGCAGTGTCCTCATCTGCAAAAAAAAGTCTAATTTGAATATTTATGTCCTTGGATTGCTGTAAGGCTCACATCAAACCAGGCTGTTAAAGTGTCTGGCACATAGTCAGAACTGTATGGATTGCTATTAGTATTATTATATCACCAGAGTAAAGCTCCTTGAAGGTAAAGACTCTGTTCTGTGTAACTCGGATCTCCTTCCAGCTGCTTCTGCAGGAGAAGGCAGATGGGGGTCTGAGTTGGCCCTAGCATAGGTAGCATGATTGGAATCTATGGACAGATTGGGGGCTCAGCTAGGATAGAACCAGAGCTGAGGACTGATATAATAAGCAATCAAGAATGACGATGGTGCCCCGAGGAAGTCAGGACAAGAGTCAGTGGTCAATCGCTAGTCTGTAGGCTTCCCATCTCTCCCTAAAATGCACCCCAGGGACAGATAACAGATGGCTCTAGGAAATGACCCCTGGGTGGTGCCTGTGGTTAAGCATGTGGCTGCTAGCTGAATTGTTGGCATTTCAAATCCATCTTAAGGCATGGATATCTAGTCAGTCATTGAAACTCTGTGAAGCACAGTTCTCTCTCTCTTGTACACACACACACACACACACACACACACACACACAGAGTCACCTGAGCCTGAATCAACTCAACAGCAACTGGTTTCCACTGGTTTTCCAGGAAATGAGTCAGAGTCAGGCCACCATTTGGAGAGCCAACAGCCAGGGCTTCGACATCACTCAGAGCAGGGGAGAGTGCTGGTTCTTGCATCCACCATCTTGGGGGATTGCTATTGTTGTTAAGTGCCGTCAAGTTGGTTCTAACTCATAGCAACCCTGTATACAGTTTCCAAGGAGCTGCTGGTGAATTTGAATTACTAACCTGCTGTCCAGTGCTTTATCCCACAGTGCCATACCACGGACTCTAATCTTGGGGGATCGGAGCAAGTAATTTCCTCATCCCGTGAGTGCTACTTTTCAGAACATAAGATTCTCTGTGTTAGATGCTGAAAATCATACTACCTGTCTCATGGGGTTGTTGTTAGATTAGTTGAATGTATCAGAAGCACTTAAAAATAACACTTGGCACAAAGCACAAAGAATAACACTTGGCACTAGAAATGTATTTTCTCTTCTTCGTCCTCCTTCTTTTCATTTTTATCATCATCTAACCAACAACCCTTTGCCACTGATTTAAATCCAACTCATGGCAACCCCATGGCAGTCAGAATACTGGACTCCATTGGGTTTTCATGAATGTCAGCTTTGGGAAGCAGATTGCCAGGTCTTTCTTCCAAGGCACCTCTAGGTGAGTTTGAATTGTCAACCTTTTGGTTAGTAGCTGTATGTTTAACCATTTGCACCCTCAGGAATTCCTTATTATCTAAGAGTACTTAAAGTATTATTTTGTCACTGTTAACATTTGTCCACAACTTACATAAGTATGTAGATATAGTAGGTGATCAAGGTAGATCAGTTTTTTCTTCTTCTTCTTCTTCTTCTTTTTTTTTTTTTTTTTTGTCTGGTACTTAAATACCCAATATCATACAAAAGAGATATTTTAGGTTCCATCAAAGCAGAGGCTCCAAAAGATGAGAAAAACAAGTTTCTGGAAGAATGCTATATTTCCCAAAGGAAAAGTTATCAAAAGCCATCATTGGAAAAAATCAAAACTACACTGGATTTCTTAAGGATTATTTTACTGTTAACACTGTGACTCATTCCAATTCATAGTGACCCAGTATAGCATTTCCAAGGAGAAGCTGGTGTATTTGAACCGTCAGCCATGCAGTTCAAACCGACCTAGCAGCCCAGTGCTTCTCCTACAAAGCCACACCAGGACTCTGTTGTAAATTGTCTAAATTGCAATGGGCATGTATGAGAGGAGGAAGTATGATCATTTTAGTGTTAGGGACTTTAGAGCTTAGAGCCCTAATCCAGTCCAGAGCAGTTTGTGCAAAAAGAAGAAATGAATAGAAGCAAGTTCCCACCAATAGGTATGAATGATTCCTAAGAGGCCCTGCCGATGTGCAACTTGACCATCTGGGAGATCCTTACATCAGTGAGTCCCAGTCAGGGGGAGAAAGTGCAGCCTCAGCTATGAATGCAAGCACAGTGGCTTCCTCAAGACAGTTGGGGGCTGCATGGTCTCCAGCACTTCCACCCCCTCCCCTGCAATGACCAAAGCCCTCTTCTTCCTCTGGGTTGGGATGGATGAGGAGTTGGTGAACCTGAAGGCGTGACTGGTAGCAGTCTCTTTTGGTTTCTGGGAGTTCAGAGCAGAGCGGTAGTTGTTCAATTCTTCTTGGGGACCAGAGACAGAGCCCCAAGTCTCGGGTCTGCTTGTCCAAAATGTCACCCACTCTTCTCCTGCCCCTCAAACTGCAAACTAGAGGCTGTGTGCATATGTGTTCGTGTGTGAGTATTGGTCCTTGGATGGGGTAGGGGGCCCTTGGAGTCAAAGATGCTTCAAATTCTTGCTCTTTAATTACTAGTCATTCATAGAACTTCTTTAAGCCTCCGTTCCCTAACCTGCAAAGTGAATATAGAATGTCCTCCCACCCACCCACTGCCACTGAATCGACTCCCACTCATAGCTGTCCTGTATAGGATTTCTGAGGACGATGTAAATCTTTATGGGAGCAGAAAGCCTCCTCTTTCTCACTTGGATCGGCTGGTGGGTTGGAACCACCAACATTGTGGTTATCAGTCCAGTGTTTATTCTACAGCCCCACTCCTAGGACATCACTGTTGTTGTTGTTGAGTGCAGTGGAATAGATTCCAACTCATAGCAATCCTGTACAGGGTTTCTGAGGAGCAGTTGGTGAGCTGGAGTTGCTGACATTGCAATTCAAACTGATCTTGCAGTACAGAGCATTAACCCACAGTGCCACACCAGGACTCCATAAGACATTGTTGTTGTTGTTGCTGTTGTTAAGTGCCTTTGAGACGGTTACGATCCATAGCAACCCTGTATAGAGTTTCCAAGGAGCGGTTGGTGAGCTTGAACCACCGACCTTGCAGTTCAAACTGACTTTGTAGTCCCGCACATTAACCCACAACATCATACCAAGACTCCATAAGACATCGTAGGACTATTATAAAAGTTAGAGATTAGGAATTCAAAAAGGTCTAGGACATAATGACCAGTTGGACAATTGCCCTTGAGTCAACTTATGGTGACCCCACATGTGTGGGTTCAGAAGCAGGTCACCAGCACGTCTGAGTAGACAGGAAACTCCAACTTTTCAGTTAGTTGCCAAGTGAGCTAACCATTTGCACCTCCCAGGGACTCTTTGGATACAATAGACCCTCAAAAGATTATATTCCTTTGCTCCCCATTTCTCCAAGGTCTACCCAAGACAAGACACTGGGTGGACCCTGTGTATTGGTCAATATGGGAAGCTTCCCCACTAAACTCCCCAGGAGAATTGCTTTTATCCAACATAGAGATCCTACTGGCCTTACTGGAAGAAGAATTTTACTTTCTTGCTTAAGACTTCCCTTTGCCTACCTAGACTCACTAACTTTTGTCAAATCTTCTGGCTTCCAATCCCTCACAAAGGCTTTGCACGTAAACCAGGTTGGCAGCTTGCTCTGTGATTCAGAGCCTGACAAGGAAACCTTAAGGGTATAAATGCTAGCCCTTGTTGTTATGAGTAATTACCACTGCAAAGGTCATTTTAGACAAACAGAAATTAAAATAATTTGTAAAAACCAGACCAACCTTACAAAAAATACTACAGGGAATACTTCTGGCAGAGAACCAAGGACAGCACACAACAATCTGAAACTAACATGCATGACAATATCACTCAAACTCCCTTATAGAAGAGGGTTTCAAGTAGTCTTCCAAGTGGATCTGCCCTGACCTAAGTTTTTATAAAGCACCTTAGATGAAGACCCAGAATGCCTCCTTCCTCATCTGTTCAGGTAGCATAGGATTTGGAGGTATAGCTAAAATGATGGCAAGTAAATCAAGAGTCAGCACCTCATGTGGCTGGAATACATTTAAACCCACTTTCTGCTGTCAAATCGATTCCAACTCATAGCAACCTATTGGAAAGAGCAGGACTGCTCCATAGGGCTTCCGAGGCTGTAAATTTTTATAGAAACAGCTGCCATGTCTTTCTCCAGCAGAGAGACTGGTGAGTTCGAAACACTGACTTTTTGCTTAGTAGCCAAGAATGTAACCACTGTGCCCACAGGGCTCATTGGGATACACTTAAAACCAGTAAATTGAAATTTGATGAGCCTTCTTAGTCCTGTACTTCTGTTTAATTTGGTAAAAGCATAAAGTCCAATTTCAAAAATGCTAGTTTGGAGAAATCTGATTTCATAGCAATTCATATAGAAATAAGCAGAGCCAGGGAGACGTCGTGTTCAGGTCCCAGGTCTGAAGCTTCTGCTGTATGACTGTGGGTGAACCACTTGCCTTCTCTGTTCTCCACTTTTTTATCAGTAAAATGAGGCTTGAGTCAAAGACTTCAAGCAGCCCTTCCAGATGGACATATACTCTTCTATTGTAATTACATATAGTATAATTGATAGATATCATTTATATTATGTATTAAACTTGAGGGCAGCGAGGGTTCAGAGGTAGAATGCTCATCTTCCTTGTGGAACATTCAGGTTCGAGTCTCATCAAATGCTCCTCGTATGTGGCCACCACTCATCTGTCAGTGGAACTTGCGTGTTGTTGCAATGCTAAACAGGTTTCAGTGGAGCTGTTAGATGTAGATGGACTAAGAATAAAGCCTGGTGATCTTCCAAAAATCGGCCAGCAAAAATGCTGTGGCTCACAGGACCAGGCAGCATTGCATTCCCTTGTACAGACAGCCATCAATGTCAGCTAACAACACCCTCAACATGTTATATCTATATATAATGTTTTAAATATGAGGGGACTTCCAAAAGTTAATGGAAAAATGCAATTGAATGAAAATGGATTTCTTTTTTCTACAAACTTTTAAAATCCCTCTCATGTATATATAAGGAGCTTTGGTAGTGTAGTGGATTACGAGCTGAGCTTCTTATATATACATGAATCTACCAGGTGCTCTGCGGGAGAAAGATGAGGCTTTCTGCTCCCGTAAAGATTATAGCCTCAGAAACTGTATACAGGGTCGCTATGAGTCAGAACCGAGTCCACAGCACATAACTACCACTGTGTGTGTATAACCACACATATGCATACCTATATAATTATAATCTGCATTCTAAGCCAGTACTTGGTTGTGTACTTTTCATACTTCAGTGGGCATATACATCAATTGGGCAATGCTGTTAAAATCCCGATTCCGATTCAGTAGTTCCGGAGGGAACGCCGAGACTCTGCATTTCTAACACACTCCAGGTGATGCGGAGGCTGCTGGTCTGAGCTCTGCACTTTGAACAGCATGACTTCAAAGGTAATAATGTACCTTTACTGCAATCGTGCTATGTGTTGACCACTGGGTCTTATATGCATTATCACATTTAATCCTCATAATGGACTTTGAGATAACACTACTGGTTTCCTGATTTTCTAGAAGGAATGAAGGCTCAGAGAGTGAGGTGACCTGTCTGAGATCACCTGCTAATAAGTTGCAGAGGCAGGACTTGAAATGCAAAACTTTCTGACCAAGAATGCCTGCTCAACATCACTATCCCACACAGCTACTAGTACATGTAGTTATGGCTTTACTTGTCTGCATTTAGGCCAACATTGTGGTTAAGAACAAAAAGGAAGCTAATGAGGGAATGGAAAGTCAAACACACTAGCACATTCTTGCATCTGTTTCCTTTGCAAGGATAACCACTCATGAATCCACCGACCCCTTGCTGTCCCCTGGGACCATGTACAAGCACTGAGTGACTTTGGCTCCTGAGTCAGACAGAGGGTTTGAAGTGCTCATATGCTTGGAGATATTTAAATGCTCAATTCTTCACTGACAGGCAATGATGGCTGTAACAAAGGGAGAAGACTTTAGTTTCCATAAATGATTAGAGCAGAGGAGAGATGTTTAATCCTATTAATGAATTCACTAATTGGCCTTCTGCCCCCAATCATTTCATATTCAGGCTTTTGCAAGCGTCAGATTAAATAGAAACAGATCCAGGGGTGGTTTGAGTTGGGACTAAAAGCATTTGCTCAGGGCATCCAGATGGCTCAGTCATTTGGTTATGGCTAATGAGGTGCTCAATCTATCCCCGAATGCCTTCTCCCCAGTATCGGTACACTGTCAGCTGTCCTTCCACTCAGACCCCTTCTGAGTTGAGGCTGAGAGGGGAGGAGATTTGTGAGCTAGTTAAAAGTCAGCCCAAACCAGGTTTTGCAGCCTACAGGCTGTGTGACCCTGGGCAAATCATGTCGCGACTTAGTGCCTCAATTTCCTCATCTGCAAAATGGGAACTATAATAGGGCCTGTCCTCCAGGGCTGGAGGGAGATAATTACATAATACAGAAGGATAGAGTTAGGTGCCTGGCTCAGAGAGGGTGCTAAGTCAGTACTGGCTATTATTACTACATGGTGTAAGTACCAAACTGCTAACCGAAAGTTTCAAGCCTACCAGCTGCTCTTCAGAAACCCTATACAGGGTCGCTATGAGTTAGAACCGACTCAGTGACACTTAATAACATTAACACAACCCCGACAGATGATCCGCATTTTCATAATCGACACCTAGTCAGAATCACTAGAGCAATTGCTTAGGGATCCTGGGGACATGGATCCAAGAGAATAGAATCAGTGGCCGCAGCTCCAAGGAGCAGACAGCTCACAGAGCAACCCAGTCTTTGTACAGATAGAAGAATGGAGGACAGGGGCCTGCCTTGAGACGGGGTGACCATGAGCAGCAGAGCCAGCACCACCCAGAGTTGCTTACATCATCCACTCTGTGGAAGGCACTGAGCTCACTACCTTCTTGAGCCCTTCTGAAACCTTATAAGGGAGGTACTGCCACTGTACCCATTTTATGGAGGAGAAAATGGAGGCTCTGAAAGGTTAAGTGAAGAAATAGAAACATCAGGATCTAAATCTAAGCCTGCCTTCTCAGTGGTCCTAATCCTATTTCTAGCTGCATGATCTTTGTCAAGTATGGTTCCCACTCCTCTCACTACATGGAGGAGGCTTTCCATTTGACTTGGAATTACAACAATCAACCCCAAATGAACTTCCTGCCCTTGGATTCTGTGATGTGGCCCTGTTTTTTTTTTAATAATTAATCTACTTTTGATCAAAAGAAAAAAGTAATAAATCCCAAATATGAGAGACCCTGTGTGGCACAAACAGTTAAACGCTTAACTATTAGCTGAAAGGTTGGTGGTTTGAACCCACCCGGAGGTGCCTCAAAAGGTAGACAAGGAGATCTGCTTCAGAAAAGGTCACGGTCTTCAAAATACTATGTAGCATACATGACGTGACCCAGAACCAAAATGACAGGAAGTAACAACTACAGCAATGACAATCCAGGGCCGGTCAATGAGAAGATAAATCTCAGTTGATTGCAGCTACTCCCTGAAGATGACCTATTTGAAACCCTTCTTTGAAGTAGGAA
>NW_006408589.1:8741063-8769368 GCF_000296735.1 Chrysochloris asiatica
CATAGGTTAGCCTTTCTCAGTCTCTCTTAAACTCTTCAAAATACTGCTCACTCCCAGCCTGATGAATTGGAAGCTTCAGCTCCAGGGCCATTATGCAGAACCTCACACAGCACAGCTTCTCTGGAGCAGACCTGGATTTCTCTTCTGCACCGCTGCATTCCTGTACTTCTCAGAGCCTTCAGGAGCACAGGCTCAGGCCCATCCATCCTTTACTACACACAGCTGATGTATATCAAGTCATGGGCCTGCTCTTGGGCCTGACAGACACCCTGGAATAAGACTCAGTCCTTGAGACCCATTCAGAGATATCAATGTGTGTCAACTCAGAAATCACAAAGCTGTAGCAAGGCGAAACAGCAATAGAAGCAGGGGAATAACAACAGGAGTCTACAAGGGCATTCCAAAGGGGTGACTTGAATAAGGCCTTGAAGGATGTGTAGGAGTTCACCAGGAATGGAAAGAGTGGGCCAGTAGGAATAGTAAGAGCACCAGGGCAGCAATGTTAAAGAACACTTAGGGATTGGCTAAGGGCACACATAAAGGGTGGGCAAATAAACAGGTTTTTGTTCTCACCCACACAAGGTGAACTTGAAATATAGGAAGGTCCCCACCTTTATCTTCTAACATTTGAACTAACTCCCCCCAGATTCATCATGGGAAGGCAGGGTCTTCCCTATGATGTCAGCCTCTATAAATATTTTATTGATTCTATTTACTATTTCACTGATTCTCTCCTAATTTCAAAGCAGGTATAATTCCACAATTTGGGGAGTATGATGACCAAAGCTCTCCATGAAAAGATAGACTTTTATTATAGCTTTGCAAGGGCTTCACCATGCATTTATTATGGACATATTAAGGTACTTACTGATTCAATCATTCATTTATTCAATCATTGCTCTGTCGCTCAGCAAATAACTCATTTCCTTCCCCATTCATTCCCTCATTCATTCTTTCACTCATCTGCTAATTCAGCATACACTCATTTGTTCACTTGTTCAATCACAAATATTTTGAGCAAACTTTCCAAGTGTACAAAAAGCTCCTAGTCTCAAGGGTCGAGGTCAAACAACGTTCCAGCTTCCATTCATTTCCATTTTCCTTCTTTCTGGACATCTTCAGCTCCAATGAGCTTCTGGAACTCACTGACCAGAGCTGGGTCTGGCACTGGGGTGGACTCCCCCATGCCTTTGTGAATAACAAAGGGTTGGGGAGGGGGAGTTCTTGGGAGGACTACTAACTGAAAGGCCTGGTAATCTGCTTGTGTAAAGATTTGCTGTTGTTGTTGCGAAGTTCAGTTCTACTATGTGACACATGGGTTGCCACGAATCGGCATCCACTCAGTGACAACGGGTTGTGTTTGTTTTTGCTTTTATGGTTTGAGGAGTGGGAAAACCTTTCTCAGCATTTCCCTGCTAAATGGTAAACAGATTAAGTAGATTTTGTGAACAAAGCTAATTCAAAGCCAGCAGACCACATAACAGAATTCATTCCGGGCAGAGGGCTAGTAACCGAAATTTCAGCGGGAAGCTAACTTTTCCTGCATGGTCCACAATTCTAGGAAATAACCAGGAACAATCAACCATTCTATTATTAACAATTTCATCCAGGGAAAATTGACTGGGAACTAAGCTGGGGACTGTGAAGACAAGGTCCCCGACCTAAGAAGCCTACACTGGAGTGGTGGAGAGGAGAGTGAGGGATGACTCCTTCATTCCAATCAGATGGAAGAAATCATTTCTCTGTGTGCTTAGACAAGGCTTCCAGGATTTGGAAGCAGTGGAGTGAGGTCTTGGAATGTGGGTAGGTGTGGTGTTGAAGGATAAACACTGGACAGCAAGCACTGGGCCACCACCTTGTGGTTCAAGCCCATGAGCTGTTCCTCTGAACTCCCTATACAGGGTTGCTATGAATCGGTACCAACGTGATGACACGTAACAATAACAATGGGGGTAGTGGTGGAGGTGGAGGGTATTGCAACTCTAAAAGGCTGGATTTGTTGTTGTTGCCATCAAGTCGGTGCTGACTCATAGCGACCTTATGCACAGCAGAATGAACCACTGTCTGGCTGGATAAAGACACAGAAACAGGTACAAACCAAGGCACAACATATCGGGTGCGGCACTGCAGGATAATGCATTGGACCACAAGGCTGGTTTGAACTTGTCGTCACTCAACAACAGCAGCAACAACACAGATAAGGAATAAGGATTCCTGGTGATACAGTGGTTCAGCACACTACTGCTAACCAGAAGGTTGGCGATTTGAACCCACCAGTTGCTCCAGAAAAAGGCACTGACATTCCCAAAGTGAACTGACTTGCTAAAGGTCCTTAAACCCAGGGTGTGTAACACAGAGCTACTGCCTCTTGCTCGTCTCCCAGATCCCTCTAAGTTGAACATACTGTCAGAGCCACTAAATCCCAAACCTAGTCATAACCAGAAAATTATGCTTCCAAGGTTGCTCTGGTAGCATAGCGGTTACAAATTGGGCTGTGAATCTTAAGGTCTGCAGTTCGAAACTACCAATCACTCCACGGGAGAAAGATGAGGCTTTCTGCTCCCGTGAAGATTTACAGCCTTGGAAACCCTGTACAGGGTCGCTATGGGTCAGAACCGACTCGATGGCACATAATAACAACAACAACAAATCCTCAGAAGCAGTCACTAAAAAGTGAGGAGACCAGCCCCAACATGTACCTATGTGAAGCAGTCACTAAAAAGTGAGGAGACCAGCCCCAATATGTCCCTATGTGCCATGTGGCCTTAGAAGATCATCTAATAGCTTACAGACTCAACGAGCATTCTGGATCTCCCAAACTCAGCCCTTCTTGAAAGTTATGAATGCTCTCATATAGACACTGAGGATTTATATCCCAGCCACTCCTACTGTTGGGCAAAAACAAAAACAAAATCCCAAACCAAATAAGCTCTCATTTAGCCATTTCCAATTTGTCATTGGCTGCTAACCTAAAGGTTAGTAGTTTAAACCATCTCAGTGACTTTAAGGAAGAACCACCCCCCCCACACACACCATACACACACACACACACAAAGTGTTTTCATAATGATAACAGTCAAGCTAACCCTATGAAGCATTTCTACTCTGTAACACATGGGGTCTCAGGAATGTTTATAGGCAAATCGCCCTTTCAAGGACCTAGATGCCCTTCTGATATCTTTCCTAAATTCTCATGGTCTCAAAAGCTCTGCAGCCGTATTTGTCTAGTTCGCCTCTGGTCCCCTCCACCCTAGACCTTCCTGCTTCCCCATTCATGCCCAGAGCAGAGCCCTAGGTATGATAAGCACATGCAACAACACTGAAATCAGAAATTCTACCTGAGAGTTGGATATGGAAGCTGAATCCCCCAATGTGGGCTGCTCTCATTCTTAATTTAAAACAAAGATCCCAAACAGAGAGAAGGACTGAAAATGAATCTGAATGTTTTTACTCATTGACATAACTCTAGAATTAACTTAGATTTCTGCTGTCTTTAGGAAACTCTCCTGGAGCTCCCAGTCCTAATCGCAAAATTGTCCCTCTATTTATAAAAACATATACAAGCTTTAAATTTGCATTTTTGTAGCAGTCAGGGTGTCAGGCTAAGATATTTTCAGCACCAACCGGAGAGCAAAGGTCAGAAGGGACTCCCACGGCAACAGGAACAGCATCTGTGGTCCTAGTAACCCAGACAGGGCTGGAGAAGGTTCCAGAAATGAGCTGTTGGTGTGGTAGGGTGCTCTGCAGGAGGGACTGGTTGCTCAGAACTCTGGCATCTCACCCTGGGGACCCACCCAGCAGGCTGGACCTGCTAGGAACCTCTGTGAGCATTGTTGTGAGGGTTAAATGATGGAAATGCAGACAAAGCCCCTAGCACTGTGCTGGGCACATGTGGGCTCTCACTGAATCCTGCTGCCACTCAGTCTCTTTCCTAGAATCCTGGAAGAGAAAATCAAAGAGCTTTGGTCTCAGGGTATACTGCGGGAAGGCATCCAGACTGACCTGAGTTTTGTGTAAGAAGAATAATAGACAGTGATGTTTGTTGACCAGCCCTGAGCTAGGAAATCCATACCTATCCTTCATCTTTATAACACCCTTGTAACATCGCTCCGTGGAAACCCTATACAGCGTCGCTAACAATAACAACAACATCTTTAATGGGGTCCTGGTGTGGCACTGTAGGATAAGCACCAGATTGCAAGGTCAGTTTGAAGCACGGGGTCAGTGGTTCAAACTCACCCGCTGCTCATCGGAAACCCTCTACAGGGTTGCTATGAGTGGGAACCAACTCGATGGCACTTAACAGCAAAAACAACATCCTTAAGGATGTTAAGGATCTAACATCCTTACAACAACCTCTTATGGCTCCCTACAGACTGTAGACAGCACAGGGCATCCGATGGGGTTCTCCCTCCCCTCTACTTCCTGCAAACCCAATTTCCCTCCTAGAGGTGGCATTCTCATCCAGTTTATGGAGAAGAAAACTGAGGCCTTGAGAGGTGAAGGGACTGCCTAAGGCTCCATGGGGAGGGAAGGGTGGCAGGAATCACACCCAGCCTCCAGTCCCTGTGACACTTAGATGCCCTGTCCCTGAGGAATGCCAGGATAGCATGAACACTAGAAATATTATGAAGCAAACCCCTGGATTTCCCACCCCACAGTTCCATGGTCTCTGGGATCTCACGCTAGACAGAGTGGGAAGGAGACCTACATTTAAAGCTGAACATTATCCCCAGTCAAGCAGTGTCCAAGGATCTGTGAGAGGACACACTCTGAATGTCAAGGTCCTGGGCCACAGCTTGAAGGCTTGTCCTATCTAGGACTGGTCAAAGGGAAGGCAACCAGCCCCTTCCATGCAAGAAGCAGGTCTAACTCAGCTGAGAACATGGACAGTTCTCCATGTTCTTGGCTGTAAATGTCAATCCTGGTTCAGCAAGCAAATACTTCCCCAGAGATCTCATTCCTTGGTGCTCAGCCAGACTGACATCTCTGGGGTTTAGGCCAGAATTCCTGACCCTTCTGGAGATCCAGAAGACATTTTACTCATGGGGAACTAGCTCTGTGATGCATACTTCCTTAGTAAGTCCGGCAAACCCCAGCAAGCTCTAAGTAGATCCACTGTGTACGCTGGCCTCCACCAGTATCTGGATAAGCTCTAATCAATGACCAGTATAATGCATGGGGGTTGTCTCCCCCACCTGTACCAAAACCAGGCTTCCAATATCAGTACTTGCAGGTTTTAGTATCAGGTTACTTAAAACACTCTACCACTCACAATGTCACTTGAACATTAAAAACCAACAAAACATAAGAAACCCATCATCTTCCATTTCCTGAGTCCTTCCAGTGTCTTTATTCCAACAAGTAACTTTCTAACTGCTGGTTAGGAGGCATGTACAGTCCCCTGTGGCCCATTAGATATTTGACTCCACTTCACATGAACCCATTTACTAGTTTATCCACTGGTGAGATGGGGCCCATTTCAGCTGGGGAAAGGCAGCTGTGGGTCCAGGTACGAATGACTCCAGGACATTATGCTTTGTAATCCTTGGATGTAAGCTCACCTCCAGACACACTTTATTGATGCCCTCAACTTCTGTGTATTTCTTCCACAGAGCTTACCGACACCTTTGTATGACGCCTTTATTCCTAATGACGCCCTGAGCCTTATTACCCTGGCAGTAGCTGACTCCTTTTGACTTGCAGAGGTTTATTGGGGTGGGCAGTATTTTCTTCCCACTGCTGTAACTCCCAGGTCTACACCTGGTTGGGGAGGAGTGTGGGAATGTGTGAGCATCCTTGCTGGGTGCCCATAGTTGCAAAACACGCCAGGCAACATGGGAATGAGACGGGCTTCCTAACACTTCCACCCTGGGAATCCGATCACTTCCACCTGTGAATTTCTCTCTTCCTCCTGTTCCTAGAGATTTTTCCAGGTGGAGGATCTGGGCACCTGGTGTCCTAGAGGGTGCCGACGACCCCTGGGACCAGCATTCATTCTGAGTCCCTCCTCTGGTGGTTCACCAGTGTCCTCACCAAACCTCTAGTCCGGTTCTCATTCCTCTGATTTGAGAAACCTGCACCAGCTCTTCATGGAATGAGGGGCCCGGCCAGGGGAGGAGGCAGGTGGGACACCCCACCAGCACCCAGCACCCCAAAATCCAGCCAGGGGAACAAAAGGAAAGAGGAGGTGGCTTACCTTTAGAGGGTCGCCTTTGTTTGGTTTGCAGAGACGAGAAGGTACCCATGACGGCCCCCATGGCAGCGAGACTTGTGTGAGACTTGGGACCCGAGCCCTGCCCCTCCCCTCCCCTGGAAAGATCTCAACGTGGATTGTCTACTCCGAATTGAGGGAGAGGAAAAGAAAGAAAGAAAAAAAAAAAGCCCACGGCGGCGACAGGCAGCTCGCCCGCAGCTTGGGTTTCAGCGAGCCAGCATGGGGCTGGGAGCCGGAGGTTTGGTTTTCCTCTTCAGCCCGGCACATGCACTGACTCGCAGGGCCACCGCTCCCGGGAGCCTTCAGAGCCACTGCCCTGAGCGGGGACGGGCCCGACCGCTTCCCTCGCAAGGGACCGAGTACTGTGCCCGGAAGCCTGCCTGGCACTGGACCCGGGGCCGGCGCGCCAGCCCGGCCAAGGCTCGGGAGCCGGCGCCGCGCGGTGCGGGAGCCGCGCTCCGCCCGCCCCTCCTGCCGCCCGCTCGGCTCCGCTCCCGGCGCTCTCGCAGGCTCTCAGGGGCCCGAGTACCAATCATGAATGAACAGCGCCTGGGGCCCGATGGGGCGGGAGTCGCCGCACTCCCGCCAGCCAGCTCGCCTGCGTGTGCTAGGGGTGAGAGTGGGAGCTGAGGAAGCGCTCGGGAACTGCGGGAGGGGCGGGGGCAGAGGGGCGACTGGCAGGGCCGGCCTGGTGGCCCATGTCTCTGCGCCCCACGTGCCAGGGGAGGATGCATTCTCTGCAGACAACCCCGGACTAGGCACTACTGGTGGTGGAGTTCAGGGTAGTAGATTGCCCCTGAGTGAGAAGAAGGTGTGTGTGCATGTGTACTTGTGTGTGGTGCATTGTGATTTCATTGGCTTCTAGGAAAATCTTATTTCACCCACTGACTGAATTCATAGGGTGGGGAACAACCGGGCCCCACCCAGTGAAGGAGGAAGACATACATCCCACTCAGTTGTAATGGGAGAGGATGTCCTTCCCTGCAGGGTCTCTAGTGGCCTGCAGGATCCTTCACACCAGGGCCCATCTTCCAATAATAGGGCCTTGGGGAGGGCCAAGGAGCCTCTGGACCCCTCTGAGGCCTTGCTCCCTCTTTTCTCTGCTTCATTTCTTCCTTTCACTGTACCTCCCTTTCTTTTTTCCTCCCTTCATCCTACTATCTCTCCCCTCTCCTTATCTTCTCCCATCTTTCCCCCTCCTTTCCCCCACCTCCTTAATGATTTATTTGCTGTCATCTGTGGGGCAGTTAGGAATACCTGAGTGGTGCAAAGGTTAAAACACTTGGCTAACAGAGAGAGTGGAGGCTAGAGTCCATTCAGAGGTACCTTGGAATAAAGACTGAAAAATCTCCTATTGAAAGCCCTATGAAGCACAGGTCGACTCTGACACACAGGAGGTCTCCATGAATTGGAATCACCTGACAGCAACTGGTTTGGCTAGGGAGCAGATGGTCAGTTAGGTTTGAGAGGAAAATGGCTGAATTTTGGGAGCAGTCCCCTACCTGTGAGTTCTCACTCTCCAGGTCAGGGCAAAGATTCCCTTCGCATCTCATCCCTGGTTTCTCTTGTGAAAGGGAAAGTCTGAGCTCCCTCCTGTGGGCTCTGACAAGCTCCATGTGATGTTGAAATGCAAGGCTTGCTCCCTGGAAGGCTGAGGAGCTTTCCCTCTCCCAAGTCTGAGCCATCTCCATTCCCACAGAGACCCTCTGTGAATGGCAATGAAAACCCATTGCCCAAGCTGCTCTCAGCCCCTTGCCCAGTCATTTCCTCCCCTCCCCCACCCACAGATATAGTCATGTTTATAGTTCACACAGTCCTCTGGCATATGGTCTCATAAACATGCATGCACACACACATAGTCACACAAACATATGGCCACACAGCCCTCAAGCCCACACATATGGAGTCCCACAGATATTGCTGTCATACACATACTGACCCACAGGATCACAATACATACACATGGGTGCACTCCATACAACCCCACACAAAACAAACACACAGGCACATAGCCAGTCAATGCAAAATAGTATCATAGTCTCCCCTATACACATAGGTGCAAACCTGCACCGTTGATTCCCAGCATTCCAGTCCACTGGCTGCCCCTTCAGGGATATAGGTGGTCTGCGACTTGACCAGAGCCACTGTATAGATTTTCTTTACCTACACGGCACTTAACGCTTTCTCAAATCCCAACATTTGTCCAATTAAGTGTAACAGTACAGTGAAGATGTGCTTAGTAACATGCACCTCTTCATTTGTATGGCTCATTGTTATATCACCCATGTGATACCCCCCCAAGTCAATGAGTCAGGCAGATCACCATAGAGTGAAATTAAGGCTTACAAAGGATAAGAAATTTCCCTGCTAGGATGTGGGGTAAAACATGGAGTCCAGGGCTCTTTTGCCACTTCGTGGGGACCCTGAGGTCTGTTGAAGAGCTTTATTCTGGGTTCTATCAGCTTGAAAGTTTCAGCTTTCCTACTTGCCATCACAGGAGTCCTGGTGTGGTGCTGTGGGTGAATGCACCAGACTGCAAAGTTGTTTGAACTGCAAAGTCGCGGCAGTTCAAGCTCACCTGCTGCTCCTCAGAAACCCTATACAGGGCCGCTACGGGTCGGAACTGGCTTGACAGCACTTAAAACAACAACAACTTGCCATCACAAGAGGTCTGGGATCCAGAATGATGGAGCAAGGCAATTATAGACTGCCCCTGCCTCCATCCTATCCTCACTGCTGTGGAACAAGGGATATAGTGTGTTTAACCTGGGTGAGGTGAGGACCGGTTAGGATGAGGCTAGGGCTCAAGGAACGTAAAAGGGACCTTTGCGACCTTTGCCGGGGAGAGGATGATACTGCCTCTAAGTGTCTACCAGCTCCTCAGGGATTTCACCAACGGAATCCCAAACTAGTTTACCCTCAGGAGTCTCCAAATTCCATGCAACCCAAGTAACAATGATCAGGACACACTTGAGAGTTTACAGAAGGCTAGTATGCCATTTTTGCCTTCTCTCCTTCCCCCATTTCTCTGACCAAACTGAGTGCAGTCAAGTTGCTTCATTTCCCAGATCAGCAAGTGCCTCTTGATATGTTCTTGGCTGGCTGCCACTGAGCAGTGGGCATACAGTAAAGTCACCAAGATAAGTCCAAACTGCTGAGCTCGATTCAGGAGGCCCTTTTGTGAACTGGCTTAGTCTACCATTCTCCCTTACCCACCTGGTGCTTTCTTGATAGCACCAGCCACACAGTATCCTTCCTTATCCCCCAAATGTATCATTTATGATCATGCTTCAGGGCCTTTGCACATGCTGTTACCTCTGCCAAGAATATCTCTCATCCCTTTCTTTATTGGGAGACCTGATGTTCATTCTTGAAGATAGGCTCCCTGGCATCCCTAAAGGTGCCCATGTCACCTAGGTCTATTTTTTCCATCAGAATATATAGTATCTTGGTTCTCAGTGTCCCTTTCCTTTTCAATATCTCCCTCTGAACTGTGAATTCCTTAAGGGCAGGGAGTACCACAGGCATTGCTGTTATATATACTATTCATTCAGCTCTTTACCAGTGACTTCATAAGCTGTAGGCATTTCTGAGTGGTGCAAATAGATAATGTGTTTGACCGGTAACTGAAAGTTTGTAAGTTCAAGTTCATTTAGAGAAACATTGCAAAAAAGGCCCGGTGAGCTATCTACCTCTGGAAAAAAAACACAAAAAACGAAACAGTCTTCAAAAACTCTATGTAGTGCAGTTCTGCTTTTGACACATATGGGTTCCCCATGACTTGAGGTTGACTCAAGAGCAAGTAGTTTGCTTAACCTCTGGTTTCTAAAAAGAGTTCAGTCAATCTATAATACATGAATGAATATATGAACTAATTTTCTTTTCTTAGTGACCGAATTAGTAAACAAAAACTGAGACTTACCAGATTACCGTTGTCCTTTAAAGGAAGTAAACATAGTCTCATGCAATCATTTATACATCTAGTATTTATTGAGCATCTACTATGTATCAGATATTTGCATGCACAATGGCTCATCTAATGACACTCTATGAGTTAGATATTACCTGAAGATGAAGAAACACACATTCAAGGGTATGACAGAACCCGACATCACTCATGAGATGTTCACAGGAATGTATCCAAGTAAAGTATGAGAGAGAAAGATGCCAAAAACCGTTCACTGCCTCTTGGGAACTTGCAATGGAGAGCAGAGAACCTCATGGGAAGAGAGGGAGACAGAGTGCAATGAGGGTGTACCTCTGGAGTTCCTGGAGGGTTAGTCATTGTGACTTCAGAAGGTCTTTGTTTTGCTGTCCTGATATGATGTACCTAAGGAGGGGGTCTTGCCATTCTTATCCAATATGGATTCCAATGGTCATGACTCCCTCTAATATGGAAGGTGAATTCACTCATGCACCATTTCTAGGTCTGACCCCTCCCTCACCCAATGAGATGGACTGACCCAATGGCTGCAACAATGGGCTCAAAAATGACAACTATTGCGAGGATGGTGTCCAACCCAGCAGCGTTTCATTCTGTTTTGCATAGATAGGGTCCCTATGAATGAGAACAGACTGGATAGCACCTAACAACAGCCTCATAATGTTGTTGTGAGAATTTGATGAGAAGTGTGTGTAAGACACTTAGTAAGATGCCTTGAACATAGCGTGGCTGGTTATTGAGGGGAAACCTCTGTGATTCCTGTTGCTATGGGCCAGGCATCAAATGGGGCTAGAGGGATATAGAAATGAGTAAGCCATAGCTCCTTCTTCTTGGCTTCCATCTTTGCTCTTCATCTGCTTTATCAGAAATCTATTCTCAGGATCCCCATCTGGTATTAGAAGACTCAGATTAGTTAAGGAAAGGAATGCAGTTAGCACCTGGTTGTGTGCAATTCAGCACTCTGCTTGCTGCTGTCTTGTACCATTTCCCAAACATTCTGCATGCATAAGTCTGGCCTCCTCAAATAGACTGTGAGCTTTTAAAAAGCAGAGGCTGAACTTCTCCTGTTTTGCATATCCCCTCCCAGCCCCAAGGCTCAGTCTGGCTCAGAACAGCCTCAGTGTTCCACAAATACTCAAATGGAGATCTGAAATTCAGTGCAAGGGAAGGATGTCATCTTTTAGTCCCTTGTTTAAGTCTCCTCCTCTTAGACTTAATGTGTACCTTGGCCTGGGCTTCCTCACCAGTGAAACATTGATTACAACCACTTATTTCATGGGATTGTTATGAAGATGGGGTGAGATAAAGTACAAGCAGCATGCATTGTCTCTCTGTAAAGTCCCCTGCAACAGTCTTTTATTGCTGTTTTCTCTGGGGTCCATTGAATTATTCACTCAACAAATATTAAGTAGCATTTGGAGTGCTAGTGTGGCGCTGTGGGTTAATGTGCTGGACTGCAAAGTCAGTTTGAGCGGCAAGGCTGGCAGTTCAAGCTCACCAGCTGCTTCTTGGAAACCCTGTACAAGGTTGGTATGGGTTGGAACTGACTCGACGGAAGTTCACAATAACAACAGCCATTGCTGGACCAGTGCAGTGGGAAATGAGTGGTGGAATTATAACCTTCCATGCAGGAGAGATGGGTTCCATTTCCAGCTGTATGTGAGTGGAGGCTTCTGTGTTGCTATGATGTTGCTAGGAGCAAAGTTCACTGGAGCTTCCATACATAAAGGGAAGAGGAAGAAAGGCCTTGGAATCTGCTTCCCAAACTCAGCTAATGAAAACCCTATGGATCACAGCAGTCCAATCCATAACAGATCATGAGGATAGTGAAGGACCAGGTGGCATTTTGTTCCATTGTACATTGGGTTGGCCATGTGTCTGGTTAAATCAATAGTAGGTAACAACAATAATAGCCTGCTAGACACTTTTCTAAACAAGTGGATCAATAACAAGCAAGAAGAGGCAAGAGTTCCCATCCTCAGGAAGCCAGCAATCTAGGGCTGAAGACAATCAAATCATCTCATAATTACAAACCATGGCCAGACTAGGAAGGAAACAGGAGCTGATGTACTTTGGGTGGAGGGTGTCCTGAGAAGCTGTCAAGAATAACCTTTTGCAAACTATAAAGTGATGTCACAAGTATATATTGGTCTTTGGTGGGAAGGGATGTCTATAAAGCTTGCAAGTCAGAGAGACGGGGCTTCACATCCTGGTTTTGTTTTGTGACCTTGTGCTAGTGACTTGACACGAAAGAGCCTCTATTCCCCGGTGTTTGCAAATAATACAAGTCCACCAATGTCAGTCAGTCTAAGGATGATGCTGAAAGCAATCATAATTCTAAAAGGGGCTGGGACAGGTTCTCCCTGGCTGTGATGCAGTCCTGGCTCAAACAAATACCAACTCTTATTCTCCATTTGCCCTGTCCCACTCCCCAGATGAAGAATTTGGTGTTAAGAAGCTCCCCCAGGCCTCTGCTTTACACGTGGCCTCTGTGCAGGCTGGCCATGCCCTGGTGTGGGCTGCAAGGGAGAGACAGCACAGGAGCCAGGAAGCACACTCTGCCCTTCATGTTCTGGTGGCTCCACTGCCCCAAGGCACCCCCCTTCATGCTTCAGTGCTGGAAGAAGCTCCACCAAGCACTTAGGATGAGTTCAGACAGAGTGCAGATACCAGTGCAACAGATGCTGGCAGCAAAACCCTTCCAAACTATCCAGCTCCTGCAGGAGTGAAGGTGGAAGCAACACTGTGTGTCATGGAGCCAGAGCCATGCACAAGGCGGGTACAACGGGTGGCTGGCTGGCTGGCTGGCTGGCTGGCTGGCTGGCTGGATGGATGGATGGATGGACAGATGGATGGACGAATGGATGGATGGATGGATGGATGAATGGATGGATGGATGGATGGATGGGTGGATGGATGAAATGAGGAAGGCAGGATTGGTGAGTACATTCAAATATGTTCAAATCAAGTATTTAAGGATCTGAGAAAGCCTGTGAACTGTCTCCCTGAAAACAATCATGCATGCAAGCTCACTCATTCTCACACTTCGCATAAAATGTTAGGGACTCACTACTCTTCCCTCTGAAGCCCATCCATGGCCATCTTGGTTAAGAAACACTATTCTAAGGAGAGCAGATTGAAGGATTTAATCCCTTCATTTTTTAACTTGTGATCTTCACTTCTCGGGGGGGTCCTCAGTTTCAGCATCTGTAGAATGGGGGTAATGACCATGCCTATTTCTTTGGTCGATTTGAGGGTTAAATGAGAAGGTTGTATGTGGTTAGTGTAGTATCTGCCACATCGCAGGGCTCAGAGAAAGGTGTCCGTCATAATTATCATTACTATTCATCTTCATTCATGTATTCATAATTTAGTGAGTGCATTAAGCCGGTACCTCCTGTTTATTGTACCCTGAGCTGGTCTCTAGGATTACAGAGGCCTGGAGTGCTCATACTGTAAGGGGTAACTAGTGGTGATGGTGAGTATATGCCACTGCTATGACTCATAGCGACCCTGTAACAGGGTTTCCGAGGCTATAAATCTTTACAGGAGCAGAAAGTCTCATCTTTCTCCTGCGGAATGACTGGTAGATTTGAACTACTGATTTTGCAGTAAACAGCCTAGGTCATAATCCAGAGCTCCTTGTAAGGGCAAAAGGCAGATTAAAAAATCACTGTTCATACTCCAGACTTGGCAGAGAAACTGCCAGTGTTGTCTTTCTAAGCTCTGTGCATAAGGAAACCAAGTCCTGAGTATGGTTGGTCAGCCTTATCCAAAATTGTGGGGAAAACAAACATTTGAACTCAGTAAGGACAAGGGTCTAATTCAGGTTATGAGAGCAAAGGCCAGGACAGAGGTCAGAAAATCAGGGCTAGGGGGAAACGCAACAACAAACCAGTATTTATTGACCAAAGTCTCATGATCTGGTGTATATTAGAATAGAACTGTGCTCCATATGACTTTCAGTGGCTTGTTTTTAAGACGAACATCATCAGAGTTTTCTTCTGAGGCACTGCTGTGGTAAGCACTCAGTCGCTAACCAATCTTTAGGTTAGCAACTGAGGGTTTAAGTGTTTGTATCACCCAGGGACTTTGTTGTTGTTAAGTACCATGGAGTCGGTTCCGACTCACAGTGACCCTGCACAGGGTTTCTAATGCTGTAAATATTTAGGGGAGCAGAAAGCCTCATCTTTCTCCAGTGGAACAGCTGGTAGTTTTGAATTGCCGACCTTGGGGTTAGCAGCCCGAATTGTAACCACTATGCTACCAGAGCCAGGCAGAAGAGGGGCAGGGGTTGGAAGAGAAGAGGCCAGAGCAAGAGTGATGTGGGGTGTGTTATTTTCTATTACTTTTCTGGGTCATAGCTGTGGGTCTTAGAGTAGGCAAACAGGTCAAGCCGAAGTCGCTGGGGCAATGAAGATAGGAACTGTGGGCAGAATTTCTTGTCTTTCTTAAAAGTGTATATAAAATAGAGATCTGCACTCTCCTTGGGTAAATATCTGAGAGCCAATTGAATCCACCTCCTCCTTCATTCTCCTTATGTTATATAATAATTACAGTAACACTGCAAGAGCTTATTGAGTTCTCACTACCTGCCAGCCACATGCCTGGTCTCAATTCATTCTTTTCCATAGCCCCAAAATAGGTACTATTTTATATAGGTTATACCCCATTTGATATGTGAGGCAGTCAGGACACGCAGAGGTTAAGTGGCCTGCCCAAAGCCACTAGCAAGTGGTGGAGCTGGGTGTGAACCCGGGAGGTCTGAGTCCAGAATCTCTGGTCCTCTTGCTGTTGTGACAACTTAGTCCTTCCAGTGCCATTTCTCTAGGAAGACAGCATCCCCCTGGGCACTGAAGACAGGATGTATTTTCTTAGAGCCCAGGGACTGATTCACAGGGGAAAGGACCTTTGAGTGGCAGGTGTTGCTACTGTTCACACCCTCTGTTTTCCTTCCTTGACTTCCACAGACTGAAGACCCCAGAGAAAGTGAGGAGGCAGTGGTGTGTGATGAATAGCAATAACGGCAGAATGATCATGCCCTTGGCCCTGCATGGCCTACTGAACCTGTCAGCACTGGCTGTTGGCTCCCAGCTCCAGCACCACTAAGCTGCTGCTATGTAATTGGAGTCTGAAGCAGGGAGAATGGGATGCAGAGAGGGACATAGGAAGGGGGCAAAGAAAGACTCAATCTGAGGGCTGACTCTGGGACAGGGCCTGTAGAATGAGGCAACATAAAACTACAAGACACCATGGATGGGTCTTCTCTGTTAGTTGCTGACACCTGTACCCTGCCCTGAATTCTCAGGAGAGACTGGCGGCATTCACTGCCAGGGGTAAGGATGACACCTTCTTAGATACTACTTCCAGAGCATCAGGCAACAGATTAAAATCCAGGAAGAACATGAGATCAGTTCCAGCCCCTTGTATCCCAAGTCCTCAGAGAGCAGGGCATGAATTTGTTCTTGGCCCACTTCAGGCAAAGCTCAGCACTGGTCTGCTCAGCACTGAAATCGTAGACTTTTATAGGATCTGGGAAGTATGGAGAGGTAGAGATTGGGAGAGTGGATAAACTCTGGAGTCTTATCCCATAAGCCCATCAACCTTATATGGTATATGGTAAGAGTGTTGTGAAGCCTCTATGTCTGGTAGCCAGGGGCTTCTGACCAGTTTTTCCTGGGTTAATCTAGCAGGCTGAAGAAGGGGGTCTGGATGTTAGCCCAGAAGGACCCAGAGAGCCAGTAAAATTTAGGATGCTGGCAAGAGGACCCAGATGTGACCTATGTGGCCCTGTGACCCTAGATGCTCAGGAACGGGACATCTTGGTGGCTGCCTACCTGGAGAGATGGTAAGTCTGCCCACTAGATGGCCAGCCTATGCACATCTTGACACTTCATAAACCCCAAAAGAATACCAGTCAATGCTGGGGATAGGGACAGTCTGAGTTGATTGACATTCCACTTCTGTCACAGAGAGGAATGGGGACTTGGGATTGAAATGAAATCTAACAGTTTAAACAATAAGGAAAGTTAGCATTTCTGATAATGCCAAGTAAGTTACCTGAAATTCTTATTTACTCATAAAATGTTCTTTCCATGGCTCAATAGTTTTAATTTCTCTTTTTTACTTCTCATTTTGCAGATTAGTAAACTAAGGTTAAGAGAGGTGATGTAATTTGCCTGAGGTCACAAAGCACAAGAGAATTATAGAGGCAGAATTTGAACTCATTTCTGCCAATCTTCTTATTAGCTAGTAAGGGACAAAATGGGGAGGAGCAGGGAAGAAAGTGAACAGGTGGGAAGAAAACAGCAGCATCAGGAAGGAAAGATGGATGATGGAGAGCCCTGCAGCTGTCCTCCCTCCCAGGATGACTAATTTGGGCCAGAAGAGACTGGCTGGGGAGAACCTTTGTCTTGGCTTAGAGGATGCAAGTGAGGGTGTTAAGGACATGTCTTTACATCTTGGGGATGCCCTGGAGTCCCTTCCCGACAGGCTCTGCTGGTCCACGCCTCCACTCACCCTCCCTTACTGAATGCCACAAGACAGTACCTGACCAATAGTGAATCTCCAACGTTTCTGTTTTTGCTGTCCCTTCCTCATCTGGACTGGCCCCTTGTGGCAAGGGGGTTGGGCATGCTAGCTAGTGCTGGGGTAAGCTAATTGTCAGTGCAGGACTTGCTTTCTCTGGGCTGGCATTTACATGGTACATTAGTATTCGTGCCCTTAGCTCAGGGCTGTTCTGGATGGAGGATGCTATGCAGATGAGCAGCACCGCTGGTATGTGATGAGGACTTGGTGCAGTTTGCTAGAAATCAAGGTTAACAAGTTAGAGGAGTCTGAGGAAGGCTGCAGACCTCAGACCAGGAATCCTCACCAGTTTTCCACACAACCAGTCTCTAGAATCTACCTTCTGTGATCTATGAGCTCCTAGTCAATCCCTCTATCCCTCCAACAAAGCTCCCAACATCACTGAGCACATGCAGTGCCCCACCTGTCCTGAGCTGACAGCTGGAATGCAGAGGGAAGTGGGTGTGTCCCTGGTCCTCAGGACACTCCCAGACCTGTAAGAGGAGAGTGGCATATAAAGTACTGGAGAACAGGGCTTGTTGTGGATTGAATTGTGTTCACAGAATGTGTGTTGGAATCCTAACCCTTATTCCTGTGAGTGTAATCTCTTTTGGGAATAGGGCATTCTTTGTTACATTAAGAAGGAACATCAGGATAGCATGTGTCCTAAATTTAATCACTTCTGAGTTATAAGGAGCAACCCAGATACAGAGACTGGTAGTGTAGTGGTTACGAGTCAGGCTGTTCTAACCTCAAGGTCATTCTGAGGGAGAAAGCTGAGGTTTTCTGCTCCCTTAAAGATTTACAGTCTAGGAAACCCTATACAGGGTTGCTGTGAGTCACAACTGACTCCATGACACATAATCACCACTACCACCATCATCAGATATGGAGACGGGGAAGCACCAAGAAAGGGAGGGATATATGGCACATGAAGACCACCAAGGAATGCCAAAGCTGAAACCAAGCCTTTTCTCCAGAGCTGACAGACAGGGAAATGTTGCCTAGAGCCAGTGTCCTGAATTTGGGCTTTCTGGACTTACTGAACTTGGAGAAAATAAATTTTTGTTCTCTAAAGTGGGTGCAAGGAGTTCTAGTAATGTAGTGGTTACGAATCAGGCTGCGATCTGCAAGGTCAGCAGTTCAAAACTACCAGCTATTCCACAGGAGAAAGATGAGGCTTTCTGCTCCCGTAAAGATTCACAGCCTCGGAAAGCCTGTACAGGGTCACTATGAGTCAGAACCGACTACACGGCACATAACCACCACCACCAAAGTGGATGCACTTGTGTTACTTGTGTTATCGCACTAGGACACTAAGATGGTTATAAGCCTATGGAAGAACTTCACAGAGGTCAATTGGGCTGAGAGAATAGGGATCTAGTTAAATCTGAGGCAAAGTAGGGCAATGGGGGCATCAGATAAGGCTGCTTAGAAAAAGACAGGCTTGAGCTGCGTCTTGAAAGATGAATAGGAATTCGTCATCTTAATACAGGACTTCATTCAGGGGCCTGCTCTTGAACCAGCTCTAAAGTATATTTGTCATGGTCACAGTCTCTTTCTCTCTGAACACAGAGTTCCATTGGGCGGGGCAACAGTGCCTCACTAACCCCAGTTATGAATTCACCCAAACCTATATCGGGCAGGACTTTAGAGACAGCAGGTCCAGCCATCGTGGGTAACTTAATTCCAGGAGCCTGTGGCACACTGAAGTAAGCAACTGAGTCAACAAGAACAATTGAATCTACTGAAAGGTCTACAGGAAGGGAACTTTCCCAGCTTCTGCTTGTAACCCATTCCGGCATTTCACCAGGGCCCAGGCTAGGAAGTGCCTCTGCAGTGTCAGCTACTGGGACTGAAGAACATTTACCAGGACCCTTTGCTATGGCACTGATTCCAACTCCTGGTGACACCATATGTTATCAGAGCAGAACAGAGTCCCTCTGGGTTTTTCCAAAGGTAGATTGCCAGTCCTTTCTTCTGAGGTGCCTCTGGGTGGGCTCAAACTTCCAATCCTTCTGATAGTGCCTGAGTGCCTTAAACATCTGCACCACCCAAGGCGTCCCTCTTCTTTAATACCCTGGCAAAGAGGATATGAAATACCTAACCTGAGAAACTTCTATGCAGCCTGCCAGAGTCACACACAGGTGGGAGGGGGCTCACAGTTGGTGAGGTTACAGGCATAGGAACAAACTTCCTGTCAGGTTTAAAGGCCATGCTCTGCTGTTGGGGCTGATTCTGACTGTGAGTCAGGCGTATAACCCCTGACAACAAGGGAACTCTGGGAGTTAAACTATTCACAGCTACAGGAACGTGTAAGCCATGTAGCTGGGGTTCTCACTTGACAGATGGCCCATGGAGAGGAAGAGATTGACACTGAGACCCAGGAAGGAAAACAGCTTAGCTCAGGGTCACAAAGGGAGTGAGTAACTGAGTTGACACTGGAATGCCAGGATCTTGAATGAGCCTACCATATTCTAAGCACCAAGAGTTTCCCCAGCTATCACAGTGTCCCTCCTGAGACCTACATTTACTCTTGGGTGGAGAAGGTAGCTTCTTATGTGGACACAGGAAGAAGTCTCTGATCCCAAATGTACCCTTCTTCCCTTTACTGGAATACCCTCAAGGTTAAATAATACCAAATAAAGACTTAGCTATAAATATCTGGGGGAAGTTGGGACTGCTACAGAATTCTTACTATGGTATAATTGACTGATAAGAGATTTATTTGATAGGTTAGCAACTCACAGGAAGGAAGTATACTGAAGACTCGAGCTGCACGGAGTTGTCTCCAACCCAGAGCATAGATTCAGAGTAACCTAAAATCTGGAGTCCTGGTGTGGCACTTAGGATAAGCACTCAACCGCAAGGTTGGTTTGAACTATAAAGTTCAAATTCATCAGCCACTCCTTGGAAACCTTATACAGGGTCACCATGGGTTGGCACTTAACAACAACGATCTAAAATCTGTGTTACAAGATAGGAATAAGATGACTGAAAAGCATTTAAAATCAGTTCCCATTTTGTTCCTGTTTCTGTTTTCCTGTAAGTACATGAACCTTGACTATTTTGCTGGAGGAACTTTGAAGGTAGGTGGTTATATGGTTTGTGGAAGTGTGTGAAAAGTTTGCCTGCACAGAAATGTCTCCCCAAAGTTTTTATTTAGACAGTTCCTAAAGTCTCACATAAGATATCACTGATATTAAAAATGATAAGCATGTGGTTTTGCTTTGTAACTGTCTTATGTCTGACTAGTTGTTTTTGTTTGTTTTTTATTGTTAATCAACCAATCAGAAAATTTGCTTAGAAGTTCCTGAAATCTTTGTATAGACCCTTCTCCCTTCCCTAAGCTGGATTGCCCAGTAAACCTATCCAGTACTTCCCAACTTGAGCTGTCTATTCCATAGTGAAACTTCTTGCTATTACTCCCAACCAACCAAGCATGCGACTTCTATTACTTTGCCAAAAGTCTAGTGCCTTCAGCAAATCAGGGAAGTAGATGTCGGCATTTATATAAAATTCTAAGTCTTGGCTGAAAACCTCTGCACTAGGTAACTCTTTGCACCCATCTATCTGTTGTTTAGTGCCATTGAGTTGGTTCCGACTGATAGCGACCTTTGTGGTTCAAACTGACCTCACTGTCCAGTGCATTAATCCGCAGCACCACACCAGGATTCCATCCATCTATCTACCCATCTACTATAAATAAACAACCACTGTGCACCTACATAAGCCTGCTTCTGATCCAGGTATCTAGATACACCAGTGTCCAAGCTCTTTGGAGCTTCATTCTTATAGGGAGGGGAAGTCAGTTTGGAGAGAATAGGCAAGCAAACAAATAATTAAGATCATGTTTGATAATGGCAAGCATTGTAAGTACAATAGAAAGACTCACCATGATGGAACTGAAGGGGTCGGCCAGAGACAGAAAGCCTCTCTGAGAAAGGGAGATTTACTTTAAAATTTGAATGACAGGAAAGAGCTAATCATAGAGGGTTTGGGGTGACAGAATTTGAGGCAAATGCAACATCAAGCACCAGGGCCCTGCAGAAGGAGCAGGCTGGTTGAACTTCAGGTACAGGGAGCCTGGGAGGGTTTGAAGGAGACCAGAGACGCAGATTATGTAGGAGCTGTGGTCCTTGGCTTGGGTTTTATGCCAAGAAGTCATGGGAGATTTTTTCTGTTCGCTTTTTACATTAAAAAGGTTACAGACCTTTTTATGAAGAGTACAGGAAGTTGCAAAAAACAGTACAGAGAGACCTTGCACCCATTCACCCAGTTTCTCCAATAGTAATGTCTTGCCTAAAATCAGTTGTCCCTGAATCAACTCCAGTTATGGCGCCCCTATCTGTGTCAAAGTAGAACTGCCCTCCGTAGGGTTTTCACTGGTTGTTGATTCAAGCTCACCAGCGGCTCCTCGGAAACCCTACACAGGATCACTATGACTGTGGGTCAGAACCTACTCGACAAAGGCACTTAGAAGCAACAATAGTGCCCTCGAGTCAGTTCTGACTCAACAAGATCCTGTATAGAGTTTTCAAGGAGCAGCTGATGGGTTTAAATAGCTGACCTTGTAGGTTTGCAGTCTAATGCTAATCCTACAGCGCTTGTCTTTCCGGAAATAGACCTTTCTTGTGAGGTGTCTCTAGTGAACTAAAACTTGCAACGTTTCTGATTGAAGTTCAGCATGCTAACTATTTTCACCACCCAGGACTCCAACATCTTGTGTAACTATAATTCATTATCTAAATCCGGAAATTGATAGTGGTTAGAATTTACTCAGATTTCTCCAGTTTTACATTCTTACATGCATGTGTGTGTGTTTGTGTGTGTGAACCTGTAATTGTATCACAAGAGTAGATTCATGTAACTGCCACCACAGTCAGGATACAGATTGTTTCTTCACCATAAAAGAATTCTCCTTGTCATCAGAAGTTCCCTGTTCCCTCCTCCCGATGCAGCCAGGGGAGACTTTAAAGAAATTTAAGCAAGGAAGTTAAGAGGATTGAGAGCTATCCCTTGGGTTAAAGACATGCCTTTCCAACTTTGGCTCCATGAGAGGTCTTTGAACCATGGATATAAGTTTGTTTTGAATTCCTTCATTTTGCTGCTGAAGAATATGAACAGAGAGGCTAAGCAACTCAAGCAAGCTCACACAGTACTTCCTTACTAGTTGATCACCCTGGGGACCAAGCTCTTGCCTCAGTGGAGCTGCATGGAATCCTGTCCCTACTGCTACTAGTGTCCTTGCTTAACCCCTCAGCATCTTCCTGTCTTCATGGGTGATATAAGAGATCATTTTCCTCAAACAAACATGGGGAAGTATTGATTAGGATTTACTTGTAAAATGCCAAGTATAGGAAAAACATTTTCTTCCTCCATCATGCTAACCTTGGCCTTTAAATACTGGAGAGAAACAGCTGCCCTTCCTTGCCCTAGCTCCCTCACTCTTTCTCCGGGGCTGAGAGTTGGAGACTACCTTATTGGAAGATTGGGGAACAGATATCAAACACTGTTCACCTCTTTCCTATGGCTGTCTGGCTCACAAACCTTGACTCAGGCCTCCTGCATATGGTGAGCACAACAGGGCAGACCCCACTATATGGCTGTGGGGTGAAGGGGATATGCAGAGACCCCCAGCTCTCTGATTGTTTCACTCAAGACCCAGTGGCTAAGCTTACATCAGAGCTATGTCTTTATGTTCCGGCTCCATTCTGCAATGTCGTTCCCGGTAACAGAGGAGATTTCTTCACTTTCCTTTGATGCCTCAGTCTTTCTTTGAGGTTCATGAAAGAGGAGTGTGATCGATTAGTGCCTTTAAGTGCTAAAGCCTATCACAGTTCTGGGCACACCATTCCAGCCCCAAATAATGTTACAGTTTCATTTAGAGCACCATTGTTCATCAGAAGTGTGTATGTGTACGTGTGTGGCTAGGGATGAGGAGAAAGGAGGTCAAGAAAGATGGAGAGAAGAAGACAGGTTTGAGGTTGAGGCAGCTCTGTGACCTTTGAAGGGCACCGAGGGAGAACAGAGTGATCATCTCTGGGTCCTTCTGTAGGATGCCTTTAGACCAGGTCAGCTTCCCTCACATCCCCAAGTTGGTCCTGGCCAAGTGTTCTGTCAACCACCAGACAGTGTCATTCTTTTTCTGTGAGCAAAGGCACAATCTTGATTTCCTGTAGCTTGGCTTCCTTTTCCCAAGGGGAATTTCTGTCTGTTTCTGACAGCTCCCCTCCATCTTTTCGAGTAAGTGCCGAGGTAACAAATGTAGGCATGCTGCCTCTCTACTTTCTTTTAGTGCCAGTCGCCTCTAAGGTGTTAAATCACCAGGAAAGGGCCATCAGGTTCAGCCTCCTGCCTGGCTGGCCTCCTACCCTCCTGCCTCTAGGGGAGCCAGCCACATCTTTCTTCTCCAGCGCTAATGAAATCTCCCTTTTGCACAGTGTCCAGTTAGGATCAGGTTGGTATTTTAACCCAATCGGTTCTGTGCTCTGGCTCAGTAATTACACCCTACATCTCACTGCAGACAGGGTCAGCTTCTCTGCTCCACCATCTCCTGGAGGCTTCCAAAGTCTTCTCTGGGCTTCAAGAGCCACTTGCATATGTTTCTCTCCCTCTCCCACATTTCTGGTTGACCTGGGATCTGCTCACATTGGTGTCCCCCTATGCATGTGCACACACACACACAAACATGCACACACGGAACTTCCTTACAAGTCTTGCTTTCATTTCTCTGAATCTTATTGATTGCTTTTGGCTTCCCTCAAGTAATACCTAACATCACTTGTTTCTTTGTTATAGACCACTGATGCTCACAGTGATTGCTAACGTCCCTGAGTTCTGACATCCAGCCCTGTGTAAATTGTAGATGAATAAATTGATGACTGGATGGATGAATAAATGAACATTTACATATAGGTATCACTTAATGTTCATGGTATTGTTGTTGTTAAGTGCTGTCAAGTCAGTTCCGACTCATAGTGACCCTGTATAGGATTCCTGAGGAGCAGCTGGTGGGTGTGAACTGACGACCCTGTGATTCAAACTGACCTTGAGGTCCAGTGCTTATCCTACAGCTCCACACTAGGAAACTTTCTGTGAAACAAGATGGGATGGGATTTGGACATTCTGCAAACACCATATTAAAACCTTGTGGGAACTTGTTTCTGGTTGTCCTCATCACCACTGCCACTGCTGCTGCTGTGGCTTCTGAGCTACTGGTGGAGACCAGAGGAAAGGGCAGTGGAATAGAGTCAGAGGGAGAGGAGGGAGCAGGCAGGGCGGAGCCTGTGAAGCCCCACCTGCTACTCTTCCTGTCTGAGCAGCAGCATTAGCTTGGTTTTCACCTCCCAACCCCAGACTGTACCACTGCCAGCTGCCCCCAGAAAAGCCCTAGAGCCCACACTAGAGCCATGTCCTTTGCCTCAGCTGCAAAGAGTCTGGGCTTGGGGTCTTTAAAACCATTGTATTTTTGTCATTAAGTACTGTGGAGTCGGTTTTGACTCAGTGGCTCTGTATAGGGTTTCCAAGGAGTGGATGATGGGTTTGAACCACTGACCTTACAGTTACCAGTCTAGTGCTTATCTTACAGAACCACACCAAGGCACCATTGTTGTTGGTTTTAAGTGCCGAAGAATTGGTTTCAACCCATAGTGACCCTGTATAGGGTTTCCAAGGAGAAGCTGGTGAGCTTAAATCACCAACCTTGCAGTTCAAACTAACTTTGCAGTTCAGCACATTAGCCTACAGCACCACACCAGGACTCCAAGAAACCATTGTTGTCGTTGTTGTTAAGTGCCGACAAGTCGGTTCTGACCCATAGTGACCTGCATAAGGTTTCTGAGGAGCAGCTGGTGAGCTTGACCTATTGACCTTGGGGTTCAAACTCATCTTGCAGTCCAGTGCATTAACTCACAGTACTACACCAGGATTCCTTAAGAAACCATTGTTGGTGGTTATGTGCCGTGGAGTCAGTTCCGACTCATAGGATCCTGCATAGGGTTTCTGGGGCTGTAAATCTTTACAGGAACAGAAAGCCTCATCTTTCTCTCATAGAACTGCTGGTAGTTTTGAACTGCTGACCTTGAGGTTAGCAACACAACTCGTAACCACTACGCATTAGCAGTTAATAATAAACAAAAGGAGAGCTGGTTTCCCTTAAAACAAAACAAGAAAAATCTATGGAAACAGTGATGTCTATGCAGTTATATGTTACTGTTAAATGATGCAAACCTGTACAGATTTCCTCCTCCATTGACACACAACCATATTGTATATACTCTGTATTACTTTTGGAATAATGATGAAAACCTCTTGAAGGAAGGTATTTTTTCCTAAATGCTATCAATTAATTGCCCAGCCACCTTCAGAAAACATACCTACAGTAGGCACTAGGACAAAGAGTAATTAGTGATGCACATCCGGTCCTAAGGAAACTCTGCCTGACAAGATGGTTTTTCACTTTTCTTGGCACCCTTTGGACAATCTGATGAAATCCATGGACCTTCTCTTCAGAAGCACAAATGCATTAAAAATGGTGTTGATTTAAAAAAAACCCTGAAACCCATCCCTGGACACAGTTTAGGATCCTCTGTTATGGTGAGAAAGAAAAACAAATTAATAGACCATTTTAATATCTTTTTCTAAGGACTATACTAGGAGTCATGGTGTAGCACTGTAGGTTAATGCTCTGGACTGCAAAGTTGGTTTGAACAGCAAGGTCAGTGGTTCAAGCTCTCCAGTCCCTCCTCAGAAACCATATACAGGGTCGCTATGAGTCAGAACCAACTTGACAGTTAACAACAACAACGCAACATACTAGGAGACACAAGCAGCTTGTATTGGGGGTCATAGAAGATGGAGGGATTGAAGGTGTGGGACAGGGTGTCTGGGAGGGTGGGGAGGTAACAGGAGACATACTCTGGAAGAGTTGGCTCTTAAGGATCTGGTGGGAATTGACCAGACAGGCAAAAGGAGAGGAAGAGGAGGGGCCTTCTAGAAGGGGCTGCAGCATGTGTAGAAGTATAGGAACATTTAGTGGTGATGGGGGTGTGGGGGAAGGGGCCTTGGGAGGAATTGCTAATGGGTAGGGGCTTTTCATTAGGGGCTAAAAATGAGTGCAAAACCTTGTGAATACACTTCTTGCAAAACCTTGTGAATACACTTCTTGCTTAGCAGCCAAGTGCAGGAACTATCTGGAACCAGGATGGTTCCAGAAATCTTGACAATAGGAACTCATAGACTGAGTTTATTCAGAATAAATGATTGGCCACCACTCTTCGTTCTTGGTTACTCTTCTCAAAGTGCAGAATCTCAGAAAAACAACTTGATTGGCTACTCTTGAGTTCATGTGTCCAACTCTTAACCTAGCAAAGCAAGGGAACACCCTTTGCTTGATCTTCCTGCAAGTTGGGTGGTATCTGGGAAGCAGAATCAGTGTTCTGCTGCTGGAAAGATGGGGAATGGATGAGGTCAGATAGATCAGCACTGCTCAGCATTTGGTTACGAATCGGGCTGCGAACCTTAAGGTCAGCGGTTCAAAACTACCAGCTGCTCCACGGGAGAAAGATGAGGCTTTCTACTCCCGTAAAGATTTACACCCTCAGAAACCCTGTACAGGGTCGCTATGGGTCGGAACCGACTCGATGGCACATAACAACAACAACAACAGACCAGTAAACCGCCAGACTCTAGCTAATCAATAAGGACAGAGGCCTGATCTTCACCAAACGGAATGGTTGGGTCTCCATCTCAGCAATGACAACTATCCCTACCCCTGTGTCAGAAGCCCAGACAACCTGTCATCAGGGAACAACAACATTTAGTGGGAAGGGATAGCTGGGCAAAGCCCTGAAGCTTCCAACTGTATGAACATAGTCAAGTCACTTAGACTCTCTGAAATGCAATAGCCTCATCTGTTTCGGGGCAGGTACTGGGTGTATGTGTGGGCTAATGCATCAAACTGCAAAATCATTTGAACTGCAAGGTTGGTGGTTCAAGCTCACCAGCTGCTCCTTGGAAACCTTATATAGGGTTGTTATGGGTCAGAATTGACTCAATGGCACTTAACAACAACACACACTTAGACTTCTTAGGAGGATTAAGTGAGGAAACACATGAGGAGATGCCTGGCCCAGTGTCTGACATATTGTAAATGCTTTGTTCTTCTTTCTTCTTGGGAAAGTCTGCAGTCCTGACACTGACCAGATCTAGAAGAGTGACACTGAGACCTTGTCCAGTTAGTGTCCAGTTCGGAGACCAGATGTAATCTGAGACTGGGGCTTGGGCTAAGGGTATATATATTGTTGTGTAGTACTGAGTTGCTCTGTCCTTGGGTTCCCAGATTTCTTTACCCCCCTCACATGCCTGGCACAGCTTAGAAGCTGCTTGCCCACTCTTCAACTGTGTCCTCAGCAGCCCCTCTCCCCAGCCCCTTCCAGAAGGGAACAGAGGCTCAGCCCCTGAGAGGCGGAGGGTGGGTCCTGTGGAGGCTCAGACCTGCCCCAAATACTGCATAGATTCCTGGAGGTGGCTCCCAGAATAGTTCCTTTGAAACCACATGACCCTGAAAGTGTATGTGTGGGGGGGTGGACTGGGGAGGGTGGGGGTTGACCCCCAGAGTTCAGCTCTGTGCGACCAGCTGTGCTCCCTGTCCAGGTCCTGGGCCCAGAGTTATGCTCTATAGTCTTGCTTTTGGGACATAGAAGAGGAGGGATGGGGAAGGAGGGGTAAAGGCATCAGCTGGAAGGGTGGAAATTGGACTTCTACCAGACCTGAGGCCAGAGGCTCCACAAGGTCTGGAATCTGCGGAATTGTGTAAAAATCAATTCTGACATTCTCTGGATATATCTGTCAAGAAGATATGGAGGAAGCAAGCAAGTGAACCAGAGGCAGAGAGATGTGAGGGACAGGTAAGAGTGCAGAGAGAGAATGAAGAGATGGAGGAGAGCGCTTGATGGTGTGAGAGATGGACAGAGAGGACCCTAACTGAGAGAGAGAGTTGATAAAGGAAGAGAAAGATATGGGAAGAGGGAGGAGAGAGAGAATCCAAAAGGGAGAGAAAGAAGGACAGAAGAGAGAAAAGGGGGGTGAAGAGAGAGGCAAGGAGACAGAGATTCTGAGAGAAGAGAAGAGGAAGAAAATGCAAAGAGGAAGAGAGAAGAGAAAAGGTTAGACATGAACAGATTGGAAGATAGATAGATGGAATGAAGAAGGAAAACAGGGAGAATAACAGAAGGTAGTCTTGGAGGGAGAAATGGGTCAGGAGTCAATTTGGGGGACCCCAGGTTCTACAATACCCTCATCCCAAAATACGCTGGCTGGGAGTCTTCAACCATGGCCAAGGGAGGGGTCCGCATGCCTGGCTCCCTTGTATTCTCTCTGTGATGTCTGGCATTCTCTAAATGATCTATTAGAGCAGAGTGAGTTCTACAAATGCTTCCACCCACCACCTCCCCCCTGGGGAAACGTACTATATTCGTAAGGTGACTCATTCTTGCTGCCACAGCCCCTGGGGATCTGAGGCAGAATGCTCCTCATGAGTTCACCTTCAAAAGGCCACAGGGACAGTGGGATAGTT
>NW_006408589.1:8769468-8770636 GCF_000296735.1 Chrysochloris asiatica
GGGGCGCGGGGGCGGCAGTGAGTGTGTGTGAAAGGAAAGAGTCAGAGTTTCTGATCCCTTCAGTGTTAGTGTTAATCCTCCTGGTCAACATGGCAGAGTGATGGTGGAATATTTTCCCATATTTCAGTGGATGTTGTGAAGTGAGAGTCTGGGGAGAGCTTGAAGTGAAGGTTTTTCTAGAGCTTGAAGTGAAGGTTTTTCTAGTTACCACTTTTGGGATATATCACAAAAACTTAACTAAAATTCCTTGTTTCTCTTGGAAGGATATGTAAAGTGAATTTGTTTTTCAAGTTGCAGCTCAATCCCATTTCATGTTGTCTTGGTTCCACATGACCAAAACACCAAATCAAACCAGTTGCCATAGACTGGATGTTATGACTCATGGTCACCACATATGTGTCAGAGAAAACCTGCTCCACTGAGTATCGAGGGTCTGATTTTTCAGAGATAAATTGCCAAGTCTTTCTTTTGAGGTTCCTGTATGTGGACTTGAACCTCCAACCATTTCATTAGCATCCAAGTATGTCTGTCAACCATAGGCACTGGCCAGGGATAGCTATTTTCTCCTATTGAACTGGTGTGACTTGGTGCAGCCATCCTGAGTTGTTCAAAGCAGCATTGGATCCAGACAGCAGCATAACAGTGCAGATGCATACCAGTGGCTGCAGATGAGAAAGGTATGATTCTCTCTGGTCCCCCACATTCTCCTAGTGATCAAAGACAAGGCCAATTTCCACCCTCACCCATCACCTGCACAGCTCCTGCTCTGCCAGAAGTGGGAGCTACTCCTTTGTAAGTCAGGCACTGGGTGCATCATCCCTGCATCTGGGGGTGGGTGGACTCTGCTTCTTCAGGCCAGTAGAATGTGCAGAACTGGTCTCTGACCAACTCTGGAGGAGCAGGAACTCTCCTAACATGCCTTCTTGCCTCCAGCTGCCCTCTGGGCCTGAAAGAGTTCCTTCTGGAAACAAAGATTCTGACCTCAGCCACTGTTAGGCCTGCACAAACTACTCTGGACCAGGTTCCCTGACCACAGATGACACCTAAGCCTACAGGAACTCCATTGAGGGCCAGACACGCCATCCTCTCACCTCTCTCTATCCCACTTCATGAGCTCCTTGGCTAGCAGAGGGTATAAATCCATACTGAGTAACCTGACCCCCAAGAG
>NW_006408589.1:8771388-8773152 GCF_000296735.1 Chrysochloris asiatica
CTTTATTCTTTTTTCTCTCTCTTTTTTCTTGTGTGTTTGTTTTCTTCTTGTTTTTATTTATTTTTTCTTGTATGTTTTGTGCCTCACCTGATGGAGACAGCAACAGTGCAGGTGCAGCCCAGTAACAACCTTCATACCACCTGAAGCTAAACCCAATGGGCAAGAGTCACTATCAGCATCTTAGGATACCATCAACAGGAATAACTTACATGGGACTAGAATTCCAGAACAGGAAGAGACAAAAACACATACACACACAAAAATTGTCAGTGTTGTTAGAAGAAAACTTTTCTAACATCATGAAATATAAGAAGATAACCATTCAAGAAGCTGAATGGGGTGGTGGTGGTGCTACAAAGGCACAAAGTGACTGGCTTACGAGCTTTCAAGAGACTAGTTTCAGAGGGTGTGGGAGAAGGTAGAATCTTCATTGAATGGTTTCCAACCTGTCTGGATGGGGCTGATGAAAGGAAATGGGGATAAGACTCTTGTGGTTCAATAGTGAATAATTGCTACCATGATTGACTGTGAGTGTTGCAAATATAAAGCTAGATGTTTTGTAACAAAAGGAGGGGAGTGGTTGAACTTGTAGTTCAGGAGTGGTGGACCCTGGGACCATCAAGGGAGAAGAACAGAGTGTGGGGCCCTATCCAGATAAGCAGCGATGCCAGAGATGGAGGCAGAGATGATGACCTGGAGAGACAGAACCACTGGGGACTCAGGGAGGGAGAGGGGCTATGTGCAGACGGCTGGGGGGCAGGCTTGTGGGGTGTACCCTTTGGTTGTTTGAATGATTATATATTCCTGAGTGCTTCAGTGTACATTAAAAAAAAAAAAAAGCAAAAAGCAAAAACAGAAGGAATGGAAGCAAATGATGTTGAATGATGATGCATGGAGGGGATTGTAACCATGGCAATGAAATGAAATACAATAGGATGAATGTAAAGCTAATGTTTTCCCATGTAAACTATCACTCAATTCACAATAAAAACATAAAAAAAAAAAAAAAAGAAGAAGCTCTGATTTCTCAGAAGAAACCATACAGGCGAAGGCAATGGGATGACAGATATAAAACTTTGAAAGAAAAAAAATTGCCAACCAAGAATCATATACCTAGAAAAATTGTCCCTTAAATGCAACTGTGAAATGAGGACACTTCCAGATAAACTAAAATTAAAGGAATTTGTAAAATCCAGAACAACTTTACAAAGAATACTAAGTGGACTTCTTTGGACAGAGAAAAATAACAGACAATAATCTGAGAATAACATACAAGACAAGGCCTCCCAGAAGTCAATTCAGATATAAATCAAATACTGTAGATCTGATCCTAACTCATAGTGGCCCCACAGAGCAGCTGATGGGTTTAAATTGCTGAGCTAGTGGTTAGTAGTCCAGTGCTTATCCTACAGCACTACCAGGGCTCCTCAGAAAAAAATCCAAAGTAAAACACACCTACAAGACTGCAAATAGGGAACTGGAGATACCGATTTATGATGACGATAACTACAAAGCAAAAAAGAGGGAATAGTGTAGTTGCAGAACTTCTAAATAGCAAGGAAGTCAAGTAGATTTCAAGACAGAACAGACTGTTTTAAATTTGGGAAGAAAATAATAAATTATATGGCAACTACAAAAAATGAGGGGAAAATCATTAAGACTTGTTGTTGTTGTTGTTAGGTGAGATCCTGTCGGTACTGACCCATAGTGACCTTATGCACAACAGAACTAAACACTGCCTGATCCTGGGCCAACCCCACTACT
>NW_006408589.1:8773501-8784618 GCF_000296735.1 Chrysochloris asiatica
ACCATGGCTTGGGTCAGGCACACCTTAGTCCTCAAGCTGGCATCTTTGCTCTTCAACCCCTTAAAAAAGTCTTGTGCAGCAAATTTGCCTAATGCAATACGTTGGTTGATTTCTTGACTGCTGCTTCTGTGAGCGTTGATAGCAAACATTAAAACATCAGCAATAAAAAAAGTGACAGGAAAACCCATAAACATAATGAGCTCACTACAGCAAATTATGTGGAACAAAGAAACTAGCAGCACCACAAAAACACACATAACAAAATAACAATATGAAATTCATACCTATAGATAATTACATTGAATGTAAATGGATTAAACACACCAAGCAAGAGACAGAATAGCAGAATGGATACAAAAGCAGGATCCATCAATATGTTGTCTCTAACCAACACACCTTACATACAAAGAAGAACGGATATACAAACTTTGGTACATATACACAGTGTAAACCATGCAGTGTTAAAGAATAATAATGAAAATCTGTCAAACACCTCAAAACATGGATGAACCTGAAGGACACCGTACTGAGTGAAATTAGTCAGGTACAAAAAGGAAAAATATTGTATGAGAATGCTGTTATAAAAACTCAAAAAATGGTTTTCACACTAAAATTATTACCAGATTATTGATTATTACCAGAACTGGTAGGGAAGAAGGGAGGGCAGACACATGTCAACTTGGGTGGTAGTAAGAAGGAGGTTGGCAGAAGAATGATGAAGACATGGGAAGACACAGGGAGAAGTACAAAAGTTAAAGGCCACTGAGGTAAATACTGTTATATACACAATTCTGCAATAACGGTGACCTATGGATAGAGACAAGGAGCTCTGGTAGCGTAGTGGTTACGAATTGGGCTGCGAACCTTAAGGTCAGCGGTTCGAAACTACCAGCCGCTCTGCGGGAGAAAGATGAGGCTCTCTACTCCCGTAAAGATTTACACCCTTGGAAACCCTGTACAGGGTCGCTATGGGTCGGAACCGACTCGACGGCACTTAACAACAACAACAACATGGATAGAGACATAGGCTGAATGGGTGTTGTGGGAGAATGAGTGGGACTATATCCACAAATATAAATAGATTTGACAGAGGATATGGGTACATGGTGTTAATCTTTGCTACAAGCGTATCTATGAATGTGGTGGAGCACACGGGTCAAAATTGTGAAAAATTCTTAGACATTACCAAACACCTTGAGGGAAAGAGTTGATGGGCCTGGGAGCTCAGATGTGTAGTTTTAGGGAACACCATGGTCAAAGCGGAGTCCTGGTGTGAAGCTGGACTGCAAAGTCGTTTGAACCATGTTGGTGGTTCAAGCTCACCAGCTGCTCCTTGGAAACCCTATGCAGGGTTGCTATGGGTCAGAACTGACTAGACAGCATTTAACAACAACAATATGGTCAAAGCAGTCTTGGTGTGGCACTGTGGGATAATGCACTGGACCGTAAGGTCAGTTTGAATTGCAAGGTTGGCAGTTCGAACTCAGAAATTGAAACTTAAAGTTGCTTGGAAACAATTAGTTCAGTTTCCATGACCTTGAGACCAGCAGAACTAGATGGTGCCTGGTGATCACTACCAATTGCTCTGAAAGGGATCTCATTAGATGGTTTTGGATAGAATGGGAAAAAAACGTAGAACACTCAAAATCATCAAGAAGACCATACTTAGAGTCAAGATCATTCAGTAGCTCTTTAAACTGGCAACTGTTAAGTCTTCTGCTTTTGACAAAATTTAGGCATGACACTACTGTTGACATCACACTGTTGAGCCTCAAGGACTTTGCACAGAGACTGTCTTGGTGTACGATGCAGTGGCATATAATTATATCACTTGGATCAAGACTGAGATGATTCAGTTCTTTCTTGACAAATGCAATTAACTTTTTTTATGAGCCAAACATGGCTGGACCTCCATCTGTCATCAGGCCACTTAACTTTTCAAATGTTAGCTCATTTTTTTCCATTGATTAAAGTCTCTCAAACAAGCCTTCACCTCTTGTAATGCCATGCATGGCTTCCAGTGACAGCAGTTCCTCTTGCATGTCATACTCTGCAGTTATCCCATGAATGAAAATGGCCAGTTGGACAGTATTTGCTATATTTGCTATCTTGTGACAAGCCCTAGAGAAAAATTGGAAATCTTCTGTAGAATCCTTCAGTGTTTTTTCAATATCTTGGGCTGAGTCAGTAATCTGATCTGAGATGGTTCTTCGAGACAAACTAACACTCTGAAACAATTGTACTGTGTCTGGTGCTAACAACTCAACAGCAGCCACCATGTACTCTTTCACAAACTCTCCTTCTACACCAGGCCTCAGATTCTTTGAGATTAACTCCCTCACTACATAGCTCTGTTGAATAACGTTGTCTTTGTTATAGTAAGGCCTCGTGAAAGCGATTTGTTGTGATTCCAAACTCTGCTGAAGAACATTGATTTTTATCCGGAAGCATTTGGCCTCCCAATTCACTGAGTTTAGCATGTTTTGAGCTGTAATGATGCTCCAGACTGGCTTTTTTCATTACTACTAATGCATTGTCACAAACTAGGCACACAGGTTTGCCTCTGACTTCAACAAAAGATAATCATTTGTTCATTTCTCTTGGGAAGTTCAACATGCTGCATCAACTTTTCTTTTCTTTGTAGTCTTCATTTGCAGGATGTCACACCACTTAAGTTTTTATAATTGTCAAGTGTGTGTCCATCACCAGCACTGTGATTATTTGCTTTGATTGATGTTCTAATCGTGCATCTTGGATTTGGAACATACCCAACTTTCCTATCATCAACTCCTGAGGTTTTTCTGTGCCCTGTAATTTCCTTAATCTTCATCTGAGATTCAGTTTTTGTGAGGATTGTTGATTATGGATGTGTGGATAAAGATTGTATTGGAGTTATTGTCTGTGTCAACAAAGAAGTGTACAACATCATTTTCATTCATCGGAAGCAAGGTCATCAGCATCATGAGGAATCATCTCATCACATCTTGTCTCATCATCACAGGACCACAGTAGTTTTGCCACAGTGTGTTAACACTTTCATGTGTGTGCATTCCCAGCCTGCCTGGCACTGACTGAGTCACAATACAGGCAGCTGGGTCTATCCTGTCATGTACTTGTATGTGTCCTGCTTATCCCGTCATGGAGGTTTCTTGCTTGTCCCTCAAAATTTATGTTATTATTATAGTTCACTTAATATAAATTTACATTGCTATGAAAAAAGCTCTTAGATTTATTGAATTTCGAGTCCCGCCTGTGGTTGCCTTGGCAGGACCACCCCTGTTTAGACCATTTTAGTCTGGAAACCTGTTCAACATCATAGCAACATGTAAGCCTCCACTGGGAGACAGGTGGTGGCTGCACATGAGATGCATAGGTCAGGAATCAAATCCAGTCTCCTTCATGGAAAGTGCAAATCCCACCACTGATGCACCAGTGCCCTCAGTGGGAGTGTGGTTTCAAATAAACACCCACGTGAGCAACTTGCATATGAATGAACTCCACCAAGCATCCCAGACAAGAAATCCACTTTTGGCTATCATCCCATGTAATATTTTTAATTTATGAGTTAGTCTAAACTTTAACAAGGGTCACACCAAATCTAATATGACTTATTTGAAATACTGAAAGACAAAGTGAAATCTCTTTGAGTAAAGAGTGCAGGATAGCAGTAGCAAAATGCATCTCTTGGTAAGTATCCCAAAGACATGGCTGTGAATATACCAGTTCTAAGGAGCTCTGGTAGCGTAGTGGTTACGAATCGGGCTGCGAACCTTAAGGTCAGCGGTTCGAAACTACCAGCCGCTCCGCGGGAGAAAGATGAGGCTTTCTACTCCCGTAAGGATTTACACCCTCGGAAACCCTGTGCAGGGTCGCTATGGGTCGGAACCGACTTGACGGCACTTAACAACAACAACAACATATCAGAAGAAGGCAGTATTGGTGGAAGAAGGCTTTGAAGTTAATTTGATTTTGGGTTAATAAAAGTCTTTCTCTAAAAGTCCCTTTCTCTCTCTTTCTCTGACTGCTTTGACCTTACATACTGTTTCACTTCCACAGCATGGCAGATAAAATCTTCCATAATTCTATCAGGACTCTGGATACTTTAAAAAATATCAGTGCCTAGATCCCATCCAAGAACAACTACATTAGACTTTCTGGGTATAAGAAGTCAGGATGTGATGCTACAGGATAAAGCTCTGAACTGCTAACCACTACGTTGGCAGGTCACACCCACTAGCTGTTCTTTGAAACCTTATACAGAGTCGCTATGAGTCAGAACTGACTTGATAACACTTAGCAACAACAACAATGACTTTTGAGGTAAAGGTGGCTCCCAAAACACTAATTTGTTGTTGTTGTTAAGTACTATTGGTTCAAATGGACATTGCAGTCCAGTGCATTAACTCATAGTGCCACATCAGGACTCCAAAACACTAATAAACTGTAGGAGTCCTGGTGTGGCGCTTTAGGTTCAAACCAACCAGCCACTCCTTGGAAAACCCTATACAGGATCACTATGAGTTGGAACTGAATCAATGGCACTTAACAACACCAACCACATTGAGCTGGGAGTCTTTCAGAAGTTACTTCAGTTACCTGATCTTCAATTTTCTCAAAGGTAAGCTGAAGCAAAGGACTGTGCATATTTTATGGGCTGTTGTGAGTATTTTATAATATAATACCCATGAAATATATAATATAATATATTTTATAATATAATAACATATTTTATAATATAATACCCATATCATGCCTGAAAAACAGTAGATGTTCAAGAATTGATGATTGTTGCAATTATTGTTGTTATTCTTATTAATAAACATTGGCTAACTAACTCTACTGCACTTAACAACAAAAACAAGAATCACTGGCTAAAAGTGCTACCCTTCCCTGAATATTGGAGAAAGCACGTGAAGTTGATCTAAAACATCCAGGGATGAAGTAGGTGGGGCACTGTGAGGGGAAGACTAATGGTGTGACACAGGAAGTGACCTATGATGTATAAATGGTGGATATTTCCTTAGAGTGGATTCCAAGAAGGGAGTTTCTTTTTCTGCTAACATCTGTTTCAACTGTATCAGTATCTCCTGTCTCCTCAGTTGGTCTAATATACCACTGCTAAAGAGGGAGTCTTGGTGTGGTACCGTGGGCTGATGCACTGGACTGCAAAGTTGCTTTGAACTGCAAGGTTGGTTTGAATCACAAAGCTGATGGTTCAAACTCATCAGCTGCTCTTAGGAATCTTATGCAGGGTCACTATGAGTCAGAACCGACTTGACAGCACTTAACAACAACAACTACAACAGTAGCAAAGAGAACAACACAGCATGTCTGGCAAAAATGATTGCTCACAAAGTACAAGTATCCCGCAGCCACAGCCAACATTCAGAGACCCATGTTAGAGGGAAGCAATCTGTTTTTAAAACCAATTGAAAAGGGCTGGTCTTCAAAGAATTTACTTTATTGTGTATGTGAACAAGAAATATGCCTCAGAACTATGGGTTTGGAAGCAAGAAATAGGAATTGTAGTTCAGATATAACGATGTGGGCCACTCAGAAAAGAATCCGACAGGGACTATGCCTTTCCTATCACTACAAAATAAGCTATTTGAGGCTCCAAAAAGTACATGGAACAATTCCATTATCTTTTAATTCCATTTTGCCACAAACTTTTTGAAAGCCCCTTGTAAATGCTGTACTGTTGTTGTTATTTGCTGTTGAATCAGCTACAATTCATGGCTACCCCAAATACAATAAGGTGAAAAATTGTCTAATCTTTCATCATATTAATGATCATGGGTTTGATGGAGTCTCTTTGTGGGACCACAGTGTCTATTTCGAGTGCTTTCCAACGTAAGAGTCTCATTTTCCAACACTCTAATGATATCATGTTTGGTAAGGTGGAGGGTCAGAGAAAAAGAGGAAGACCCCCAACAAGATGGATTAGCAAAGTGGCAGCATCAGTGGGCTCAAGCGTGGCAACAATTGTGAGGTTGGCCCAGGATTGAGCAGTGTTTCGTTGTGTTGTGCACAAGGTTGCTATGAGTCGGTACTTACTCAATGGGACCTAACAACAACAACAACAACAATAGGTCAGAGCAGTCTTTCATTCTGTTGTGTATAGGGTCACTAAACCAGACCCAACTCGATGGCACCTAATAACAACAACAGATATGATTAGACGTAAACACTTGGCCAAGGTGAACTCTACCTTGTTCACATGTCTTCTCTTCAGTCAATCGACTACAGATTGATAAGAAATATAAAGATCATAAAAGAAAAAGAGGTATAATTTTCAGCTTCAGTGAGGGATTAAAATATTGAGTGTGTCGAGAAAATATGTTTGAAATCTTTATATTAGAATAGCATAATTGAACAGTCTTGAAGTTAATCTGGAAACATGAACATGATTTCAACCTAAAATAAAATCTTTCCCCACATCTGTCACTGAAAGTGACCACAGTAACAGCAGCAGCACTTGTGTTAATTACACATTTTATGTGCCTCTTGAAGCCCAGATCCCTGTCTCTGTTACTTTCCTCATGTGATGGTTAAGGTTATGTGGCAACTTTGTTGGGCCATGATTCTCAGTGGGTTGGCTTTTATGTGGTAATCATCCCCCATGAGATCTGATATAACATAATGACTTCTATGATGAGATTCACTATGAGTTAATCAATTGAAAGGGAGTCTTCTCAGGGCTTTGGCCTGCTTCCAATATACGTGGACTTAATGGCAAAAAGATCTATTTTTTGCTGGATGTGGATTCTGCATCATATGACCTCTAGTTATTTGGACTTGAGCCAGCAGCCTGCCGTATTGCCTACAGCCCCTAGGAGTTGTCAGCAGCTGCCATCTTGCCCGTTCACCTTGGGCTCATCAGCCCTTGCAGCTTCATGAGTCAGGATAAGCCTACAGTCTGCCATCTGACCCACAGACTTGGAACTGACCTGCCTCTACAGTTGTGTGAGCCATTGTCTTGAGATAAATCTCTCTGTATACATACATATATAAGCTTCACTGGTCTTGCGTCTCTAGAGAATCTAGCCTAAGACACTCCACTGAAAGAAACAGGGAGGTCATTGGAGATCAACTGATTCCAAGTCTTGGTTGTATAGGGTTGAATCAGAATAGGCCAGGAAATTACTCTCATGGCCAGAAAGCAAGGATGTGCTCGAAAATGTCACATAGTAGTTCTAAAAGGATAAAGAAGTTAGATTAAAGTGGATTCCACTAGTCAAGCTCTGACAATTTGAGTATCAGATGAAACTGATAATTATTGTTAATTAAAACACATGGAATCTGCAAAGGGCCATAAATTCCTAATGAAGCTACAAAAAGAAAAGTTGATATATATTGTACAAAAAGGGTGAACATAATAGGATTTCATTTATAATATTTTAATATCAGACTTGTACTATACTTAAGTGCTACTATTTCTTCTATTAAATATATGTTGGTTTAGTAAGTATAAAGACTTTGCTTTACTCTTGCAAAGAGAAAAGCGTGGAATTTAAATAGGTCTAAGTAGCTCTGGCAGTGTAGTGGTTACGAATCAGGCTGTGAACCACAGGGTCAGCAGTTCGAAACTACCAGTTATTCCATGGGAGAAAGATGAGGCTTTCTTCTCCTGTAAAGATTTATAACCTTGGAAATCCTGTACAGGGTCACTATGAGTTGGAACCGACTCCATGACACATAACTAACCAATAGTCTAGGAGTCCTAGTGTGGTGCTGTAGGGTAAGCACTGGACTACAAGTTTGATTTTAACCACAGGTTAGTGGTTTAAACTCACCAGTTCCTCCTAGGAAATCCTATACATGGTGATTCAACAGCTTTGAACAACAACAACAATAATAGTCTTGGACTAGCATCCACCTGACAGTTTGTTGTTCTGTGGTGGCTTATTTGTCGTGATGATGAAAGATAAGCCGTCAATATTTCTGATATCATGAAATAGGCACCCATGATAAACAGGTCTCAGATTAAGACAAGTTTGGAAGAAAAGTCTGGAGAACTACTTCCAAAAATTGTTTTGTTAAGTGCTGTTGAGTCAGTTTTAACTCATAGCAACCCTTAGGGTTTCTAAGGAACAGTTGGTGAGTTTGAACCACCGACCTCACAGTTAGCAATCCAATGCTTATCCTACAGTGAAATGCCAGGATTAAAAAAAAAAATTAGTATGTAGAAAGTTTAAGGATCACAATATAATATTGTCCCAGTTGCCTGTTTTGTTCATGCTATAAACAAAGATCACTAGAGGAGCACATCATATTTGGTGAAGTAGAGGGCTAGCGATTGTGATTAAGACCCATGGTGTAATGGATTGTCCCAGTAGCTATAACAACAGATTCAAACATTCTAGCAACCTTAAGGATGATGTAGGGCTGGGTAATGTTTTATTCTAGTATACGCCTCCATGAGTCTGATTCAACTCATGGCAGGTATCTATCTATCTTTATATAATTGCCTTGGGAAAAATATAAATTAGTAGTCCTTCATGATAACTGTAGAAAGTGAACCAAAAATGGTGGTTGTTGTTATTGTGTGTTGTGGAGTTGGTTCTGACTCATAGCAACCCTGTACAGAGTTTATAAATCTTTACAGAAGCAGAAAGCCTCATCTTTCTCCCATGGAATAGCTGGTAGTTTCAAACTGCTAACTGTGAGGTTAGCAGCCTGATTTGTAACCACTACACTACCAGAGATCCTTAACAACGGTGCTAGGAGACAGTGAATTGCTCAGATTTTTTCATGAGGACAGTAAATTGCTGAGCTTCATACATCTTCTGCTAGAAGATGAAACTCATCACTTTAGGAAAACCACATTTTGGACAAAAAGACCTGTGTGACAGGACAGACTTTTTTGATGAGATCATGGTTAAACTGAAGTACAATAATTTTGATTGAAATATGCCCCCCAGAAAGATATGTTGAAGTCCTAATCCCTTGTACCTTTGAGTGTGGCCTTATTAGGATGAAGGGTCTTTGAAGATGTTGTCATATAAATTAACATAAGATTATACTGGAGTTGAGTGGATCCTGAGAATATTGCGAGTCTCATGGGCTTCCAGAAGAACAAACAAATCTGTGTTTGAGGAAGTACAACCAGAGTGTTCCTTAGAGGCCAGGATGCTGAGACTTTGTCTCTCATACTTTACATGCTCTCAGGAGGGGTCAATCTCAGCAGAAGGACATGGTGTCTGATAAAATGGAGGGTCAGAGAAAAAGAGGAAGACCCTCAATGAGATGGATTGATACATTGGTCATAGTCATGGGCTTAAATGTAACAATTGTGAGAATGGAGAAGGATCGGGCAATGTTTCACTCTGTTATGTGTAGAGTCGCTATGAGTGGGAACCAACCGAACTGCTAACAAGGGCGGGTCCTAATCTCATGTAGCCAGTGTCCTTATAAAAGAGGAACAAGTAACAGAGAGAGACAGACAGCAGGGGGAGGAGGTGGGAGGGAATCATGTGAAGATGCATGTTGTTGTTAAGTGCTGTTAAGTTGTTTCCGACTCACAGCGACTCTGTATAGGGTTTCTGAGGCTGTAAATTTCTGTAGAAGCAGAAAGTCTCATCTTTCTCATGCAGAACATCTTTGTGGTTTGCATTTCAGTGCTTATCCGCACTCCTCTGAAAATGCTTAAGGAGAGACAAAGAAGGATCTTCTAGAACCTTCAAAGAGAACATGTTGGTCCTGGTGATACCCTCAGTTTGGAATCCTAGCCTTCATAACTGACAAAATCAATTTCTGTTAATTAAGCCACCAGATTTGTGGTAATTTGTTACAATAAGCCTAAAAAAACCGAATACAAACATTTATGGGAGTCCCAAACAGAAATCAGTAGCTTCAAAACTACTGAACTGACGTAATATTATTCTTTAATTTTGGTTCTGGAAAAAAAAAATCTGTACTCTTGGGGGAAATTGGATCTTTTACAGGAATCCTAGCAATGCATCATATTACCTCTAGGCAAGTAACTCTGACAAGGTATAAGAATAAGTTTAAAAATAATGAAAAGACAAGTATATTTATGACGTCTGTGCTTTTATAATAATTTTAAGGATAATGTTTCTTAAGGGTAATTGTTGATTCCTGCTCATGGCAACCCCAAGTGTGTACAGTAGAACTGCTCTAGAGGTTTTTCAAGGCTATGGGTCGGACCCGACTCGATGGCACTTAACAACAACAACAACAACAAACCTTAGGAAGGAAATCCCTAGAACTGTCTTTTGAGGAGTCTCTGGGTGGGTTCGAACCACCAACCTTTTGGTTAGTAGTCCAGTGTTTAATCATATGAGTATATACTTGTCTTGGTGTGGCACTGAAGGATAATGCACTGGACCCCAAGCTGGTTTGAACCACAGTTCAGATTCACCAGCTGCTCCTTGGAAACCCCGTGTAGGGTCACTACAAGTCAGCACTTAACAGCAACAACATATATTTGTGAATCATTTTGATACTTCGCATGCATTTTGACAGATTTTTTAGGTATTTGGAGCTTTTAGGAGGGTCTGATGCATTCCATTTATGGTTTTACTTCAAAGTTTTAGAGACTGTAGTTAAATAGTGTTCTAGCAAATAAGTTTGGGAAACCTTAATTGATTCAATTTTTAATAGGTTTTGACTTACCAATTATGTAAATGATGTTTGAATGTCGAGAAGAATATTATCTAATAGATATAAAAGGTTGGGGAGCTAAATATTAAGCAAAGCATAAATAGAATAAATGTTCCTCCCAGTGATCAACATCCCTCAGATATTAAAGGACCTATCAACACTCAAAACTCTGGACTCTCTGGGTAAGTACAGTATGACCAGGTAAGTATCATCCTTATGAAACTGTACTCAGAACACAGGGACTAAAACTTCTTTTTGCCTTGGGGTGTGCTGTGTTATGCTTGCATTTGAATAAAGAGTTTCTTAGAAATAGGAACATGTTCATGTCCCACCAGATTAATCAAACAAATTAATCTGTACTATGCAGAAGGTGGGATTCCCTGGTTAGTACAACTGGTTCATGTACTCAGCTGCTGACCAAAAGGTTGGTGGTCTCAGCTCACCCAGAGGTATCTAGTAACCTATAAGAGGACTTCAAAAACTTCCTGGGG
>NW_006408589.1:8786103-8788168 GCF_000296735.1 Chrysochloris asiatica
AATTTCCCATCTCAGAAGATTCTGGATGGGGTTCAAGGTTCCCCCTATGGTCTTATGTGATGCAGAGGCTCCACAGGAAGCCTTCTTCACTGGGCACATTGTAGCCCCATTTTAGATATTCCAATCAGTTATAGGCAGAAGATGGACTTACAAGCTTTCTATGGTGATATTTCTGCCTATTCCTTTCTTTCCCCCTCAAAGCACTCATCATATTCTTATTTTTATTTAATACAGAAAAGTGTTCTTATGTAAGAAACAATAGCTTATAGTCCCTTGTGTTGCCCCAGCTGATGACTTCTTTAAAATGCCCGCAGGTGACACATTTCCCAATTCTCTTAACAGTCAAAGGGAAAGATTTCCTCATTGCAGATTTGCCTCCTGTCTGATGACACCACACATTTTTAGATGCCTCTGGTCTGATGTCTTCCTGGCAGGTTATTTGCAATTCTACTTTTCAGTTGAAAGAAAATGGGATTGAGACATTTAGGAGCAAATGCTCTGAATACACGGAAAATTCTCTGTTTGCCTTTCCTTTTCATTAACCACGTCGAGAGTCCAGCATGAAATTCAGAGACAAATTGGTGTTTCATGTTGGAAATGTTCCACTATCTGTGTCACTTTTATTCACCCTCAGCACCTTGGAAAGTTCACTGAAATGTAATCTTGAAAGCTAGCACCTTGCAAGGAATCCTTTCTGTTTTACTTTGGAGCTTACCAATGTGTCCTATTTTGAAAAGTAACCTAAGATGACAAAATTCTCTCATAGAAACTCAGACATGGAGGTCCTTGTTATTACAATGGAAAACTGTAGTTGATAAGAAGGTGGTTCCCCTGGGAAACTGACCAGGAGAAATTGACACTGTACAGTGTCTGTACAGTCATGTCAAACTGGAGTCTGTACAGTCATGTCAAATCCTCAGGTATGGGCTGAGCTCAGAGTCCCTGGAGATCATCAGTACTGACCAAGAGGTAAGAAACCCTCTGAAGAATGGCAGAGGCACTTCCCACAGGCTGAGTAATCTACACCTAAATTGGGACTGTCATAGGGAAGTTCATACCCCAACCACGTGTGCTGCTGTGTTTCCTGGTCCATAAAAGAAAACACATGAAGAGAAGTCTTTGCCTATGTCAGTAATAGCTTTCTGCCCATCACGCCATCAAGCTGTATGATAATTAAGCTTGGAACGTACAAAATATATTTAGCAAATATCCCCACCATACTGTATGTTTGGATCAAGTTCAAAATCTTTATGTGGCTGTAGACAATCCATCATTTGGGTCCTATTCAGCTTTATAGTTCATTTTACACTACTTGCTTCTTTGAGCATAAGGTTATGTTGAATTCTTCTCTAGCTCCCAAGTACCTTCAAGAGTACCTGCACAGATAAGCCCTTAAGAATATGTGTCTAATAAATGAGTGATGGTCAATAGGCACTAATGACTCTAAACCAGATTATTAAGTAAAGAGTTAAGAGCAACCCCCGAAATAAACATCTTTGAAAGGCAATTCTAACTTAGCCTTTTAGAAAGAAATTTTTATATTCTTATAGATATCTATTAGTGTGAATTTCCAGGTACAGGTAGCATAAAGGTAATGTCTTTCCCTTTGGACCCTTTGTAACACCCTTTGTAAAACAGTTTACATTTCAAAACTGTCTCTGTGTTCATAATTTATGTCGAGCATTACTGCCGGGGCATAATGAGAACTTTTGGATTTTTCCTGGAGAATTTGAAATTCTGTGCTGTATAATAGGAAGTGATTTGTTAGCTTGTGGGCTCATGACACTAGTCCTTGAGAAGGGATAGTCAAAGGAAGAGCACAGGAACCGGTGACTTTATTGACCCAAATTTGCTTTACAATAAAAATCTCAGTTTAGCAAGCATTACAGTAGTGAGTTCTGGTGGTACATTGATTACTCCTTCATCTGCTCACTGAAAGATTGATGGTTCAAACCCACCAGTAGCTCTGAAGAAGAAGAAGAAGCAACACCCCGCCCCCCCCCAAAAAAAACAAAAAACTGATAAGATTACAGCCAAGAAAACCCTATGGGAGAGTTGTATTGTG
>NW_006408589.1:8793819-8807761 GCF_000296735.1 Chrysochloris asiatica
ATGTATTAGGAAGTTTTCCATCCTCCTCTATATTTTGGAATAATTTGAGTAGAATTTGAGTAGAATTTGTATTGTGTTTTAAAGGGTCACTATGAGTCGAATCAGCCTAACAGCACACAAAACACACAACAGCAACAGCTACCATTTCAGTGAATCACATCACTATTCCCAAGATCCTAACTTTGACATGAGTATTCTTGAAAGATGAAAATCAAGACAAGTTATAGTAGATCTGGTTTTTACAGCTAAACAAGAATCTTTTCTTATGCATTATTTTTACCAACAGTATCTGGAAGTGTAGTGGTTACAAATCAGGTGGCTAACCTCAAGGTCTGCAGTTCGAAACTACCAGCTGTTCCATGGGAAAAGGTGAGTCTTTCTGCTCCCGTAAAGATTTGCAGCCTTGGAAACCCTGTGCAGGGTCACTATGAGTTGGAACCAGCTCCACGGTATTTAACAACAACAACGACATGGTATAATGGCTAAGTGCTCAGCTGCTAACCAAAAGGTTGGTGGTTCAAACACAGTTGCTCTGTGGGAGAAAGGCTTGGTGATCTATTCCCATAAACATTATAGTATTGATAACTCTATAGGACAGTTCTACTCTTTCATTTGGGGTTGTGATGAGTTGTAATTGAATCAGCAGTACCCAAACACACACCTTTAAATAATTAGCCACTGGGAGGAAGGTGAAGGGGCTGGGAGTATGTGGATTGGAAAGAAGCATGGGGATTGGAACACAGATTGAAACAGAAGAGGAATGTACTGCCTACTGTACAGCATCAAGATGCTTCAGCATAAAGTATACAAGAGCATAAAGTTCGTTCCTGCTGGAATTGAGAGGGTAGTTCTACACTTTAATGTTTCATTTTGTTTATGTAATTAATACAAGATATAAGTCTCTATAAATTCAGAAATGAAAATCAGAAACAAGTAGAAACCAATATCATTCCAATAGTCATTACATTGTCACATTGTCCCACTGATCTCAGGAAACATGAGTCACATGCACCCCTAAATCTAACACTGAAAAAGAAAGATTACTCAAACTTTTAGGATTTAGCCCTGGAACTAGGAGTAGGGTCTGCTTCCCTTGGGAGTGGGTTCCTGGACAAAACTGAGTTTGATAGCAGGGGAGTAGGGGAGAGGGAAGGAAGAAAATGGACCTGGTGGATAATCCATCATGTCAGTTCCATCCATCTTTTAGAGCACGTTCAGTTCTGTGGATATGAAGGAGTCCTTGCCTGGTTGTTTTAGGAGAGGTACCCAGAACAGAAAAATATTTTGAGACTTCTTATAACTTTGTGACATTCTCCTTTTGTTATGTTTGTCTCCTTTGTTTCCTTGTCTTATAAGCAATGAGAGAATCTGCCTGCTTGCTCCTAGGACAGGAGCATGGGAGACTGCCTTTCAATGGGAAGCCCATCCTCAAAGAGACCAACAGTTTTGTTTTTTTTTTAAAGGACACACTTTTTTTTTTCTTCTTCTTCTTTCCTTCATCCTTCCCTCTAGTCCTGTTCCTCTCTCCCTTCCCCCTTTCTGCCTTTCTTTCTTGTGTTGTGAATCAGGTGAAGGCTACAGAGCAGATCAGTTTTCTTTACAACAACTCATACATGCTTTGTTTCATCCCATTGATTCCTGTTGCTGTTAAGTTCTTTGGAGTCAGTTCTGATTCATAGCGATCTTGTATAGGGTTACTGAAGCTGTAAATTTTTGCAGGGGCAGAAAGTCTCCCATAGAGTGTCTGGTGGGTTTGAACTGCCAATCTTGTGGTTTGTAGTTCTGAGCCTATCCTTACAGCACCACCTCCATCCCATCTCATTGCTTGTAATTCCCAAAATGAAACATCACTTATCCCACTTCCTCCCTGTGTTTCCTGTTTCCATTCCTCTTTCTTTCCTAACACTTTGAATTTTATACTTGGGTAAATGCTTCCCTTTTTATCCCAAATGGTTTATTATCTTTTTTTTTTTTTTTTAATGTTTTATTGTGAATTATGTGAGAATTTACATGAGAGAGCTTTAGCTTTACATTCATCCTATCATATATTGTTTCAGTGCTATGGTTGCAATCCCCTCCATGCATCATCGACCAACCAATGGGTATACTCTGCAAGCCTGCCCCCCACACCCCCACCCCCGGTCTTCAGCACACAGCCCCTCTCCCTCTCTGGATCTAAAGTCCCAGCTGCTCCATCGCTCCACGTCATCATCTCTGCCTCCATCTCAGGCATCACTGCTTCTCTGGGCAGGGTCCTGCTCTCTGCTCTTCTCTGTTGATGGTCCTAGGGACCTCTGATTATCTTAAGGTGTGCATATGTCCTCAATGTTATTGTTCCCCTGATAGACCTGTCTATGGTTGGACTGAAAATTGATCCATGGGAATGAGTTCAGCTTCAGATCTCAAAGATGACTAAGAACTTTAGTCCCTGGGGTTCCACCAGTGTCTCTCCAATAGGCAGTCTCTATCATTGTTATGATTTTGAGTTTTGCTCCACATTTTTCTGCTACTCTATCCAGGCAGGGCCTTTTAATGTGATCTCTTTTAGAGCAGTTGGAAGGGATAGCTAGGCACCATTTAGTTCTGATCTTAGGATCGTGGAGACTGATGTTTACACTACAGCACAGCTTATAGTGGTGTATTCAAGCAGCACCTAGGCCAGTGCCTGGCACACACTGCATGGTCAGTGTACAGTTGCAGGCAAGGCGTGAAGCTGGGTATGCTGCAGAGGGAAGTAGAGCAGCGTAACAGAAAGACTCTGAGTTTGGTCGTACCTGGGTTTGAATCCCGGCATGGCTATTTTCCAGCTGTGTAACGTTGGCCATGTCTCTTATGCTCTCTGAATCTCAGTTTCTTTACCAGTAAAAAATGGAGGTCACTGACCCCCAAAGAGTTTGTGAGGATCAGAAATAATGTATGTAGAGCACAGTGCTGGGAGGAACTGAGTCAAAGGTCTCTGACTTGGGGGTAGTTTAACTGAAGGGTTGCAACTGAACAGTCGTGGTCTAGAAACTTGGGCTGCACCTAAGTCAGGCTGCCCCTGGAGAGTCTGAAAAGCAGGCTTTGGGAACAGAGAATTTGCAAAGCATGTCCTTGAACACAGCCATGACCTTTAGCTCAGTTTGCAGAAACATCTAGCTGTTCTAATTCTATTTCACCTAGCTACCCCAAGTTACATTCTTCTGATAAAGTCCTGCTTACTGCATGCACAAACAATACCAGATGTCCTTGCACTCTTTTCCCTGACCCAAGCATGTGTATAAAATAAACTTGCTGCACCTGGTCTGGGCCACAGTATCTCCATCAGAGTGCTGCATTCCACTTGGTCCCAACTTTACTTAATTCATTTGTGTCTTGTGTCTTCCTTTTCTTTCTAATCTCCCATCGCCCCTACTCGGGTTTAATCTCTCCACACCGGATGCAGAGAATAGCCAAAGCTGTTCACAGCACACAGGGCATGAGCCTGATAACTTTTGTGGTTGTCGGTTGCCATCAAGTTGACTCTGGTTCATGGTGACCCTATATACAATAGAATAAAATATTGTCCAGTTCTGTGCCATCTTGTTGGTATATTTGAGCCCATTATTGAGGCCACAGTGTATTTTGAATGTCTTTCAACCTAAGGAGCTGATCTTCAACCACCATAGACAGTCCTCAGGTTACCAAGGAGATCCATTCCTAAGTGTGTCTTTAAGACTCTGTTGTTGTTATTGTTATGTGCTGTGGAGTCGGTTCTGACTCATAGTGACCCTGTACAGGGTTTCTGAGGCTATAAATATTTACAGGAGCGGAAGGCCTCATCTTTCTCCCACGGAACAGCTGGTAGTTTCAAACTGCTGTCCCTGAGGTTCGCAGCCCAATTCGTAACCATTACGCTACCAGAGCTCCTTTAAGACTCTGTAGCTGAGTTGAAAAAGGTGGGTCAGTTCTTATTTAGTCTTAGTTTAGTGAGAGAAATGGCTCAAGCCTTTTTAATGATTTAAAATCTGCATATGCAACAAGTGAAGGTGATCTGGAGAAGTTATTGCCAGTATATCTTGGTTCACAGTGAAGGCAAATTTATATAACATTAAAGGGTTAATATCCATGAGTTAGATGCTTGTAGCCAAAGGACTGCCTGCATATCACACAATATTCTGTTGGCTAGTTTTTGTGAGTGAATTGCCAGACCTTTCTTCCTAGTCTGCCTTAGTTTGGAAACGCCACTGAAACTCTTCCACCACTGGTAACCATGTTGATATTTGAAATGCCAATGGCAAAGCTTTCAGCATCACCACAATATGATATACTGACAGACAGGTGGTAGTGGAACTTAATAGGTGCTCACTAAATGGCTGTGTGCCTCTTTCCTTCCAGACTCAAGCACTGTAGTTATTTTCAAAATTAATATGTTACATACTGATGGTGGTTATGTGCCGTAGAGTCAGTTTCGACTCATAGCCACCCTGTATAAGGTTTCCAAGGCTGTAAATTTTAACAGAGCAGAAAAGCCTCATCTCTCTCCTGTGGAACTGCTGGTAGTTTAGAACTGCTGACCGTGAGATTAGCAGCCCAACTCATAACAACTATGTTACCAAAGCTCCTTTGTTACATACTGTTGTTGTTATTAAGTGCCTTCGAGTCGATCCCGAACCATAGCGACCCTGAATAGGGTTTTAAAGGAGCAGCTGGTGAGCTTAAGCCACCGACCTTGCAGTTCAAATGACTTTACAGTCTGATGCATTAGCCCACAACACCACACTAAGACTAGGCATCCTATTTTCTCCTTCATGTTTCCATCCTAGATTTATGGATGAAGTGGCAAGAATGGGCTCCATCCCATTGCTGAGCACCACAGGTATGGTTGTATTATGAGTGGAGACATCAGCTCACTGCCCCCATCCTGAGTTACAAGGGCCCCTACAGCTCAAATCACCCACTGTATTCTCCTTGACCTTAGGGTGAGGCTGCTCTGGTTACAAGAATGCCTGATTGTCCTTCCTTGATTACTATCTCAATGACATCATTGGTATGAAGGAGGACCCTGGAGTCCACCGGAGGCCAAATTGTGGCTCCACCACTGCCTACTTCTGTAACTTTGTACAGAATGCATTTGTTTCCATATGCCTCAGTTTTCTCATCTGTAAAATAGGGATAATATTAGTATCATGTTTTATGAGAAATAAACAAATGCCTCGGGCCTGGATTATAACAAGCACTTAATACACATTAGCTGTCATAATTGGGGACCTCCAGTACCACACTATCGCTTACCCAGGTGAGCAGACCCACACAGATGGGTTTTCTTCCACAGCTGCATTTGGTCTCCATCAGCCTGCTAAAGAGGCCTCTGATTCAGAGATCACTCTTCTGACTCTCACAATGGCTGTCAGGTTTTGGGGAAGCTATTTCCATTTTGCAGATGAGAAACCTGAGGCCTGGAGTGACTAGGTAACTTCCTTAAGTCAAGACCCACTTGGCAATCTGCGGCAGAATCTGAACCTCCTCATTCCATGTCTGATGTTCTTTCTGCTGCACTGCTGAAGTCTGAGGAATTAAAGAGGTGGGCTGTTGGAGAAAAGGTCAGGGATACACTGCCTCTATCCCAGCCACTGCCAAGACCAGAAAGGGCTCTGACACACCCCCACCCTCCTCTTCCCTCACCAGGAGGCATCCAACAGAGATATGAAAAATGAGCTACTAAATGTATTATGACTTGTGAGACTGTCTTCCTAATTAAGTTTTATTAAAACAAACAATAAGACATTTTCTAACATGGGTTACCTGGTAGAGTTCTTGCTGAGGAAAGCCAGGGTCCAGAGGGAATGTGAGGGCACAGAGAGAGGCCTCAGAGACACTCTGCTGCTTCCCTGAGCTGTGAGTGCCATCCCATGAAAGGTGCTTCCTAGTCAGAGCCCACTTCAAATCCCAGCTGACTGACTTCCCTCCCCTCAGCTGTGAGACAGGGATCTGAGTAAACTGCCCTCACTTCTGGAGCCTCTGGATGGTATAAACGGTTAATGTGCTCAGAAGATTGGAGGGTTGAGTTTATCCAGAGGTGCTTTGGAAGAAAGTCCTGGTGATGTACTTCAGAAAAATCAGCTATTTATTGAAAAACCTATGGACCACAGTTATGCTCTGACGCATAAGGGCTTGCTATTTGACAGAATCTATTTAACAGCAACTGGTTTTTGTTTTGTTGTTGTTGTTGATGATGATGTTTTATTTTTTATTCTCACCTCTAAAAAGAGGTGGGCAGTAATCCATTATGGGAAAATCGGCCAACTCCTCCATGGACATATACAAAGACACCCAATTTATAGCAGTTTCTACTAGAAAAAACATTGGGGCTGAAATTATTTAAAGCAATTTCATTGTTGTTGTTGGTTTCATTGAGTTGGTTCCCACTGACCCTATATAGGGTTTCCAAGGAGCAGCTGGTGGGTTTTGAACTGCTGACCTTGAGGTTTGCAGTCCAGTGCTGATCCTACAGTGCAACATCAGGAGTACAATTAGCAGGAATTGCTTTTATAACAAAAATTAAAGAATACCTTTCACCACACACATTCCCCAGAGAGTATAAGGTAGGATGAATGGGAGGTGGTAGGTACAACTCTAAGGAGAGACAGGCCCTGCTTAGGGGATCCCATGGAGGGATTCAGGGAGGTACTAAAAGAGTAAGAAAACTCATATATGTCAGAGTAGAACTGTGAGTCATAGGGTTTTCAATGGATGCGTTTTCAGAAGTAGATCACCAGTCCTTTCTTCCAAAGCACCTCTGAGTAGACTTGAACCATCAACGTTTCTGTTATTAGCTGAGCACACTGTTTGTACCACCTAGATACTACATGGGGATTTTAATTATGCCTTGCAAGTGTTAAGGGATGGCAAGGAGTGCAGAGAAGAGTCTCGGGAGAGTCTTCCTGAGTGAGGGGGTCCCTGAGCTGAATTATGAACAGAATTTGAGTTGTTTAATAGAAGAAAGGAGAGAATGGTGAGGGAAGAGTCTCTGGATTGAAAGCTCAGAGGCATAAATAGTCACTGGTGGTAGTTATTTGTTGAGAAGTTGGTTATGACTCACAGCCACTCTGTACAGGGTTTCAGAGACTATGAATCTTTATGGGAGCAGAAAGCCTATCTTTCTGTTGTGGAACACCTGGTAGTTTCAAACTGCTGACCTTGAGGTTAGCAGCCTGACTCATAACCACTATATTCCTTGAACAGCACTAGGAAATCACAAACTCTGGCTAGTTCTGTGGAGTAAGCATTGCCGATGCGCTCTTCCGTTCCCACACAAGGATATCAACTCTACTATCTGCTTTTCCGATAACTGCCCTCACTCAATAGCCCAGAATAATGGCATTCTGGACCTCACCAGATAATAAAGTCTTGAACCTCTCTTATCTTCATCTTTTACTTAGAAAAAAAAAAAAAAAAAAAAAAAAAAGCCCTATTGAATAAGGTACTATTGTTTCTGGAGAATTAAGTGATGGGCATTCATTCCTCAGGTTTTGTTCTGAATTGAATCAAGGCAACAGAAAACTGGTACCCAAGGTAAGACAGATCCATGGAACAGAATGGAAAGGCCAGAAATAGAACCTAAAGCAAATGTGAATTCAATGCAAGACAAAGTTGGCTTCCAATTCTGAAAGAATAAGAATAATCAGTCAAGGGACATTTGACTTGCCATTTAGAATAAAACAAAGGTGAATCCCCACACGGCACATCCAACTGCAATTGATCAGACAGTTAAATGTTTAAGAAGAAAAATTGAGACAACAGAATATAGGAAGAAAACACAGATAATGCTATGTAATATTGGAGCAGTGAAAATCATTGCAAGACAACAGCAATCTCGAAAGCCATCAAAGCTGACAAATTTGACTTAACAACATTAAAACTTCCATATGCCACAATAACATGCATGAAGTCCAAAGAAAACATAGTAACATGAGAAAGAGACTTTCAATGGGAAAATTCTGTGAGGAATTATAGAGTAGGAGATGAGATGACATGGTTAGGTTTATATTCTGAAAAAGGCATCTCTCTCACTATAGTTGTTACGTTCTGTCCAGTGGCTTCCGACTAAATGCAACCCTGCATATGGTTTCCGAGGAGCGGCTGATGAGCTTGAACTACTGACCTTGCAGTTCAAACAACCTTGCAGTCCAACGCATAAACCCACAGCGCCACACCAAGACATGTAAACTCAGAGGGCAGCCCCTGAGTGTGAGCACAAAAGCGGTGTCTCAGTTAGATAATGCTGCTATAACCCAATCACCGCAAGTGGGTGGCTTTAACAATTGGAAGTTAATTACCTCCCAGTTTTGGAGACTGAAAACCCAAATTAGGCCCTAGGCCACACTGATTCCTTCTGTGGACCTCTCTCCTAGTTTCAGATGTCTGTCAATATTCCTCTGTATTTCTTTGTTTGTATACAATCCTCACACGGTGTCTTTCTCCTGTGTATTTCTCTGAAGTTATTCTGTTTTTTGTATAGCTCAGAAATCATTAGGTTTAGAACTCCACCCTTCTCTGATATGAGTTCAGTAACATGACAAAAGGAAATCTCTAATTCCAAACAGGGTTGTATTTACAAGTACAGGGGTTAGGATTCCAACACATAATTTAGGGGACACAATTCCATATCCGGTGGTATAGAGATGAGAGGAAAGGTTGTTGTAACAGAACAAATAAGAGATGATGGCAGTTTGGGGCAGGTGGGGGGTAGGACAACTAGCAGTGTGCCAACCTGGGAGATATGTGAGAATTGAAATCTACATGGGGGTTTGGTGGTGCATTGGACAAAGGGGCTCAGAAAGGAGAAGAGGAGGTCAAAGATGGCTTCCAGTTCCAGGCTGATGTTGGTGGTACCATCTACCAAGACAGGACAGACAGGAAAGCATAGATTTGGAGAGAGGTGGTTTTTAAAAGTTTTGCTGCTGTTGACATGTCTTTGAGCAAGGCCAGCTTCATGAATGTACAACCTGTGTAGTCACACAGGAACCCACACTACTTAGTTTAAAGCTCTGCTGTCACCATCTTGAATTTTGCATTTTCATTTTTTTTTCTAACTTTTTATTTTGAATTGAGTATGGTTCACAGGCCAGATCATCAGTTTTGCATTCAACAAATTCAACAAATCATATACTTTGCTTCATTATATGGCTGTGATCCCCTCCATGAACCAACAGCCAACAGCATTTACCTCTATTCACTCCAACCACAGTGCAATTCATTTTACACCAGGTCCATACATTATGGTATGCCTCTGAGTACCCAGAAGTGTTTTTGTTGTTAGCTGTGTTTGAGTTGGTTTTGATTCATGGTGATCCTGTGCACAACAGGATCAAACCTTTGTGACCCATAAGTTGCACTGGCTGACTTTCATAAATAGATTGCCTGTAATTTCTTCCTAATCTTAGCCTGTAAACTTCACTGAAACATGTTAAGTAGATGCTGCTATAGTAGTTCTCCAGAACTATTTTAAGCTAAGAGTTGGTTTCTGGGCTGGAGATAGAAAACTGTGGGGATCATCTGCATGGGGTGACAACTGAAACCTTGGGTATGGATGTACTTGCTTCAGGAAAAAAGTTGAAATGGAAAGAGGATACCCCAGGCCCAAGCTTTGAGAGACTCGTAGATTTAATGTCTAGGTAGAAGAGCATGTGAGAATGGAAGAAGCTGGTGGAGCAGCAGGAGAAGACAGGGGAGTGTGGGAAGCTACGGAAAGGGAGTGGATCCAAAATGAGAGCACAGTCACAATGTCAAAAGCCAGAGATGAAGAAAAGGAGAGTGAGAATGGAAAGCCTTCTACTGGATTTGTAAACATGGTGGTCCGCTGTGCTCTTGAGGAGTGCTGCTTTTGTACTGTAGGAGTGGGATGGAGCGTATGAGAAGAGGGAGTGGAAGCTGTGAGGGCAGTAACTGTTGTGAGAAGTTTGGCCATGATCATGGGACAGGAATAAGGCCACAAAGGAGGGTGAGGGTAATTGTTAAGTGCCTTTGAGTCAGTTTCAACTCATAGTGACCCATACACTACAGAAGGGAATGGTGACCCATCCTCACAATTATTGCCATGTTTGTGCCAATTGTTGTAACCACTATGTCAATCCATCTTCTTGAGCGTCTTCTTCTTTTTCTCTGACCCTCTGCTTTACCTGGTGAGGCACTATAGGCTAAGCACTGGACTGCTAGCTGCAAGATCAGCATTTCAAACCCACCAGCAGCTTCTCTGAAATCCTGTACAGTGTCTCTGTGAGTTGGAACTGACTCAACAGTGCTGAACAACAACTGAGTTACTGAGTATGATATCCTTCTCTGGGGACTGCTTCCTCCTGAGAGCATGTCTAAAGTCTCACCATCCTTCCTCTGAGGAACATTCTGACGCTACTTCTCACAAGACAGATTTGTTTGTTCTGACAGTCAGTGGTATATTTCACATTCTTCACCAACACCATAATTCAAAGACATCAATTCTTTTTCATCTTCCTTATTCATTGCCCATCTCTTGCATGCATACGAAATCTATTTAAGGGTGGAAGAGGTAGGGTAAGAAGAAGGGTGAGGGATAGAGGAGGAAGTTGTTATTATTATTATTATTATATTTATTCTTTTTTTTTTAAGTTTTTATTGTGAATTGGGTGATAGTTTACATGGGAGAACATCAGTTTTACATTCATTCTATCATTATTTCATTTCATTGCAATGATTACAATCAAGAAAGTTATTTTTGCCTTTATTTTTATGAGCGACGTGAACATGTTTCTAGATAGTTAAAAAAAGAAAATATTGCAATAAAGTTGGTCCCATCCCATGGTGACTCCCTGTGTGTCAGAATAGAAATGTGCTCCATCAGGTTTTCAGTGGCTGAGTTTTTGGAGTAATGTCACCAGGAGTTTCTTCTCCGGTACCTCTGGGTAGCTATGAACCTCCAACCTTTCAGTTAGCAGTCAAACACATTAGTCATTTACACCAAACAAGGACTCTTTATAAGAGACACTGTTAAGCCAAAAACTTGTTGTTGTTAGGTGCTGTCTAGTCAGTTCAGGGTTATGGTATCTGTGTATAGGGTTTCCAAGAAGCTGGTAGGTTTGAACTGATGACCTTATAGTTCATAGTCTAGTGCTACAGCACCAAGCCAGGAGTCCAAAACCTAGATACCCAATATTAGGCATGGGATAAACCTATTTGTATTAAAAAGGGATGAAGTTCAAAGGTGTATACAAAGAAAATTTCTGGGAGCATACACAAGAAACTCACACTAATGGTTATGTCTTTGGACTAGGTCTCGAGGGTTCACCTTTTTATATGTATACTGTTTGAATTTTTAATCAGCCATATTTTTCTTATAATCAAAAACTATTAATTTGATGACCCCAAGGGTAGCTCTTGGACATTCAAATTATTCAAAGATTTCTTTGGTTTTCAAAATTAATATTCAATTTATTAAAGTTACAAATTCTTATAAACCCAAGTTCTTTCATTAGCTTTTAAGTTCAGCTTACAAATCTTATTATTTATTTATAAGTCTAGCAATTGTTAACAATCACTTTTAAGGGGACCTTTGAGAAATGTTTTGTTTCATTTACAAATGTGTTTAATTAAATCTAAACATTGTAAAGTACGTTTATAGATTTAATGTATTTTAATTCCTTTTTAAGTACTTCAGTTGTCTAACAAACCTTAAGCACTTAAGTAATTACTATAAATCTAATTTATTAAATTTATAAATATGTCAAAAGTTAAATTATTTTAGATTCGAATAGTCAAATTTAGTAAGATTTCAGCTTAAAAATCTGAAGTCTAAATTAATTACTCAATTGCTCTTTTTATATTAAAATGGAGAAATGAATCTATGACTCTTAAGGGACATATTTTCTTAAACATTGCAAGCACGTAAGCACTGCTTATCTCAAATCACAAATATCTTAATACTAAGGCGATGATTTTCTTCTACATTTCTATACTTCATTCCAAATCTTTCCAGGATTAAAAGAGATTCCCCTACTGTGGGCTGAAGCTTCTACCTCACCAGATTCTTCTTCTTCTACAGCACACAGCTATATTATATTTCCCAGCCTCCTTTGCAGATAGGTATGTCCATGTGACTGAACTCTAGACAGTAAAATGGAAGAAGAAATGATGTAAGCCTTCTCTAGATCTGGTCTATTCCTACGTAAGTAGACCATTTCCCCAGACAGCCTAAACTAGTTCTTTCTTTTTATCATTTTTTGTTTCCTTGTTAACAAGACTAACAAAACAGTCTTAGGCTCAACATCAGTTCATCTGACAACGTGTCTTAATATATTCAAATTTTAAACAGCAAGTTAAGTAGAGCCCCTAATATTGAGAGCATGTCTCAAATGATACAGTTCATTTGGAGATGATGACTTGTACTTTTCACTTTGTTATAGGAAAGAAGAGATTCCATCTTAGATATATAAATATTATGATGTTGTTAAGTGCTGTTGAGTCCATTCTCACTCATAGTGACCCTATACAGGATTTCCAAGTAGCAGCTTGTGGGTTTGAACCACCAGCCTTGTGGTTTCCAGTCCAGAGCTTGTTCTATGGCACCATACCAGGAGTCCATAAATACTATTGTTGTTGTTGTTAATTACGATGGAGTCGGTTCCAACTCATAGTGACCCTACACCAGGATTTCTCGAGGCTGCAAGTCTTTGTTGCTGTTGTATGCTGTGGAGTTGGTTCTGACTCATAGCGACCCTGTACAGGGTTTCTGAGGCTGTAAATCTTTACGGGAGCAGAAACCTCATCTTTCTCCCACAGAACACCTGGTAGTTTCGAACTGGCGACTTTGAGGTTAGCAGCCTGATTTGTAACCACTACGCTATAAGAGCATATTTATTAAGTCATAAACAGGAGTTAAGACGAGACAAAGATCACCCAGGTGAGGGAAATCATCAACAAGAAGCCTTGATGAGTTTCCAAAGTTCTAGCTCTATGTAAAGATCTATTATGTTGTTGTTGTTAAGTGCCCCTGTCAATTTGGTTCTGACCCATAGCGACCCTGTATAGGGTTTACAAGGAGTGACTGATGGGTTTGAACCATTGGCTTTACAGTTCAAACTGACCTATGGTCCAGTGCATTATCCTACAGCACCACACCAGGACTCTGATGACCTTTTATAGGGCACAGAAAACAAAGGACTCTTCTCCCACAACCAGGACCGATGGCAGCAATGTGTCACATACACATGCTGGGTTTATGGAAAGCAGAGAGGATTATTACAGATAGGAATGCTTACATACTGTCTCTGAGGCTTTCAGTGTATGACATCACAATAAGACGATCAGTAAAAGGGGTGTCCAGGAATGTTCCTGTGAGAGCCAGCAGGGGGATATGGCCCCAAACCCACTTTCAAATATACTACTTCTAACTCTGGCAGTTCAGCCATCAGAAGTGCAGGCACTCAAGAAAAACTGGCATCTGAACGCTTAAACCTTGGCACAAGATGGAATTAAACTTTGCCTTGCTGGAGTCTTTCCCAGTGAAAAAGCCTTCAGGTTTCATACATTATAGAAACTTTATACACTTCTAATTTTCTTAAACAATATATTGTGCTTTAGGTTAAAGTTTACATAGCAAATTAGTTTTCCCAATCAATGTTTCATACATAAATTGTTCTCTGACTGCTGTAACTACAATGTGCTAGCATTCTTTCTATTTTCTCCTTGAGTTCTCTGTTTCCATATTTTCCAATGTCTCTAACCCTCCTTGTCTTCTCATCTTTGGTTTCGACAAACATTGCCCTGTTGGTCTCCTATTGTTGATTGTTCTGAGAAGCACATTTTTCATGTTGCTTGTTTTACAGTCCTGTCTATTGTTTGCCCGGAAGGTGGCCTCTGGGAGTATTTTCAGTACAACCTTGCTTGCTGAAAGTGAAGAGGACTTGAAACATTTACTGATGAAGGTCAAAGAGCACAGCCTTTGGTATGG
>NW_006408589.1:8808601-8810057 GCF_000296735.1 Chrysochloris asiatica
ACTCCACAGCACATGACCACCACCATAGTCTCAAAGGTTGCTCTCTTTTTTCCTGACCAATAAGTCTATTCTTTAGTTTTTTACTTTGAATTTTGCTCTATGTTGTTTTTCATCCATTCTAACCAGGACCATCTCTTGTGACCTTGGTCAGGATGGTCAGAAGTGGTTGCCAGCCACCAACCAGCTAGTCCATCCACAAGCAAGAGAAAGCAGGCGGTCGTGCGAGCCAGCAATCAGAACGAATCCTTCAGTGAGCTTTTTTTTTTTTTTTTCCCCATTCTTCTATGCTAGGAGTCCTGTGTGGCGCTGTGGGTTAATGCGCCAGACTGCAAAGCTGTTTGAACTGCAAGGTCGGCAGTTCAAGATCACCAGCTGCTCCTCGGAAACCCTACACAGGGTCGGAATTGACTCGATGGCACTTAACAACAACATGCTGCAGGCAGGAAGAGACAAATAGTTGCTTCTTAGATGATTGCCACGTATTAGCTTATGATGTAGAAAATTATTTTTATGAACTGTGTTTTATCAATTGACCTAGATGTTCCTGAGGTTATGGTCCATAGCCTTCATGTCAAGTGGTTCAGTACCAATATGCTTTCACTCTCTGTGTCCCCATACACTCTACTGTAATTGTAGTTGTTGTTGGGTGCTGTCAAGTAGGTTCTGACTCCTAATGGCCTTGTGTACAACAGAATGGAACATGGCCGGTTCTGTGCCATCCTCACAATCCTGGCTAAGCTTGAGCCCATTTCTAAAGCTATGGTTTCAATCCATCTCATTGAGGAGCTTCCTGTTTTTCACTGAAACATCCACTTTACCTAGCATGATGTCCTTCTCCAGGGACTGGTTCCTCCTGATAATATTTATGAAGTATGAGAGACGAAGTCTGACTAGCATGGCTTCCAGCGAGCACTCCGGTTGTACTTCTTCCAACAGAGATTTGTTTGTTCTTTTGGCAGTCCATGGTACTTTTAATGTTCTCCTTCAATACTATAACTCAAATGCATTAATTCTTTTATGGTCTTCCTTATTCACTGTCCAACTTTCACATGCCTATAAGGCTATTGAAAATACTGTGGCTTGGGTCAGGCATAACTTAGTCTTCAAACTGATATCTTTGTGTATATGCATAGAATTTGCAGTTATGTATGTAGAAACATCCACCACCATATATAAAGGAGCTCTGGTAGCATATACTTATGAGTTGGGCTGCTAATTACATGGTCAGTAGTTTGAAACTACCAGTGATTCCGCAGGGGGACAATGAAGCTCTCTGCTTCCATAAAGATTTACAGCTTCGGAAACCCTATACAAGGTCACTATGAGTTGGAACCTACTCAACAGCATTTAACAACAGCATACCTATATATGGAGTTCCAGTGTGGCTTTGTAGGATAAGCACTGGACTGCCAACCACAAGGTCAGCAGTTTAAACCCACCAGCTGCTCCTTTGTTG
>NW_006408589.1:8811677-8817309 GCF_000296735.1 Chrysochloris asiatica
AAATTACTGTTTGTATTACTGCTAATGCAAAATTGTATATGTTATGGCATTTATTAACATTTCTTCTATTTTTGCAAACTGTTCAGTGTCTTCCTTTACCTTGGTCACACTGTGCTATATCCTTCAGACTGTGTATTGTGTATTTTGTGAATGTCCCTTCACCAGGATTAGCTTTTGTCTCCTACCTAATTTTCCTTCTTTCCTTTTTCCCTCCTCTGTAACCATCAACAAATGTTTCTTTCTATGTATAAACCTACTCTTGACTTTTATAATAGTGGTCTTTTACAATATTTGTCTTTTTGTATTCTGCTTATTTCATTCAGCATAAAATCTCCTAGATAGAGCCATGCTGTTCATCGTTTCATTGTCTTCCATTGTATCTAAATACCACAGCTTGCTTGTGAATGCTTTTTAAAGTTTTGTTTTAAAGAAAACAAAAATCCTTATGCCTATTAACAATAAATAGCATCATGATAAATAGAGTTAAGACTGAAGTTGTCAAAGACTTCATTTTATTTGCATCCACAGTCCACACTCAGGGGAATAGCAATCAAGAAATCAAATGACGTATTACACTAGGCAAAAATGCTGCACAAGACCTCATTCAAGTGTTCAAGAGCAAAGATATCAGATTGAGGACTAAAGTGTGCCTGACCCAAGCCATGATATTGTAAATAACCTCATTATGCATGTGAAAGTTGGACAATGAGTAAGGAAGACCATTGAATAATTGATGCATTTGAGTTATGGTGTTGGAGAACTGTGTACCCACTTATAATTTCTATCACATCCACAAAGAGACAGATGGTGAGTGCCTAAGAACACACCAACAGCTAGTCATAAATTAAATACAAATACAACACCACCACACTGTCTTGGTGAAAACAGGAAAGATGTTCACACTTGATGAAACATTCTTTGATGGTTCATAGGGGTGGGAGTAGAGGGGGAATAATTAATTAGTTGGAGGGCAGACATGCATTAGCTCGACTGAAGGGGAAGAAGCAAGGTGCAATAAGAGGGTGATTGGCAAAAACAAAAAAAAAAAGGTGGAGACATGAGAAGGCATAGGGAGGAGTGTAAGAATTAAAGGCAACAGAGCCAAATACTGTTACATACACAATCTTGAAATAATGCTGACGTTGTATGATATCTGGATAGTCACACAGGCTGAAAAGTGTGTCAGAGAGAGAGTAGGAGTGTACCCACAAATGTATAAAGGTTTGACTCTGTACATGGGTATTTACCTTTGCTGCAAACATATCCATGAATGTGGTGGAGCATACAGGGTACAAAGTTATGACACTTCTTAGACATTTAAAATACCTTGAGGGAATGAGTCACTGGGTCTGGGAGCTCAAGACCATAGCATAGGGAGACACCATGGTCACTTGGTTTACTATAGTCCACAAAGACAATGTTCTACATCATCTTTAGTAAGTAGTGCCTGGGGCCTTAAAAGCTTGTGAGTGGTCATTTAAGGTGCTACAATTGGTCTCTTCCTGTCAAGAAGAAAGAAGAGTGGTGAAAATTAAAGACACTAAGAAACAATTAATCCAATGAACTAATGGAACACAAGAATATCAGTCTCTCTGATCCTGATACTAGAAGCACTAGATGGTGTCTGGCTACCACTACCAACTGCTCTGAAAGGGATCAAAATCATTAAGAAGACTAGGCTTAGTGGTCAGATAAAGACTTAACAACAATAATACGCTAAAACACACACACACACACACACACACACACACAGGTATATTCCCATATGCCCTCTCTAACCTATTTATAACACATATAGCTACCTGTGTATCTGCTCACAGATTATTAATGAGACTTCCTTCAATGCTGGTGCCACATTCTACCCAGATGGAACTGAGACTATGGCCCTTGTTCACATAATTGAATTCATCCTCTTGGTTTATTTTTCAGTTAAACAATAGGTATGTAAGGGACAACAATGCTAGTGAGATAGGCATACCTTAGAATGGTCAACCATTCAAGATCAAAAGAGCAGCATTTACCCAAAGACAAAGTTCAGAAGGGTTGGGGAAAGAGGAAGAATGGAATCAAGAAACACAGGGAGGAAGTGGAATAAGTGATGTTACATGGAAGGGATTGCAATCATTAAGATGAACCAAAGTATATGATTTGTGTAATGGAAAACTGATGATCTAATCTGTAACTCTTCACTCAATTCACAATAAAAAGTTAAAAAAAACCCAAAACAACAGAAAGGAAGCACAATACTATTTTTAATAGAGGCTCTGACAATCTGCAGTCCCACCTACAGTGTATGAGTTCCAGTCTCTGGGGTAAGGTGATAGCTCATTGTGGTTTTGATTTTCATCTCTCAATGGCTAATGATTAGGAATGTCTTTTCATGTGCTTGTTAGCTGCCTGAATATCTTCTTTAGTGAAATGTCTATTCATGTCCTTTGCCCATTTAAAAAATGAAATGAATTTTTTGTTGTTGTTGAAGTGTTGATGTTTTCTATAAATTTTAGAGATTAGACACTTGTTGGATATGTCATAGCAAACCATTTTTTTCAGTCTAGATTCTCTTTATACTCTTTTTGTGAACTTTTTGATGAGTATGTTATTTTTAGGTACCACTGAGTCCTTCTGACTCATAGGGACCCTATACAAAACCGAAGAAAGAACTATTCAGTCCTATGACATCCTAACAACTGTTGTTACATTTGAGCCTATTGCTACTGTCTCTGCGTCAAGCCATCTCACTAGGGGGTCTTCCTCTTTTTTCTAACCCTCCAATTTACAAAGCATGGTATACTTCTCCTGGGACTGGTCCCTCCTGTTAACATGTCCAAAGTAGTAGAGACTGAGTTTCGCCATCTTGCCTTCTAAGGAGCATTCTGGCTATACATCTTCCAACACAGGTTTAGTTGTTCTTCTGGCAGTTCATGAAACTTTTAATATTCTTCTCCAATACCATTATTCAAATGCATTGATTCTTCTACAGTCTGCCTTATTCATTGCCCAACTTTCTCATACATATGAAGCAATTAAAAAATACCATGACTTTGGTTAGGTGCACCTTAGATCTCAAACTGATATCTTTGCTCTTGAACGTTTTAAAGACGTCTTGTGCAGCAGATTTGCCCAATGCAATATGTTTGATTTCTTGACTGCTGCTTCTATGAGTGCTGATTGTGGACACAAGCAAAATGCAGTCTTTGACAATTTTAATCTTTCCTGTTTATTATAATGTTATTTACTGCTCCAGTTGTTAGGATTCTGTCTTTCTTTACATTGAGGTGCAATCCATACTGATTAATTGATCTTCATCAGTAAGTATTTTAAGTCCTCTTCCTTTCCAGCAAGCAAAGTTGTGTCAACTGCATATTGCAAGTTATTAATGAGTCTTCCTCCCACCTCAATGCCACATTCAACTTCATATAATCCAGTTTCTTGGATCATTTGCTCAGCAAACAGATCGAATAAGTATAGTTAAGTCATATAACTCTCACATACATTTTCCTGATTTTAAACCAAACATGTTCTTTACAGAGATATGCTCAAAGATTCCTTTTAGATCCTTTAGGAAGAAAATAGAATCAGAAAGCTGGTTCTGTTCCTACCTAAATGATGTCTGAAAGTGTATTTAGTGTCTGTAGATGGTATGATGGTGGCAGATATCTGCTCACTGCCTTCACCAATCCGTCAGCACTAAACCAGCTTATTTAAAGATGCAGCAAAGACCATTACAGTAAAATAAGGGCAACTTCCCTAATGCAGTAACTTTCTTTAAAGTTAAATGGAGAAACTAAGTGATTCGGCTGTATCCTTTTAATGGTTGTGAGTGTAAATGTATTTTGCGGGCAAATTTTCCTTCAGAAAAGATCATTTTCTAATGTTCTTTCAAATTGTCAATTTAGAGGGTGAAGGGGAATATGATTACAAGACCAAAATAACAAAGATTTTCGAGACAAGCAAAAATGTCTACTATGCGAATATGTAATTTAAACTGCCAAAGTTCTAGTGCTTTTTTGATGCCAAATGTACTTAATCAGTAATAATCCTGTCCCTCAAGAAGGTTCCTAATTTGCTTTATTGCCTTTTTAGATTTGTCCCTTTTCATTCCCTAAAATATAATCATAGTTCAGCGACTCCATCTGTGAGCTATCCGACAATGAATTCTGGGTGGTAATGATGTACAACGAGTGAGTAACAATTCCTTAATCACACTGTTTCCTCTATTGTCGCTTCATTTGAATTCATGGTTTTCAGAAAATTCAATTATATTTGCAATTTCATCAAGAAATTACTCAGATAAATAACTGACAGCGTAACAGTTCACTTATTTGTCAGGAATGAAGCAAAAGGGAGGGGGAGAAAGAGAAGAAATGACAAAAGACAAATTTGATAAAAAGTGTCATAAAGTAGTTTTGTTTTCCTGAGAGATGACAGAGAAGGGTGACAATTTTACAGGTGTCAGCTGGGCCTGTGGATGGACTATGACAGTAGTCCCTAAATGAAACTTCCTCGTAGACCAAGCCTACACTCACTTCCCTCTCTGGAGGCATCACTAGCTTTTGCCAACATTTGCAACTCCCTGGTCCTTATTCCAGGGTGAAATGCATGATGGGACATGTGAGATTCCCCACTGCCACCTGAGGTGCATATTGGATTTCTGCTGCCATACACAACAGGAGCTCTCTGATTGCAGAGGAGAAACTTACCTTGAATTTAATTTTGCCAATAAAGATTCTCTGAGTTTTCTAAGAAGGAAATTAATCATCATCCACAAGGTTGATGAACATCTGTTCACATTCTGACTCTATTAGGATGATTCAGCCCATTACCCAACCACTATCAGAGAAAATCCAGTCATAATATTGTATGCTTCTGATTCTCATGTAAAGCCCAAATCTGTTTCCTTCTCAATCCCTAGTGCTACCCATCAGTCCCTCCTATTATCCCTTGGGAAACAGGACTGATGAATGCAAATGGAGTCATACTGGTGTCAATTGGATAGTAATGATATCACCATGTATTTTTGAGGATGACGAGCCCATGACAATAGCCAACAAATCAGGCCCTGAGTAGGGTGGCTCCTGGGATAGATTATATAGCAACTGTGTGCTCCTGTGGAACCAGACACTACCATCTAACAGTAACATTCATTTCCCAAGGAATCTGAAGGCTGTTCTTTATAGGAGACATACATATTGCTGTTGTTTATTGCCATCAAGTTGGTTCCTACTCATAGCTATCCTATGCACAACAGAACAAAATACTGCCTGGTCCTCTGCCTATCTCACAATCATTGTTTAGCTTTAGCCTATTGCTAATTCCACTGTGCCAATCCATCTTGTTGGGGGTCTTCCTCTTTTTCTCCGACCCTTTACTTTACTAAGCATGATGTCCTTCTCAAGGGACTGGGCCCTTCTGATAAAATATCTAAAGTATAAAAGATGACAGCTGGCCATCTTGGCTTTCAAGATCTGGCTATACTTCTTCAAACACAGATCTGTTGGTTCTTTTGACAGCCCATGGTATTTTCAATATTCTCCAACACTCAAAAGCAGCAATTCTTTTATGGTCTTCCTTATTCACTGTCCAGCTTTTGCATGCATATGAGGTTATTGAAAATACCATGGCTTAGGTCAGT
>NW_006408589.1:8817739-8819769 GCF_000296735.1 Chrysochloris asiatica
CTCTCTCTCTCTCTTTTTAACACTCAGGCATATATAATAATTTAACCCACCAAAGGGCACATTCTGCAAGACTGCCTCCTGGCCACCAGCTTATAGTCCCTCCCTTTCCATGAATCTAGAGTCCTCAGCTGCTCCCCCTCTCCATGACCCCATCTCTGCCTCCATCTCTGGTGTTGCTGCTTCTCTGGATAGGGTCCTGCGTTCCACTTGTGTTCTTCTCCCTTAATGGTCCTAGGGTCCTCTGTTTCTGGACTGTAAGATTAACTACTCCCCCATTTTTGTTACAAAACTTCGACCTTTACAATTATGACCATCACAATTAGTCATTTTTAAGACTGTGATCTTTTAGAAGCAGATTGCCAGGTCTGTCTTCCAGCGTGTCTCTGTGTGAGTTTGAATTGCCAATCTTTTGGCAAACAGCTGAGTGCCTAACTGTTATGCTACTAAGGGACACTGGTTCCACATTACATATTTACATGTGTTATTAAGTACTATTCAGTTGGTTCCGACTCATAGCAACCTTGTAAAAGGTTTCCAAGGAGTGGTTGGTGGATTTGAACCGCTGACCTTCTGGTTAGCAGTCCAGTACTTATCTTACAGTGCCACACCTATACTATATATATGCTTATTGTTACTGTTGTTAAGTGCCATCGAGTCAGTTCCAACTCATAGTGACACTTCAGTATTTCCAAGGAGTCACTGGTGGACTTGAACCTCTAACCTTGATGATAGCAGTCTAGTACTTGTCCTACAGTGCCACATCAGGACTCCATACATATGTTTTGCTGTTGTTATTGTTAAGTGCTATTGAGTTCGTTAGTCCTGATTCATAGTGACCCTATATAGGGTTTCCAAGGAGTGACGTGTGGTTTTAAACCAATAACTTTAGGTTAACAGTCACAACTTGCGATATTGAAGGATTTTTTGGGGAAAATATTGCATGCTACAGAAAGCATGGAAAGAAGATGGGAGTACCACACAGAGTCACTGTACCAAAAAGAAATGGCTGCTATTCAAAAAATTCAAAAGTTAGCATATGGTACTGAAGAAAGAAGCCCAAGGTACACTGAAGACATTGGCAAAGATCAAGACTCCAGGACTTGGTAGAATACAAATTGAAATCTTTCAACAAACTGATGCAGCACTGGAGGCACTCACTTATCTATGCCAAGAAGTTTGGAGGACAGCTTTCTGTTCAATTGATTGGAAGAGATCCAGATTTGTGCCCAAAGATAGATGACCCAACCGAATGTGGAGATCATTGGACAATATCATTAATATCACATGTAAGTAAACATTTTCTAAAGATAATTAAAAAAAAAAAATGGCTGCAACAGTGCATTGACTGGGAATTGCCAAAGGTTCAACATGGATTCATATGTGGAAATGGAACAAAAGATATCAGTGCTGACATCAGATGGATCTAGGATGAAAGCAGAGAATACTAGAAAGACGTTTGCCTCTGATTTAATGATTTTTCAAAGGCTTTTGCCTGTGTGGATCATGATAAGCTATGGACAACATTGCTAAGTATGAGTATTCCAGAACACTTAATTGCTCATGAGGAACCTGTACATAGACCAAGAAGCAGTTATTTGAACAAAACATGGGAACACTGAAGGGTTTGAATGGTGTGTTCCAGGGTTGTATTCTTTCCACCATACTAATTCAATATGTAAAGGAGCTCTGGTAGCGTAGTGGTTACGAATCGGGCTGCGAACCTTAAGGCCAGCAGTTTGAAACTACCAGCCGTTCCGCAGGAGAAAGATGAGGCTTTTTGCTCCCGTAAAGATTTACAGCCTTGGAAACCCTGTACAGGGTCGCTATGGGTCGGAACCGACTCGAAGGCACTTAACAACAACAACAACAACAATTCAATATGTATACAGAACAAATATTCCGAGAAGCTAGATTATATGAAGAAAAATGTGCTAACAGCATTAGGAGAAGACTAATTAACAACCTGCTTTATACAGATGATACAACCTTGCTTGCTGAAAGTGAAGAGGACTTAAAGTACTTACTGATGA
>NW_006408589.1:8822454-8839939 GCF_000296735.1 Chrysochloris asiatica
CTCCTGGACTGCAAAGTCAACCACTCCCCTCCTTTGCTACAAAATGTCTACCCTTACATTTCCAACCCTCACAGTCAGTCCTGATAGCAGTTTTTCACTATAGTGCCACATGAGTGCAATCCCCAACTCCTTTCATCAGCCGTACCCAGACAGATTGGATACTACTCAAAGGAGATCCTACCTTCCTCTGCACACTCTGGATCTAGGCTCCCTCCTGAAAACTTGTAATCCAGTCACTTCTTGCCTTTGTAGCACCCCCCTCCCCACCATTTTGGGTAGCCAATGTCCTTGTCTACTCTGTGTATTGAGGGGATGGAAATGATCCTTGCTGTAAAGATTTCTTCCCTCTTTTGAGCTACTGCATCCATATGTGTAGGTGAAGTTCATCAAATTGTATCAGATTATTCTTTTTTCCCCCTCTTTTTTCTTCTTCTAGTTGAGTTCTGATCATCCAGCCATTGAATCCCGGTCAAGTGGGTATCATCTGCAAGTGTAGGTGTTCTTGTGAATATGTGCTGTCTTCTTATCAGCTGGATGCTTCACTCTCCACTCTAGTCCTCTGTGGCTATGTCACTGACTCTGGGCCCAGGAGTCCCCAGGTCTTGCCATACTTCTGGCCAACCAGGTCTCCACCTGGGTTCACAGGAGTCTATTGAACATGGTAGGGCTTAGTTCACAGCTTCATTGCTGTTTTCCCCTTACTTCCCCTTATCAGTGGCCAATGTGGTCACCAATCAGAGTGCATGTCTGCTTGTGTATTCCCATTGAGTCTTACTCTTGGAAGGGAGTGTGCTCTGAGGGGACCTGACCACTTCCTTTGATGTCTCCTGGGCGAGCAACTTGGTTGTTCTTGTAGTAATCAGTCAGCCTGCTGTTATTGTTTTGTATTTTTTCCTGTCAGTCTTTCTTTCAAGAAGTATGTTTTGTTCTTCTGGCTGCTCTAGGCAGAAGCTATAACTCTTTACAGGAGCAGAAAGCCTCATCTTTCTCCCATGGAGCAAAGGATAGATTTGAACTACTGACCTTGCAGTTAGCAGCCCAGCTCATAATCTACTATGCTACCAGAGCTTTTTATATATATGTTGTTGTTGTTAAATGCTGTAGAGTCAGTTCTGACTCATAGTGACCCTGTATAGGGTTTCCAAAGAACAACTAGTGGGTTTGAACTGCTAATCTTGTGGTTTGCAGTCCAGTGTTGATTCTACAGCACCACACAAGGAATATATATACACATATATACAGTTGTTGTTGTTAAGCATCATCAAGTCAGTTTTGACCCATAGTGACCCTGTATAGGGTTTCCAAGGAGGAGCTGGTGAGAACTTGACCCACCAACCTTAGACTTTGCAATCCAGTGCATTAATCCACAGCGCCACACTAAGACTCAGTATGGGTTGCATCTCAATGTCAGGAAAACAAAAATCTTCACTACTGGACCAATAAACAACATTCTTATCAACGGAGAAAAGATTGAAGTTGTCAAGGACTTCATTCTTCTTGGATCAACTATCAACACTCATGGAAGCAGCAGTCAAGAGATCAGACGATGTATTGCATTAGGCAAATCTGCTGCACAGGAACTTTTTAAAGTGTTCAAGAGCAGAGATGTCAGTTTGAAGATTAAGGTGCGTCTGACCCAAGCCATGGTATTTTCAATAACCTCATATGGATGCGAAAGCTGGACAGTGAATAAGGAAGATCATAGAAGAATTGATGCCTTTGAGTTACGGTGTTGGAGGAAAATATTGAAAGTGCCATGGGCTGCCAAAAGAGCCAATAGATCTATTTTGGAAGAAGTGCAGCCAGAGTGCTCCTTGGAGGTCAGAATGGCTAAACTTCGTCTCTCATACTTTGGACGTATTGCCAGGAGAGAACACTCATTGGAAAAGGATGTCATGCTGGGTAAGATGGAGGGTCAGAGAAAAAAAGGAAGACCCCCAACGAGATGGATCGGCCAGGTGGCATCATTGATGGCGTCAAGTGTGGCAGCGGTGGTGGGGTTGGCCCAGGATCAGACATTGTTTTGTTCTGCTGTGCATGGGGTCGCTATGAGTCGGTTCCGACTCAATGGCACTTGACAATAACATATATATATGTGTATATATATATATATTAGGTATAGACTAATATCTGGGAGAAAAAAATTGTGTCTACTTCATCATTGCTTATTTATTTCATCATCATTGTTTATTTCATCATTGTTATTAATATATATCCTAGATACAATGATGAAATAGACACACTTTATCTCCTCAAATAACTTACAGAGCTCCAAAGAAGATACAGAAGTAAATAGACAATAAAATCTAGCAAGGAAGTGCTACCAAGAGGAATTTACAAGGTGTTGTTGGAGCCCAGGCTTGGGGTAATGTGGGAGGACTTGTCAGAGGAAGAACCATCAACCCTGATACTTGGATGGAAGAGTAGGAGTCATCCAGGAGAAATTGGGTTGTGGGAGACTGCTGCAGGTGGCAGAAACTAGTATAATAGCTTCAATGTGAAAGGGAAGATGGATGACTCAGACTGGAAACTCAAGAATATCTGTATCAATCAGGGTCCTGTTTATAAGCAACAAATAGTAATCCTGGCTCATGTAAGAAGAAAGGGGATTTGTCAAGCAACATTACTTGGTTCACAGAATCCCAGTGAGACGCTAAAATCAACTGGGAGGATTGAGCTAAGAACAACTCTGAAATAACATCACAGACTTATCTTGTAAAGACATCCACCCTGAAGGTTGTCACTGGCATGGTGGCTTATGTGGCCAATATTCATTGATGCTGAATTCTGGGATCTAGATGTGGAGGTTCCCAGGCCACACCTGCACGAGCATGACCCTGAGTGGTCCCTTATTCTTTAAATCATAGCTTCCAGTTCAAACCATGGAGTGGGAGAGTTTGATTGAATGGGCTTTTGTTGATTGTGGTCACCCGAGCAGTAAGGGTGTCTGGGCAGAGAACACTTAGCATTTCCAGCTTGATAATGAGAGCTAAGTTCTGCTTGATAAGTGGGGATTTTCTAAATATAGTGTGGAGAGTGTAAGCCTTGGCAGTGAACCAACAAAGAGGACATTGTCATGGAAAACACTGGGGTCACAGAGGTGCATTAGATCTGATCATTGTCTTCAGTGGAAGTGACGGTGTTATGCACAGTTAATCTGACAGGATGAAGAAAGTCCGAAGAAGGCAGTAGTACCAAATTTGGACAAGGGATAGAAGGAGTCAATGCCACAGTTCCAGACTGGATTCTTAAGGAATTATGACCTGGTTGTTGTTGGTGCTGGTTATGTGCTATGTAGTTGGTTCCAACTCATAGCAACCCTGTATAAGGTTTCTGAGGCTGTAAATCTTTACAGTAGTAAGGTTACGGTGATCTAAACTAGGATCTCTGGTGGCATAGTGGGTTAAGTGTTGGGTTATTAACTACAAGGATGGTGGTTCAAACCCACCAGTCCCTCTGTGGGGAGAAAGATGAGGCTGTGTGCATCCCTGACAATTTATAGTCTCAGAAAGTCTACGGTGCAGTTCTGCTCTGTCTTGTAGGGTTGTTGCTTTCATGCTCTCATGCTGCAATAGCAGCTGTAACACAAATGGACCCCTTTAACAAGCAGATATGTATTTCCTCACAGTTTAGGAGGCTAGAAGTCCAAATTCAAGTGCCAGCTCTAGGGGAAGTCTTTCTCTCTTTGTTGGTTCTGGAGCCTGTCCTTGTCACCTTTCAGCATCTATAGGGGCAGCATTCCTTGGAGGTCACCAAGTGTCTTGACATCAATCTTCCTCTAGATCTAGGAGTTTTGCAGTGTAGAGACCCCAGGTCCAAAGGAAGTACACCACTCCTGGCTCTTCTTTCTTGGTGGTAATAGGTCCCTCTGAGCTCTGCTTGCTTGTTTAATCTATTTTATATCTCAAAAGAGACTGAATCAAGATAAAACTTAACCCTGTAGGTTGCTTTCAGCCTCATTAGCAGAAGAATTAGGACTGGTGACACAAGATCACATCATGGGTGTCATTACATTATATTAGATCTCATCATTGGGGATTGTCGTTGTGAAGTGCCAATGAGTCCATTCCGACCCATAGTGACCATGTATAGGGTTTCTAAGGAGCAACTGGTGAGCTTGAACCACCGACCTTGCAGTTCAAATGACTTTGCAGTCTGATGCATTAGCCTACAGTACCACACCAGGACTCATGGGGGATTATAGTATCTAAATTGACAAACTGGGAATCCTGGTCCATTGAAGTTGACATAAAACCTTAACTATCACAGTTGGTATGAGTCAGAACTGACTCCATGGCAATAGATTTTGAGTGGTGTAATGGTTAAGCTCTGGCTACTGATTGAAAGGTTGGTGGTTTGTATTTACCTAAACTCACCTCAGAACAAACCCTGGCAATCTTCTGAAGGGTCACAAACATTGAAAACCCTATGGAGCATAGTTTTAATCTGAAACACATTGGATCACTCTGATTCAGAGTCTACTAGGATTTTTTTTTCTGAAGGAAACTGAAAAATCAGCCATTGTGGATCCAATGTGAGGTCATCATGAGATGGGGTCCACTCTATGGTGACTAGTACGGGTACAGTTTTCTAAGCCTTATCTTATGAAACAGAAGGGAAGTAAACCCCCACTTCACAGTCCTTGAGCTGCCAGCAAAGATACTGTCTGATGGCTGTGCCACTGAGACTTACTGGGCTCACCATAAGCACCTGCTTCTACTTAGAGTGTGTGCAAGGGTAATAAAGAGAGAGTTGGGAGTGGCTGAATAGATTGTAAACTGTCAGTGGTGTGAGTCATATTGCATGCTTATGAAAGATTGAATGGAACAGATGGTAGGATGGCAATTTCCCTGGTCTTGGCACAAACTTACTAGAAACTGCATAAATGAAGCACATTTGCCTTTGCTCAGAGAAGGTAACAGAGAGCACAGGGAATAGACAGAGTTAAGGGTAAAGGATTTGCCATCCTAACCCAGGCTTTTATCTTTCTTCAGTGTAGCGTGAGCCTTGAGACCCTAATAATTCAAACCTAAGGGGATATCTGAAGGTGGGAAAAGGGAAAGAGAAAGATTGAAGAGAGACAAATTGGGGAAAATGCTGATGGAAGTAGGAAGCAAGAGATTAACTGCCACTGGATGGGATATGTGAAGATCATCTATGAACCAATAAGAGAAAGGGGCAAACTGTTGTCCCGCCCTGCTTTTTATTTCTCAGTTAAGAGTTCTGATTCAAATCCCAGCTCTGACACTTATTGTGTGGTCTTACTCTTCTTTGCACCTCAGCTTCTTATTTGTAAAATGGGATAATAATAACAGTCAACTATAAGGATTAAGAATGAATGCCAGCAAAGCACTTGTAAGCTGCAGCGAGAGGCTATCCCAGAACTCCTCCTCCATCCTCTTTCTACTCACCCTTTTACTCCCTTATTAACATACCTGGCCCAGTCCTTCTATTGGCTTGCTTATTGACTTGAAATAATCATCCGTTCATTCAACATGTATTTACTGAGCATCTACTATATCATGCATTGTTTGAAGCATTGGGAGCCTTCTCCTCATCTATGCACTCTTAAAATCTCTAAGGAAACTGAGACTCAGATGCAGGAATGCACCTGCTAATATTTACAGAGCTAGCAGTGAGGGCAGGACACCTCTTCCTTGACCACAATCTCTGAGCACTATGTCTGAAGAAGTTGTTGTTAGTTGCTGTTGCATTTATATATAACTGAATAAAACATCGAGTTACAGAGTACATACTAAATACATATTTTCTGAATTGATAAGTGAATTAATAACTTCCACTCTCAAGCTCTTTCTATGGACTATATCAAAATAATTGGGGAGTCCTGATGTGGCATTGTAGGATAATCGTTGGACTGCTAACTACAAGGCTTGTGGTTCAAATCCACCAAATGCTCCTTGAAAACCCTATATAGGGTTGCTATGAGTCAGAATTGACTGGACAGCATTTAACAACAACAATGTGTGTGTTGGAAGTAAAGGTTGGGGATTTACCAACCTTTCTATTCCTGGATCACCCCAATTCACTTCTCCTTCTGAAATGAAAGAGTTGGGGATTTTATTTATTTCTGCACTCAGGACTTTGTCACTGGAGATGAATAATACAACATTCTCAATTAGAATTGTTAATCAGAAATGCAGTGCACATGCGCAGTGGAGGAACCTGTGGTCTATGGGGGGGAAAAACAACTCTGAAGAGAAAGTATGTTTTTGTTCTTTAAAAAAAAAAAAAAAAAAAAATCCTTTTTTTTTTAAAATTTTGTGTCTTATGTGAAAGTGTACATAGCAGATTGCTTCCCCATTTGACAATTTTTATACAAGCTGTTCTGGGACATTGGTTACAGTTTTCACAATGTGTCTGCATTCTCATTATTCCCATTCTGTTTGTTCTGTTTTCATTGATCTAGGTTCCCTGTTCCTCTTTGCCTGCTGTTTTGCACTTTTGAATAAATGTTGACTGTTTGGTCTCATATAGTTGGTAGTTCAATGGAGCACAATTCTCAGAGGTGATATTGTTTATTTTAGGAAGCAATCTATTATTTGCCTAGAAATTGACATCCAGGAGTGCCTCAGTTCCAAGTTCCAAGAGGTATCTTAGGACAATAATCTTGAGGGTCCTTTCAGTGTCTATTGGTCCAGTAAGTCTGGCTGTTTTTAGGCATGTGACATTTTTTTCTCTTACGTTTTCCTCCCATTCTATCCAGCACCTTCTATTGTGTCCCTCATCACAAGCGCTGGCGGTGGTGGCCAGGCACCATCTAGTTCTGGTCTCAGGCTAGATAAGACCATGGTCTCTGTGGGCTACTGGTTCTGTGGACTAGTTTTTCCCTTCAGTCTTTGGTTTCCTTCATTTGTTTTTGCTCCATATGAGTTGAGAACAGTAGTTGTACGCTCACAAGCTTTTAAAACCCAAGACAGTGCTCACCAAACTTGAAACGTCTAGGCATACCTCACTGTGTTACACTTTGCTTTATGGTGCTTCATATATATTGAGTTTTTACAAGTACAGGTTCGTGGCAGCCCTGCACTCTGTAAGTCTATTGGTGACATTTTCCAACATCATGCTTTCTCTTTGTGTCTGTGTCACATTTTTGTAATTCTCACAATACTTGTAACTTTTTCATAATGCTACTGAACACTTAATAAACTACAGTATAGTATGACTTTTATATGCACTGGGAAACCAAAATATTCATGTGACTCACCTTGTTATGATAAATGCTTTATTCCAATGGTTTGGAACTGAACCCACAAAATCTCCAAGATATGCCTTGGAACACTCTCTTCATGAACTATGTTAGCCAACTAACTGAGCTATCATGAGACTAGAGGGTTTGTTGAGCTTCTTGGGTGGAAACTTTGTTGTTGTTGTTTTTATAAAATAACAACTCTATTTTATAAAATAGAGAACTTTTCTTCTAATATATCTTCAAAATGTCTCTCTGTATTTTCCCCACTCTTCTTTTGGGATTCCTAATCATCCTGGTGTAGTGCTGGAGGATAAAGCACTGAACCTCAAGGTCTATTTGAACCATAAGGTCAGTGGTTCAAACTCACCAGTTGCTCCTTGGAAACCCTAAACAGGGTTGCTATGAGATAGAACAGACTCAATGGCACTTAACAACAAAAACAATCATCCCTCTTGATGGTGTCCCATATAACTTAGGTTTTCTTCAGTCTTTTTCTGATTGTTCCTCAAACAAATTAGTATCAAGATATTTATCTTTTATTTCACTGATACTTTGTCCCATTGATTCAATTCTACTTCTATATCCCTCCATTGAGTTACCTATATCTGATATTTTATTGCTTAGCTTCTGAATTTTTAGTTACTATTTTTGAATGGTTTCTATTTGTCTTGAGTTGGTCACTTTGTTCTTGTGCTGTTTTCCTGAATTCTTCTAAGTTTTCAATTTTTTTCTTTCTCCTCTTTCTGTGTTTTCCTTGATCTCCTTGAAGAGCCTAAATATGTCATTGATCAGATAGTTCTTTTATATACGTTCTTCCTCAGAAGGGTTTTCATTCCCTTTGTTGTACTCATTTGCTGTAGCCATCTTACTATGTGTTTCTTCACTTGATTTATCATTTGCTGGTTTTGAGAAGAGTTTATTTATTTATATGTTTTTCATTAGTTGTATGTTTGCTTTGTTTAGATATATTAGTAGATTCATTTCTTCTTATTCTGTTTGTAAGGTTCTTTGTATTGTTTAAATTATTGTTTTGTGGCCTCTGTATGACTTTGGAAGTACCAGTTGTCTAGGTTTGATTTCCCTTCAGTAGTGGATATGCAGGGTCTCACGCATCTGTCATTAGGGTCATTAGACACATATGCCTTGCTTTACAGGATCGTGTGGATGTGTTAGAGCAGGTTCTTTTCCTGGGGTGGGACAACAAGAATTGGGTAGTCAGAACCTGTAGAACCATGTGGTCTTTCTGGATTGGTGCTAGCAGTTAGTATGTTGATTGGAGGGCAGAATATGACATCTCCATAGCCAATGGGAGGCATTGCTACTCAAATGGACAGGATAGACCCTCTGAATGTGTACAAATTGACATCTTAGTAGATGATGGAGGATCAAGGGATCCCAAAGGGCACTGAGATCTCTTATTTGCCATCACATAAGGGGCACATGTGGCACCTGTTGGGATGTGCTCGGTGATTATTGGTGAGGTGATGATCCTGCTTGTCCAATCACTGGATAGGGGTGTAGGGAGCATTCCTGCCAGTAGCCAAGTTATGGATACAGTGAGAGAGAGACTTGTCACTGTACAGGTAGGTGAGGAACATGCACCACTTGTTGCTGAGTGGGAAGGGCTGGATCAGGTGGAGGTGGTACTGGTCACTGGGACGTGGGGGTGGGACACACGGTAGTGGTCACTGGTCACGAGGCATGAAAGTGTGTGCTGCTGATTGCCACACAGATGAAGCATAAGTGTATACTATATGATGCTGGATGGGCAGGGTAGGGGATACATGCCACTGGTCACTGGACAGGCCGTGCAGGGTTGCATACTGCTGGTCACAGGGGGCAGGCAGGGTGGGGAGGTGTGGGAGGATGCATGGTTCTTGTTGTCAGATGAGAGAAGTAGGAAGACACAGTAATGTTTGCTGGGCATAGGAGGCAGGAGAGCGCAGTGCTGGTGGAGAGGTAGGGCGGGTAGAGGCCTGCACAGGAGAACACAGCACCAGTCACTTGCAGGGTGAGGCAATAGTGTGTACTGGCAGGCTGGGGGGAGCACGCTCCGGTGGTCACTGGGTGGGAGTGGCAGGATGAGGCAATAATAGTTGTACTGGTAGGCTGTGGGGAGCACGCTCCGGTGGTCACTGGGTGGGAGTGGCAGGGTGAGGCAATAGTGTGTACTGCCAACCAACCAGTCAGCAGGCTGGGGGGAGCATGCTCCGGTAGTCATTGGGTATGAGTGCTGGGGCACTCCCCATAGGCTATAGCTGGTACTGGGGAACTTCCTAGAGTCTGACTGGCTTAGGGACCTCTAGTTGCTTTGTGGACTCACTGTTCTGTGGGTGTTTACTGTGCAAGTGATCAGGTACCACCACTGGTAATTAGTCCTGTGTCTAGCTACTATGTACCTCCCTACTATGTGGTCTCCAGGGTCTCTGGAGCTCTCATCCACCTTCTTGTGTCTCTTCTCTTGGACTTAGTTCATGTTCTACTAACCTTGCTTCACTCTGGGTTTGTCTACATTCTATCTCTGTCTCCTATTAGTAATTCCATGTGTTTCCTTCCTATGTTCCTCATCCTGGGATGATGTGTTTGGCCAGCTGGTTGGGTGCCTGTAATTCATAAATCTCCTCATTTGATGCTTAATATTTGGTCTAATTCTTCATCCTTTGACTTTAATGCTCAGGATATCAAGGTTGTCATCTGATCCATTTCACTTGCTTTCTCAAGGCTTTGTTGTAGAGAGACACTAGTTTGTGTTGGACTAAGCCACTATCTTGAGCTGAATCCCCAGAAGGTATTTCTCAAAGGACAAATAATTCTTAGGCACTAACTCTGTTCTTGGAGTCCTGGTGTGGCATTGTGGCTTAATCTGCCAGACTGCAAAGCCATTTGAACAGCAAGGTCAGTGGCTCAAGCTCACCAGCTACTCCTCAGAAACCTTATACAATGTTACTATGGGTCAGAATCAACTTGACAACACTCAACAACAACAACAAAACCCTATTCTTTTAGGATTCTACAAATCATACCTCTAACTTGTACAGGGCTTGGGGGAATAGTACAATTGGAAGTTGTCACTGACAAAATGACCAGGTGTTAAACCTTGGAACCTATGAATACAATAGGTTATTAATTGAAATTAAGGATGCATATGGAATTAAAGTTGTTAATATTAAGCTGATCTTGACATCAGGAGATTATCCTGGTTTACCCAGTAGGTCTAATGTAATCCTTTATGTGGAAAAGGAAGGCAGAAATGAGAGCCAGAAGGCAGCGTTTGAAGGACTCAGCCCATTTACTGACTTTTGAAAATGGAGGAGGAGACCATAGATCAAGAAATATGGGCAGTCTCTGTTGTTAAATGCCATCGAATTGATTCCAACTCAAAGTGACCTTGTATAGCATTTCTGAGGAGTGGCTGGTAAGTTTGAACCACCAACCTTGGCTTCAAATGTCCTTGTGGTCTAGTGCTTATCCTACAGAGCCACACCAGGGCAGTCTCTAGTGACTGGAAAAGACAAGGAAACATATTTTCCTCTGGAGCCTCTAGAAGGAATCCAACCCTGTTAACACACTGATTTTAACCCAGTGAAACCCATTTTGGATATCTGACCTCCAGACCTGTGAGATAATAAATGTTTGTTATTTTAAGACACTAAGTATGTGCTAATTTGTGACAGCAGCAACAAGAAACTAATGTCCATCTATCATATCTAAATAATTGAAGTTTTAAATCTAGATAAATATATGCACTATCTTCTTATTTTATCAACTATATTCTCTTAACAATGTAAGTTTGCAGATTCTGAACCCCCTTTGTGTTCCACACCAGAGCATGGCCATGTCCAGCCCATAGCCAACCCCTTTCTCTTCCCTTCATGCCCTATGCACGTATAAAATACCTATCCAAGGTATTTTCAGTGCACGTATATGAACACCCCAGCTTGCCTGCCAAGACTTGCCAATTTTCAGTGAAGAGTCAAACACTATAATGGGTTCCAAGCATGTGGTTCTGGAAGTAGGTCCAGAGCAAGCTGATGTCTCTGCCTCCTGTGCCTCCATGTCCCACCCTATCACTCTCCTGCCACACAGATCCACACAAACCCACACACATGAACACACCAGCACCAGGTGCCCAGCAGGGGAGCACACAGACACTCTGAGTTGTCTCTGCCTTCAGGGGATGCCTTTGCTCAAGACTCCCTGGACTGTCCTGTTACCTGAATTACAAAGATTCCTTCCAAAGACAACTTGTTTCCTTGGCTTCTGCCCAGCAGATTTCACACAAAGTTGCCTCTCTGGCACCATAGAATAAGCACTAGACCTCAAGATAAGACTGAACCACAAATCAGTGGTTCAAAATTACCAGGCGCTCCTCAGAAACACTATACAGGGTCACTATGAGTTGGAACCAACTCGATGGCACTTAACACCAACAACAACAAGTCTAAGAAGTTAAAATGGACTCCAAGGCCTGATCTTACCACTGAGATGCTCTTTGCCCCTCAGGCTCTGTAGAGTTCCCACAGGCCTGGGAAGGCATCTGCCAGAACACTATTGCAAACTACATATAATGTTTATTTGCAGGAGATGAAGTCACAGTTCTGCACACTGGAACCTGCAGACTGAAACTCCTACCTGCCATGCATGGTCCAATGGCAAGGAGGAAGACCAAACCCACTCATGTCAAATCGGTTCCGACTCATAGTGACCCCATAGGACAGAGTAGAACTGCTCCATGGGGTTCCCAAAACTATAAATCTTTCCCTTACAGAGTAGTTGGTGGGTTCAACAACCCATTGTTTAGTCCACTGTGGCATTCAGACTCCTGATAAAGAAGAAGGTGGGAGGCAATTGAAGGAAGGGGCAGCCAGAGCAAAGGTACAGGCAGGAAGCCCACAGTGGAAACCAAGACACAGGGCTGGGCAGAGATTCTGTTCTGGGGCAAGAGGAAAAGAATGCCCACAGGAGGAAGAGAATGCCCACAGGCCAGCACCCCAGTCTGAAAGAGGTCTAGCCTCAGCCTGGAGGACCAGTGTCCTCAGCTATGAATGTCCACCTATTCTTGATGTCTCATGGTGACCAGTGACCTCTAAGATACTAAATACAACAGACTACTTTGACACGCATTTTACTGGCTTTTCAGGTGTATAAGGCACTGTGGTCACTTCCTCCTCTCTGTACCACTCTCCTTACTCCATTTATACAACATCACACTTCGGTTGGCATTTCTCCGTTTCCCCCGTTCCTTGATCCTTTCTCTGAGATGCTTTGTCCCCCACCGTGGTCTGTGCCTCTCTGGTTTCCTTGGCCTTTACCTTCTGGCTGTATTCTACCCTGGAGCGGTACCATCAGGAGATGGTGGTGAGGAGGAGAGGTCAGACTTGTCCCCCATGCTTTGTCATTTGCACCTCTGACAGTAGTTGTCTTCTTCTGTGGCCACAGCTCCAAATGGTGCCCTACATTGACCTTTGATAACACTTCCCTTGATCCTTCAAGCCTAGGGATGCTAACAATTACCCTCTGTGTGAATCTAGCTCTTAACCTTGACATTATCCGTACTTCTATAAACAGTCCCACATTAGACTCCCTGCAGTCAAACCCTCTAAGTGTACTATCTCTTTCCTGCTGGGACCCTGAATGGTACCATATTCTACTGGCTTGCCTTCTACTTCTCTGTCCAGTCCTACTCTGTCTTCTTTTAAGGTTCACATTTTTTACCTGATGATTAAGCACTGATGACCCTTAAAAAGTTGATCCAACACACTTTTCTTTCTTCTTTAGACATTTCACACCATCAAGTTGGGTGATCTCATTTGCCCCCGATCTTCCATTACCACCTATCCATATAACTCATTAAGGTACATCTCCTGTCTGGTCTTTTCTAAACTCCCGCCCTGGATAATCCAACTGCCTCTTTGGCATTTCCCCTTGTCTTTCTCCAAGGCATCTCAAACTCAACGTCTTCCAGCCTTGCCTTTCTTCAGGAATGGCACCACTACTGATTTAGTTATGCAAGCCAGAAACCCAGGAGTTATCCTTGATCTTCCTTCTTACTTCCTCCCCACATCCAATCCCTCATCAAGCTCTATCGATGCCTCTCCACCTCCACTGATACCTACTCAAGGCTCCTATCAACTGTTTGGTGATTGCAACAGCCGCTTGCTGACCCACCCACCCACCCACACCATTGTTGCCTCTGCAACTGCTCTTTGCAGTTCAGTCAGAAAGAACTTTGCAGATAATATCGCAATGCAAATATTATCACAACCTTTCACTGTTTAAAACCTTTCAATTACTCCCAGATGCTCTTAGGTCTTGCATGGTATATCTTTGCCAGCCTCTCCAGCTTCCCATGCCTCGCTGTTCCCTCCCAGAAAAGTGACCTGCAACCCATTCCTCCTCCTCTTCATATACCCTACCTTCACAGAGGTGTCTGCATGTGTTGTTACTACCTCCTGCCCTCTTCAACTCTTTAACTTCTACCAATCCTTCAGCTCTCAGTTCAGTTGTCACAACTTCAAATAATCTTCTCTGATCTCCATAAGCCGCTCAAACTCCTGCAGAGGCCAAACTCCTATGGTTCTGGGCACTCTACTGGATGGTCCTTAGCACAGTTGTGGTTTCACACTTACTTGTATGTGTCATACATTCTCTAGTCCCACCTAGAATATCAAGTCCACAAAGGCAAGAGGCATCTGTCTTGCTTTTTCTTCTCTGTAGTTGTATCACCCAGCTTAGAATTACCTGTTGTAGAGTAGATGCCAACTGATAATAGTAGTAACCCAGTAGGACAGAGTAGAACTGCTCCACAGAGTGTTTGAGACAGTCAATTTTTATGGAAGCAGACTACCTCATCTTTCTCCTTCAGAGTGAGTAGGGGTTTGAACTGCTAACCTTTGGTTATCATCTTGATGCTTAACTCACTGTATCACCAAACCTTCTTTGATATATAGAAGGTGCTCAACAAATGTTGCATGGTGAATGGGTAAAAGAATGAATGAAGGCAAAGGGGAGCAAGAGGCAAATTTGGCTAGGATTTCTCAGAAGAGGTGTTATTTCCATGTGCTGGGCTTTGAAGGATGTATAGGAGTTTTCCATTTGGAGAAGAGAGAAAGAGAATTCCCACAGAGAGGGATGCTCAGGTGTTGGCTATGGAAGGAAACTTATGTTAGACAGTGGAACATTAGAGTTTGTCATGAATCATGTTTAAATTCCCTTTTCAATAAGAACCTCAATGATACAGCCTCACTGCCAGTGTCTCCTCACAAATAGCTCCTTCCCAGAGAGCTTGTCACTTCTTCCCTCCTCATGTTCCATCCACTTAACTCTAGTGGGGAGAGTTGGAGTCTTTTACAGTAGCTCTTAAAAACAAAGGATGGCTTAGATCACAAGTCCAGCCCTACCCTAGAAATGAGACACAACACTAGGCACCACTAGGAGTCCTGGTGTGGCATTATGGGTTAATGCACTGGACTGCAAAGTCACTTTGAAGCATAAAATTGGCAGTTCATGCTCAACAGTCTCTCCTCAGAAACTCTATACAGGGTGGCTATGGGTCGGAATCGACTCGACGACACTTCACAACAACAACAACAACTAGCCTTTGACCTGGGCCATGTGGTCTGCCCCTGGATTGAGGGAATCCCCTTCCACATCTGGAGAAAGGAGAGTAAGGGTTTCACCGGGTGCTGAAACCCAGCCATTGAGAACTGCCACAGTAATGGGGAAATGCTGGCTGCTCTGGAAGCACACACGGACAGCTAGCTGCTCAGGCTCTCTGTGCAAAGCCTACCTCTGTGGCTCAGACCAGAGTAGCTGCTGTACTAAAACATCAGGAGCCACCCATGAGAAAGAAGTCCACCCAATAGAACTGAGCTGAGAAATGGAGAAAAAACAGTCCTGTCAACATCATTTGACCCCTGGATCTGGTAGTAGCTGAAGTCTTCTACCTCAGCATTCTTTAATAATGTGAGTCATTAATGCCATGTAAGCTGGCATGCCTATCACGTAAAGAGAGCAGAGTCCTAATTGAAACAACCTCTCTCTGTATTCTCTGCACCCCAGTGCCCCCGGACATCCCCAGAGGCCTCCTGTGAAGATATCACGGAAGAGCTCTCCCCTGGGTCTGCTTCAGTTTTAGCTTGCCTAATTTGCTGAGCCACCTCAGAACAGTCCCTTCTCTGTTTTCTGGGAAATACCTGAGCTCCTGCCCTGTGATCCCTGTCTCACTATACGGGACTTGCCAGAGCCTTTTCACCATAATTTTCTATTTACTTATCAGAGCCCCTGCTTGGTGCCTGTGGACTGTCAGGTGTGACCCTGGCTGTATGAAGGGAGGGATGGGCCACTTCCTTGGGCTCTGAGTTCTGTAGGGTCTGCAGGCTCATCTGCTCCCCAGAGGCACTAAGTAATCTGTGCCTGGCGGGCAGGCATGTGGCAGCACATGTCATCCCCTGGCTGAGCTGTGGGTCTACAGCTGCAAGGCCTAGGGACCTTGCTGACCTGCTGACTCAGAGACTGAAAATAATGAGTCTGAAGCTGTCACAGGCTGAGCCATCTCCCTGAGCTGTAATTTTCTGCCCCCAAGCTTAGATCTGGAGGGCCCTGCAATGTGGCCAAACTCAACTCACCCTTCCTGCCCTGGCAAGTATCAAGCTTCCTTCTTATTGAGAGGGAGCTAAAGTGACAGTTGGACACATGCCAAACTCTGCCCCAACCCTCACACACATGGGCTTTCCCGGACACATTTCAGAATGAGCCCCAGCGGCAGGTGGTGAGGGGACGGGCCTGGAAGCCAGCCTGGGGCCCTGGCGCTCAGCCAAGCCAGCATACTTGTCCTCACCTGCGCTGGCCTGCCAGTTTGCCTGCAGAGCTCTATAAATGCTGCAGTTTGGGAAATTAAAATATCCTTCCTATTTGCATCTGACAGCATGGGGGCAGGGGGTGGGGAAAGGGGTAGGTGGCAGCTAAATCCCTCTGACTGGCAACTGGGCCTACAGTGGAGATGCTAAATGCAATGTGCCCCCTACTGCCCATCTGCCACCCCCAGATGCAGGGAGAGTCCTTGGACTACGAAGGTAGGAGGTAGGAGGTAGACACCCACTGTTCGTGGTTGGAGGAGAGACAGGGAGAGACCCAGCCCTGCAGACACCATTCCTAAGACTTACTCACTGCTTGGAGGCTTGCTGCTGCCCTCTGATCCTCCCTGGAGGGACAGGCCCAGTGATCTGTCAAAGAGGCAAATTTGACCATGACACTCCATTTGTCCCTGAGATGAGGAGTTGGGTGCAAGTGATGCAGAGAGAAATGCTTCCAGAAAAACACAGTCTGGGACTGCAGGGGTGGGGTACAGAGAGTAGGAACAATCAGGGCAGGAAGAATTGAACCTCAAGCTCCATCCTGGGACAGCTCAGGCATGTCCATTACACCTCAATGCCTTCCCTGCCTTGGGGCATCAAGAGGGGATTTCACCTCCCACACTAAAGTCCTGGCAGGAAAGGATTGGATGCGTGTAGGACACAGATTCCCTGTAAGCTCAGGGTGAGTTCAAAAGCAGCCCCAGTGTTCTAGGGACAGAGCTCTGAAAGGTGTGACAGTTGTGGGATTTTAAAAGCAAAGACACACAAATCAGAAATGGTGAAGAGGATCCGAAGGTTCTAGGTGGACAAGGGCCATGCAGACAGTGTCCAGCACACACAGAATTATAAGGACAGATGCCACAGGCACTGTGTAAGCATTGCTCAGTGCAGGGTTCTATGGGAATATGCAGAAGAGGGGGCCTTTGGTGGTATCAGGGAGGGCGAAGAAACCCATGTAGAGGTCAAATACAGGGTCATTTCTGGAGAAGCGATTTGTTTAGTGAACCAAGGTCGACCAGGCCATGTGCTGACTGTAGAGGGCTGAGGGACCTAGGAAACCACTGCAGGATGGCTCCAAAGACTCCCCACAAAGGCTCAGTGTGAGGGGAATATGGGTAGAGTTGGAACTTCATGTGTTTCCACCTAAGAGCAGGAACAAGCATTCAGAGTGGCGTTTCTCAGGTTCCTCGGTCCACCTGCACTGTGAATCCTAGGTTACCTTTTCTCTTTGAACTCTTTAACAGTACTGGCTTAGCCGGTGGTTTCTAACCTTCTCTCTTGGGCTAGGCTGCCTTAGTTAAAACCCAGGCTCTGTGACAGGATAATAGAAGAAATTAAATGAGAATTCAGAAAGTTCCTAGAAACAAACAAGAACGAAAAGACAACATACCAAAATCTTTGGGACATGGTGAAAGTGGTG
>NW_006408589.1:8841904-8842776 GCF_000296735.1 Chrysochloris asiatica
AGGGAAAACTGTGAGAGCTCGAATACAAGGCATTCACAGACTACCAAACATTTTGAAAATTACACAAACAAAAGTAGACAAAATAGATCAATGGGGCATACTAAAATTAAAAACTTATGTGCATCAAAAGACTTCATCAAAAGAGCAAAAAGGGAACCCACAGAATAGGAAAAAATCTTTTGTAATGACACATCAGACAAGGGATTAATTTCCAAAATACGTAGGAACCTATAGCACCTCTACAAGAAAAGGATGAGTAACCCAATTTAAAAATGGGCACAGGACATGAATAGACACTTCACCGAGGAGGAGATCCAGGCAGCCAACAAAACATATGAAGAAATGTCCACAATCACTAGCTGTTGTTGTTGTTGTTGTTGTTAGGTGCCATCAAGTCTGTACTGACCCATAGTGACCTATGCACAGCCAAGCGAAACACTGCCCAATCCTGGGCCAACCTCACTACTTTTGCCACGCTTGAGTCCATCGATGTTGCCACTTGGCCAATCCATCTCTTTGGGGGTCTTCCTTTGTTTCTCGGACCCTCCACCTTACCAAACATGATGTCCTTCTCCAGTCACCGGTCCCTCCTGACAATATGTCCAAAGTATGAGAGATGAAGTTTGGCCATCTTGGCCTCCAAGGAGCATTCTGGCTGCACTTCTTCCAAAATGGATTTATTGGTTCTAGATGCAAATCAAAGCAACAATGAGATATCATCTCACATCAGCAATAATAGCAAAGATTAAAAAAAAAGTAGAGGATAATAAATGTTGGTGAGGATGTGGAGAGACTGGGACCCTCCTACATTGCTGGTGGGATTGCAAAATGGTCCAATCACTCTGGAAAACAATATGGTGCTTCCTCAGAAA
>NW_006408589.1:8843509-8866304 GCF_000296735.1 Chrysochloris asiatica
TATATCTATAGATATATCTATAGATATAGATAGATATAGATATACAGATATACATATATACACAGAAAAAATTATATATATGTATTTGATGTTGTTTTTGGTTACTGGGTGTATGAAGTGGGGTGAGGGGAGGGAGGGGAAGGTGGAGCACAGGGTAGGGAATAGACACAGGATGGTTTGGGTGCTGGGGGTGGGGCACACACCAGAAGTGGAAGGGGAAAGGGAAAACAAGGCAGATGGGAGAGTAGCTAGGCAAGTTTACATGGGCTAAATAGGACAGAGGTAAATAATGATATAAGCACAACTGTGGAACAACAGGTCTCTGGGATACAAAGATTGAGGCATGGTGTGAATGGGTAAAAGTGGGGAAATGATGTTAAGGTGATTGACTGTCTTTTGAATCTTGGTTTTCCTTGCCTACTATTATAAAACAGACACTTGAAGGGGAGAGAGAGGAATAGCCAGAAACATCACCAGAGAAAGCTTGTAACTCTGTCTTCAGACTATAACTGATTGGAATACCTAAAATGGGGCTAGAACTTTCCTAGTGAAGGAGGCTCCCTCCAGAGTCTTTGCATTGCACAAGAACATAGGTGGAATCCTGATCCCCATCCAGAATCTTCTGAGGTGGGAAATTTCCACTTGAAAGGACAAGCAGACCAGTCTGGAGCAACTAGAAAAACAGAAGATACTTCTTGAAAGAAAGACCAGCAGGAAAGAAATCAAAGACAATAATAGCAGTCCAAATGACCACTATAAGAACAAGCAAGCTGTTCCCCAGGAAGCCATCAAGGCAAGTGGTCAGGTCCCCTCAAGGCAAACCCCCTTCCAAGACTGAAACTCAATTGTAATACACTAGCAGGCATAGGTGGGTTAATGCGCCAGACTGCAAAGCTGTTTGAACTGCAAGGTCAGTGGTTCAAGCTCACTAGCTGCTCCTCGGAAACTCTACACAAGGTCACTATGGGTCAGAACCGACTTGATGGCAATTCACAACAACAACAACAGCAGGCATATGGTCCTGCTGCTGACCACGTTGGTCACTGATAAGGGGAAGTGGGGGGAAAACAATAATGAAGTTGTGAACTAAATCTGACCACATTCAATAGACCTGGCTAACCAGCAGTATGACAAGACCTGGGGACTCCTGAGCCCAGGGGCAGGGACATGGCCCCAGAGGACTAGAATGGAGTGTGAAGCATCCAGCTGAAATTAGTGAGGGAAGATGCACAAGAACACCCACACTTGCGGATAGTATCCATGTGAACTGGCATCAATGGCTGGATGATCAGATCATGACTAGAGGAAGAAAGAAGAGGGGGAAAAAAAAAGAGTAACCCACTACAAGTGGATGAACTTGACCTATGCTTGTGTATGCAGTATGACAAAAGAGCGGACAAATCTCTACATTGAGGATCATTCCCATCCCCATGGTACACAGGGTTGACAGGAATGGGGGAACTTAGACATTGGCTACCTAAAATGGGGGAACTACAAAGGCTATCAGTGACTGGCTTACAAGTTTTCAACAGGGAATCTAGCTCCATAGGATACAGGTAAACGTAGAAACTCCACTGAATTTTTTCCAACCTGTTGGATGGGGTTGATCAAAGGTGAGGGGGAAAGAATTCCTGTGTTTCAATAGGAAATGACTGCTATCAGGTCTAACAGTCAGTGTTGGAAAAGTAAATGTAAATGTTTGGTAACAAAAGGAGGAGAGCGGCTGATTTTGCAGTCCAGGAGTGGAGATCCCTGGAACCTTCAAGGGAGAAAAGTGAAGTGCGAGAGACCCTGTTGGGGAGGCAGCGGTGCAAGGGATGGAGGCAGAGACCATGACGTGGACAGAAGGAGTGGCTGGGAACTCTGGACTCAGGAAGGGAGAGGGGCTGTGGACTGCAGGCTGGGTACAGGCGTGTGGGGTGTACCCTTTGGTTGGTTGATGATGCATGCAGGGGATTGTGAGCATTGCAATAAAACAAAATTCGATAGGATGAAGGTAAAGATAATGTTCACCCAGGTAAACTAACACATCATTGGCAATAAAAACTTAAAAAAAAGAAGAAGAAGAAAGTAAAAAAACCAAACAAACCTAGGCTATGCTTTCTTGCCAGGGTACTTCATCTCTCTATGCCTCAGTGTCTGATCTCTAAAATGGGGATGCTCATAGGAGCTTCATTTTTGTGGAGTTCATTTGAGGATCACATGAGTTAGCATATACTGGGCAGGGGTTGGCCTATAGAACATATATTATGTGCAAGTTTTTAGCAATCTAGCAGGGTTGATGTGAGGCCTTTGTGGATTCCAAAGAGCTAGGAGCCCTTGTAGGACTGTGGGTTAAGCATTGGGATGCCCAGCAGTCCCTTTCATGGGAGATAGATGAGGCTCTGTGATCCAGTAAGACTGAGTCTCAGAAACTAAAGAGCAGTTCTACTCCATCCTCTAGGGTTTTCTATGAGTTGGAATCAACTCAGTGACAATGGGCAGAGAGCAGCTCAACCTTGCTATGTGTCTTGGTCTAGTCTTGGCCCCTGTGGCTTAGAATAGAGCCTGTAGGCTGGTTCCCAATCAAGAAGTCTGCTCCAAAGCACTGCAAAAAGCAGACAATCCAAGAGTTCACACACACATAGACACACACAAATTGCAACATTGTGAACTTGTTAGAAGTGCAGATTCTCAAGACCCACCCCAGACTTGTTGGTTTCCATTTTATAGCAATCCCTCACGACACAGTAAAACTGCCCAATAGACTGTCCTCTTTACTGGAGTAGGTCACCAAGTCTTGCTTCACAGAGTTGCTGGGTGAGTTTGAAGCACCAACCTTTCCATTAGCAGTCCAGTGCTTAAGAGGTCAGAAGCCTAGGAGTGGCGTCTGGTCACCTGGATTCTGCCCCTGACTTAGTCTGAGAACCACTGAGCCAGACTGGTTCTGGTCAGGGGTTCGGTGACTGCTCTGTATGGCCCATGGCCTCTGAAACTGGTCTCTGAGATGTGCTGTTCATCAGGCCAGGAAGACCAGGCCCTGGTGGAACAGCTTCTGGCTTGCTCTAATCTTGCCAGCCTCCTTACCTGGATCCCACATTCTCTGGCTGAATTAATAGCCTGGAATAGCCTTCTATTTGCATAATGGCTCTTCTGTCCTTTCTTCATCCCCATAATGAATTGTTTTGGAATACAGTTTCCCTGATCTGTCCTGTTGTCTACAGCAGTGGTTACATAACTTTGTGGACCAACGAATCCTGGGGAGCTGATGAAAATGCTGATGCCCACCCCTAGCTTGAAGCTTGAAAGATCTTGAAGCTGTAGCGACTGAGGAGCACTTTGCAGAAAATTGAGAAAGACAGGTGTGGTTGGTGGTGGGTGGTGGGCAGTGTTGGACAGAGTTTGAAGCAACAGCTCCACAGCACAGGTGGAGGGCTGGGTGTCCAGAGGAAGTGGCGGGCTCCCTAAGATGGTCTCCTCAGAAAATAGCCTAAGGAATCATTGCTGCTGTTTACTGAGTGGCTTTACCGCAATAGCTGGTTACTGACCTTGGCTGCTAACTGAAAGGTTAGATGTTCGAGTCCTCCCTGGGTACTTTGAAAGAAAGGTCCAGTGATCCACTTCCCAAAACTCACCACTGAAAACCCTATGGAGTACAGTTCTTGAAGGTAACTGGTGGTGGTCACTCTCCCCTATGCACGGAGCTACATGCTGGGCCCAGGCTTTCTCCTTGAACTCTCCTGTAACCCCAAATCAAACTCACAGCCACCAAGTAGATTCTGACTCACAACAACCCTGGTTAGGTTTCCGAGGCTGTGAATCTCTACAAGGGCAAATATCTCATCTTTCTCTCAAGGAGCTGCTGGTGGTTGAACTGCCGACTTTGTGGTTAGCAGTCCAGTGCTTATCCCACAGCACCACCAGGACTCTTTGTCCTGTACCCAGTGGGGTTCTATCACTGATTTCACAGAGTTTAAATGACTTGTCTGTAAGTACATAACAAGTCAGGATTCAAACCTTGTTATTGCTTTCAGCCATGGAGTCAGCTGAGACTCTTGACGACCTCCTGGGTGCAGAATAGAAATGGCCCATAGGGTTTTTAAGGTTATCACCTTTTAGAAGCAGATCACCAAGTCTATCTTCCAAAGTACCGCTGGGTGGGTTTGAATTACTAACCTTTCGACTAGTAGTTGAACACTAAACCATCAGGATTCAAGCCTAGCCTAGTCCTTTGCTGAAGTTTGTGCTCTCTTGTGAAACAATGCCAAGGACATAGCTCAGTGTCTGGTCTAGAGCGAACATGCAAAAAGAGGTAACTTAAAAAGACCCTTCCAAGCCCCGTGTTACAAAGGAGGAAGCAAGCTAGGAAGCAAGCTGGACCTACATACGCCAGGGCTCTCTGCTCTGTAACCAGCTTTTAAAGACCCACGCAGCTCTGCAGTGACAGCTTCTAAGCAGGCTAGGGGAGTCCAGAAAGAGGCCTCCCATCTGTGATGAATGTCCTGGGGTTTCCCAGATTACTGGGAGGTAGGGGAGACACTGAACCTGAGCAGTCAATGAGGATTTCCCCAGGAAAAGCCTGGTTTATGGAAGGAAGCCAGCCAGCCCGTGGCCTGTGCTGCCCTCTGATGGCTGCTTCCAGTACTGGCTGCAATACTCCTGGACTGGGATAGGGCAAGAAATAGAATTGTCCCCAACTGCTGCTCCTTCTGTCCTCAGTGAGCAGCAAAGATAGCAGCGTTCTGCTTGAGCCAGATTTCTGCCCCCTTTTAAAACTCCCTGGGGATAGTCATTGTGATGACATGCCCAGATGCCACCTAATTCGGGGGTTGGCAAGTAAAAGGAAACTTGTTACTTCAATCCCTGAGATGAAAAAAAAAACAAACCCACTTTCTTAAACATTATGTGTGTATATTTGTGGTATATGTGCATTTGTGTGTATGCTTGTGTTTATCTCAGTTGTGAGAAGATGTTTATATATACAAGCAGTCCTCACAATACATTTATGTGGAAGGTACTTCATGCTATAGAAAATATAACTGAGGCTTATAACATTCAACAAATTAAATACTTGAGGTCCATCTGCAAATAAGCAGTAGAGCCAGGATTTGAACCCAGACAGCTTAGCTCCATAGTCCTTGCCCTTAACCGTGGCACTACCCTGCTTAAAGTGGGCATTTTTCAGAATTGCCAATATGGCCAGACCAAAGCCTGGAGGCTCAGAGAGCAGGAAGCACCACTGGATGGAGACCAAGGGAAAGAGTGTGTGGTCTCTAAGTCCAGATTGGTCTGGAAGAAGGGCCCAGTGTTTCTCTCGATGAGCTTTGAGATTCTAGGCAAATGGGTGTATTATTCTGAGCCTCAGTTTCCAAATCTGTAAATCAGTGATAACACTGCTTTCTCTGAAGGTTTTGATAAAATCTCTATTCTTAAAAGGAATCATGTTGCATGTATACATGGTAAGCTCTCAGCAAAGGCAGGTGGCCTTTCCATGTTTGATATTGGACTTGGCCTACCAAATCATTTGTAAGAGGCAGCAGTCATAGTAATGATGATGATGATGATGACACTGGCTCATAATTAAGGAGCATTTATTATGTTTGTATTGTTGTTGTTGGTGGTGGTTATGTGCTGTGGAGTTGGTTCTGACTCATAGCAACACTGAAAATGGTTTCCCAGGCTGTAAATCTTTACGGGAGCAGAAAGCCTCATCTTTCTCCTGCAGAACTGCTGGTAGTTTTGAACTAGCTGACCTTGAGGTTAGCAGCCCAACTTGTAATCACTACCAGGGTTCGTTGTTCTTGTTGTTAAGTGTCCTCAAGTCAGTTCCGAATCATAGCAACCTGGTATAGTGCTTTCCAAGAGCAACTGGTGGGTTTGAACCACCGACCTTGTGGTTCCCAGTCCAGTGGTGATCCACACCAGGTGTTCTTTACTATGTTTTGTTGTTGTTAAGTGCTGTCGAGTTGGTTCCAACTCATAGCGACCCTGTATATGGTTTCCAAAGAGTGGCTGGTGAATTTGAACCACGACCTTGAGGTTCAAAGCAACCTTTCGGTCCAGTGCTTTATCTAACAGTGCCCCAGAGGGCTGTTTACCTAACCACTATTAATGACTATTGTCATTAAGTTTATAAGCTTCAGACTTACTTTTGCTCCATCTTAACTGTTCACCAAGACCCCTGGTGTGGTGCTGTGGGTTAATGCACTGAACTGCAAAGTCGGTTTGAACTGCAAGGTCAGTGGTTCAAGGTCACCAGCCACTCCTTGAAACCCTATGCAGGGTCACTATGGGTTGGAACAGACTCGACGGCACTCAACAACAACAACGGTTCACCCATGAAGCTACGAAGCTTTTAAAAACATGACCACATAGGTCCCGTAGACCTAATGGAACGAGGGAGGAAGTACTAGCCATGACTCACTCCCCCCGCCCCACCCTTATTTTTTGCTACTTGAACCCAGGTAGTTCAAGTTTTATGACTGGTATAGAGAACCACAAGGAATAATTTCTTTCGTTATTCATTGCCTCGTAAGAAAGGCCAGACGATTGAATTCCCTGAGCTCCAAACACAAACCCACTACTGTCAAGTTGCTTCTGACTCATTCTCAGAGTAGAATTGCCCTAGGAGGGTTTCCAAGGCTGTAAATCTTTATGGAAACTGACTGCACATCTCACTTGCATGAATTACCAACCAGCCTTTCAATGAGCAGTCAGGAGCTTAAAGCACTGTGCTACCGAGCCTCCTTCATTAAGATCACAGCCATTGGAGTGTAGTTCTCCTCTGAAACACTTAGGGTCTCCATGAGTTAGAATGAGTCTAGGGCAATGGGTTGCTTTAGGAGGTGTGGATTGGGGTTGGAGATGGGACTTGGATGGTGAGGATTTCAGCTGTGAATAAGGAGCCTGCTGATGGCCAGAGTTTCGCATAATACTGGAGAAGGGAGAAAGCTGCCTGGTGAGAAAATGTAGATTTCCATCCCCACCTGGAATCTGATACTTGGTTTGTTGTTTGTTGCTGTTAAATGCTGTTGCATCAGTTCCAACCCATGTTGTTGTTAAGTGTCGCTGAGTCGGTTCTGACCCATAGTGACCCTGTATAAGGTTTCCAAGGAATGGTTAATGAGCTTGAACCAATGACCTTGTGGTTCAAACCAACCTTGCAGTTCAGTGCTTTAACCCACAGTGCCACATCAGGACTCCGATATTTGGTTTAGAGCAAACAAATGAGTGGACCTTTCTCTGCCTGTGGAGGGTGTGGTGTGGTGTAGCTGTCTGAGTGGTCCATGCTCCACACACACAGCTGTGAGTATGTGAAGGAGAAGCCCACACTGACAGGCAGTGGCTTGGCCTGGGCAGATGAGCCCCTGAGGAAGCTGGTTTCTGTAGAGCTTGTAAACTTTAATGCTCGCTTCAATTCACAACCCAATTGTCTGTAAAATGAGGCCACTTTCAGCAGGCCCCTTAATTGGAATTAGTTTCTCTGACTCCGAAGCAAGAGTTCGGAATCTGCTTAGCCAGCATTCTATTGATGGATGAAGGGGTGGTACTATACACCCCTCCCGAGGGGAGGAGCCTGGAGGGAAAGGCCCTTTTCTCCCTCCCAATCAGGGACAGGACCCTACTTGGATGCTTCCTGTTGCTCTCAAGTTTCTGATGGAAGACAAGACAGTGGGCTGGTTCTAGATAGGGTGGGGGCAGGTTGACCCTCCTACCTTTGGGGTTGCTGAAGAGATTTGTTAAAGTAACGGCACTGATCCAATACAAACACAACAGTAGCAGATGAATAATAATATCATTTATGGTTCACTTCTTAGGAACCAGAAAATAACTGTACATAAAAAATAAAATAACTGCACATTATCTCAAATAATCCGCAAGATAACTAGTTTCTAGCACCTTTCTTCACTAGTTCCCCACACGGAGTCTTTCCCTTAGCAAGCATTCACTGAGTGCCTGCTTCAGACACAGAGTTACAAAGATGTTTGCTTTAGAGGACTTTCCAATCCTTAGATAAAGGTGACTGTTAAAGAAAGTCACCAATCACAGTGGGCTAAATGCTGCATTAGCCATACAGGATATGCTAGGAGGCAAGAAAGTAGCAGTGTAATTTCCTTTAGCTGGAAGAATTTGCGGGGGGTGGGGGGGCACAAATTAACTGGGCTTTGAAGGGTGTGTAGGAGTTTACCAGCTAAAGAAGATAGGAAGAAATGCTGGTGGGCAAAGAGGAAAGCTTGAAGAATGCATAAAAGTGTTGTAGATGTGTTGGGAGAAGACTAAGGAAGAGAGGTTGAACTATGAAGTTGAACTATGATGAGCCACTAATGCTATGCTATGAAGTTTGGTACTGGGAGCTCCCTGAGGGGTTCCAGCCAGTAGAATGATATGTCCATCACAGTTCCTCTGGTGGCTGATGTGGATAATGGGTTGCTGAGGAAAGATGAAGGAGACAGGTCTGAGCGAGGAGAAGATGCCAAGAAATCACCTTAGACTCAGAGGAAGGGCCTAACACTTCAAGCTGTCACACAATGGCAAGAGGTGGTGCCCAGAAGAACAATTCCTACCAACAGAAGTTTCCAATCATAGGGGAACCCTTTATTTCTTCCTCTTCTGGAGACTCCAAAATGAGCAGACGTGAGGAGGGCCATGACCCTGTGGCTGGTCCCCTCCACAGTCTCTCTCCCACCTGTTTGTAAGCAGAAGGTGACTGCATGTCCTCAGATTGACATGTAGAAACCTGTCACCCCACATTCACCCCCTATTATTCCTCCCTCACCCTTGATGGCATAGGCCAGCTCCCACGATAGAGCCTGCAAACCCCTGATAATTGCTTCTTCAGCAACCCAGAAGCTGGTCAAGGACACATAAGACGGTAAGATCACAGAGATGGTTAGAAGAGGAAAGCAGGTCATGTGTGAATGATCTTGCTGTCCATATAAATGCCCTGGGGAGACATACACCTTTCTTCCTACCTGGACTCAGCTCTCATTGGCTGTGCATGGCTGTGATACCTGTAGCAGGGCAGTCATTAGCAAAGAGGGTCACTGCAGCCACTCTAGATTTCCCTAGGATGATGAGCCACTGAAATAATAGTCCTGGTGTAGCTGTAATAAAGCACTGGACCACAAAGTCAGTTTGAATTACAAGTTCAGCTGTTCAAACTCACCATCCCCTCCATGGAGCCTTATACAGGGTCAGTATGAGTCAGAACTGACTCCATGTCACTTAACAACAACACACTTTCAACACCCAGATTTTTGCTATACCAGACAACAAATACGCTTTTCCACCAGGAAAAACTTAGTCTTTCCCAACATTCTCCCATTTCTAGATGTTTAAGCTATTTTTGGAGTCCTGGTGAGGTGCTGCTGGTTAATGCATTAGACTGCAAGGTTGGTTTGAACTGCAAGGTCAGTGGTTCAAGCTTACCAGCTGCTCCTCAGAAACCCCATACAGGGCCGCTGTGAATTGAAACCCACTCGACAGCATTTAACAACAAAAAGCCATTGTTAAGTTAGCTATTATAGTCCTTAAAGGAAGCCGGGTAGCATAGTGGGTATCATGTTGGGCTGATAACTGCAAGGTCAGTAGTTCGAGTCCACCAGGTGCTCTGCAGGAGAAAGATGAGACTTTCTGTTCCCATTAAGATTTATAGCCTCAGAAACCCTATACAGGGTTGCTATGAGTTGGAACCGACTCCACAGCACACCACTACCACCATTATATGCTTTGCAGCTGAATCCATTTCAGCTGATTCAGCCAGTTAGTATTTTTTTTTTTCCATCAAAACCATTACAACATTAAACATAAGTCAATCTCCAAAACATTGGTAACTATTGCAGCCTTGAAAAATAATCAGTAATATTGACAATGCCAAATTTATTGCGCAGGTATTACATCAGACACTATACTAGGGCTTTACAAACTCCATTCAGTTTAATTCTTATAATTTTCTAGAAAAAAATGCTAGCTTTATCTTCTCTTTGCAGATGAAAAAATTGATATTTGGCTTACTCACTTAATCCATAAGTGGCAGAGTAAGGTTTTGATGATAAAGGGATCATATATTCCTTAAACCCAAACACAGATTTTTGAGGTTGCCGTTATACACCCAACCTAGAACTATTGATTTAGCCTTCTAACACAGACTCTTATTGACATTTTCATGGGGAAACTGAAGAGGGTGTTCATCCTATATTCTGGACTTTGGAAGGAACAAAATATCTTGTGGGTGAACCTGCAGAAGGTCTGGGAACCTACAGACCCAACCAGCATGGCAACAGGAAGTATGAAACTCATGTCTCTGCCAGGGTCCTCCCTGGACTGAGTGGGACGGGCCTGACTAGCTCCCAGCTCCCCCACTGAGCGACAACTTCCTGTTGTCTCACTGTGCACATGGCCCTGTGGATAGTTTGAGATCTGAGTTTTCCTCCTTGAGCTCAAACCATCATTTAAAAATATATATATTGTTGCTGTTGTTGTTAAATACTGTCGAGTTGGTTCTGACTCATTGTTGTTGTTGTTGTTAGGTGCCATTGAGTCAGTACCGACCCATAGCAACATTATGCACAGCAGAACAAAACACTGCCCGATCCTGGGTCAACCTCACCACTGCTGCCACGCTTGAGTCTATTGATGCTGCCACTTGGCTAATCCATCTAGTTGGGGGTCTTCCTCTTTTTCCCTGACCCTCCACCAAACATGATATCCTTCTCCAGCCACTGGTCCCTCCTGTCAATATGTCTGAAGTATGAGAGACGAAGTTTGCCATCCTGGCCTCCAAGGAGCACTCTGGCTGCATTTGTTCCAAAACGGATCTATTGGTTCTTTTGGCAGCCCATGGAACATTCAATATTCTCCTCCAACATCATAACTCAAAAGCATCAATTTTTCCATGGTCTTCCTAATTCACTGTCTAGCTTTCGCATGCATATGAGGTTATTGAAAATGCCATGGCTTGGGTCAGGCGCACGTTAGTCCTCAAGCTGACATCTTTTCTCTTCAACACTTTAAAAAGGTCTTGTGCAGCACATTTGCCTAATGCAATACGTCATTTGATTTCTTGACTGCTGCTTCCATGAGTGTTGATAGTTGATCCAAGAAGAATGAAGTCCTTGACAACTTTAATCTTTTCTCTGTTGATAAGAATGTTGTTTATTGGTCCAGTGGTGAGGATTTTTGTTTTCTTGACATTGAGATGTAATCCATATTGAAGACTGCTCTTTGATCTTCATCAGTAAATGTTTTAAGTCCTCTTCACTTTCAGCAAGCAAGGTTGTATCATCTGCATATCGCACGTTGTTAATGAGTCTTCCTCCCATCCTGATGCCATGTTTTTCTTCATAGAACCCAGCTTCTCGGATGATTTGTTCAGCATACAGGTTGAATAAGTATGGTGAAAGAATACAACCTTGTCGCACACCTTTTTTAATTTTAAAACATTCAGTGTTCCCATGCTCTATTCAAACAACTGCTTCTTGGTCCAGGTACGGATTCCTCATGAGCACAATTAAGTGTTGTGGAATACTTATACTTCACAGTGTTGCCATAGCTTGTCATGATCCACAGAATCCAGTGACTCTATATAGTGTCTCTAAGTTCTGGCTAGTAAATTTGAGCTGCTGTTCTTTCAGTTCAAACTGACCTTGCAGTCAAGTACTTCTCCTACAGTGTTACACCAATGGTGGTGGTGTTGGTTATGTGCTTTGGAGTCGGTTCTGACTAATAGTCACCCTGTACAGGGTTTCTGAGGCTGTAAATCTTTATGGGAGCAGAAAGCCTCATCTTTCTTCCATGGAACAGCTGGTAGTTTTGAACTGCTAACCTTGCGATTCGCAACCTGATCCATAACCACTATGCTACCAGAGCTCCTTTCTTTTTTAATATAATTTTAAAACATAAGCCAGTTTAATAGGTGCACCTGACCCAAGCCATGGTATTTTCAATAACCTCATATTCATGCAGAAGTTGGTTAGTGAACAAGGAAGACCTCAGAATAATTGATGCATTTGAGCTATGACGTTGGAGAAGAATATTAAAAGTACCATGGACTGCCAAAAGAACAAACCAATCTGTGTTGGAAGATGTACAGCTAGAATGCTCCTTGGAATCCAGGATGGCCAGGCTTCATCAGTCATACTTTGGACATATTGTCAGGAGGGACCAGTCCCTGGAGAAAGATACCATGTTGAGTAAAGTGAATAGTTGGATATAAAGAGGAAGACTCCCAATGAGATGGATTGGCACAGTGGCAGTAGCAATGGGCTCTAATGTAGCAACAGATGTGAGGTTGGTGCGGGACTAGGCAGTGTTTTGTTCAGTTGTACTCAAGGTCGCTATGAATGGGTACCGACTCGATGGAACCCAACAACAACAATAGACTAATGGTGAGACCAGCTCTCAGTTCAACCTTCTACCAAACCCTGCTGGGAGCCTCCACATGAACTCTTTCTGGCTCCTGCAGTGGAGACCCAGGTGGAGTGGTCCTTCAGATGACTCAGACAGTGCTGACACTAGCTGTGGACCCCGTGCACACTGCCCTCCCCCCTCAGAGTAGCCATATGTGCTTGTTGTCAGGCATCCCTCTGTGCTAGATATAGGGAATAGTCCCCTTTTACAGAGTGGTGAGACTGAGCCTGAGTGCTCATTAATATGTTCAAGGTCATGTAGATCATCCCTGCCAGAGCTTGAATGAATTTTTGTGACTTTGTAGCTCAAGTCCATGCCCTTTATTGTGTCCTGGTATGAGCTCCCAGTAGGAAACTAAACACAAAAAGGTCATGCTTCCAGACTGATCTGGAAAATTAATAAACAGGACATTTGTATTTGTCTGAAACAAAGCAGTTGCCTCATTGGATTGGACTAATGTGTGTGACTGATAATATTAAAACTGTGTATGATTTCTTTTAATTACCCAGCATTGATGGGTACTTCCTCAGGGATGGGTCCTGAGGATACAGAGATAGATAAGAACCAGTCCTGACCCTGGAAGGCTCTTGCATCAGAGTTCATTGCAAGAAAGATGAACAACTTGGGTTGCTTTGAGGAGAAAGGGATTTACTACAGGGAAAGGGGAGATTGTAAAATCACTGGAAGGGCTGGAGTCATGGACTCCAGGCTGGGCCTCCGGGAATGACCTGAAAACACTGCAAAACTGGCATGTCAGGGGAGCTGCTACCTCTGAGGCTGCCCTTGAAGTTGCCAAGTTCATGAGCACACTGCTAGGCTCATGAGCACACGTCAGGAAACAGGATGCTGCCACTACTGCTGATACCACAGCAACTTCCTGTGGCCAACAGAAAGCTGTAGAACAGACAGTGGGATGGTGCCACTGAGACTTGGTATCTCCAAGAGCTTACTACCAGCAGAAAGCTACCTAAAGGAGTCAGAAGGTGACTTTTACTCCCCAAATTTTGCGGGAAGGCATTGGATTGGTATTGGGAGCCCTGGTTGCAAAAGGTCTGGCCTAGGCTCTCGGGTCTGCTTTGTAGAGGAAGGTAAACTTGCTAGAGCTCTATCTGGGCCCATGGCTGAGTCTCTCTTCAGCCCAAATAGTGTGTCAGAAAGCTTGCAAGCCACCGGCAGCTGCTCCCGCTCTGTTCACCCCTCTAACTCAACTTTGCAGGTGGACTCGGGGGCACTAGGTATTTCTCCATCCTGGGGATGAATGCAGGAAGCTCCAAGGAGTCTTCTAGATTTCCCCCCTATCATCTCTCTGACTCATCCCATGACTGTTCTCACTTGTATGGCTAGGATGCCTAGAGAGAGGCCAGATTAGGAACCTGCATGAAGGTGACCACTGGTTTTCAGAATCAAACTCTCATTTCCTTTGGCCTAGGTCCAGGTTAGTCCAGCCTGGAAACAGAGTAAATGGATATGACAAAGTAACTCACTTATCCAATCAATATTTGTTGGATACCTGCTATGTGCCAGACACCATTCTAGGGCTAGGGAAGCAGTGGCGAACAGCCCGGAAATTGCTCATGGAACTTACATTCCAGTGGGAGCAGAAACATACTAAATAAGTCAAGAAGTTGAGAAAATGATAAACGCTGTAAGATAAAACAGCTATGTACTGGAGAGCCTCTAGGGAAGAGCAGCTTTCAGTAGAAGGAGGGCCTTTCTGGGGCTGTGACTTTGAACTGATATTTAAATGACAGATTGGAGCCAGCCATTGAAAGATCTGGGGAGGAGTGTTTCAGCACGTGCAAAGGACCTGAGGCAGGCATGAACATAGTGTGTCTGAGGACCAGAAAAAAGCGAGGTGTCTGGACAAAGGAACAAAGGAGAGAGGGAGAGAAGAACACAGACATTCTGGGAAGCATCATCTCACATCAGAATTTGAGGGCCATAGGAGTACAGCAGTGTGTCTACATGCGCCTATGTATTGTGTTTCTTTTGGAGAGTCACTGAAGGCTTTTAAGCAAGAGGATGACAGGATCCAGTTTATCCTTGTAAAGATTACTTGGGCTACTGTATAAATGATGGATTCAGGCGGGCAAGAGTGGAGGTTATTGCAGTGAGCAAGTAAGAAGGTGACAAGGGCTTGGAGGAGGGTCTGAGGGGATGGCTTAATAGCTATCTTCCCAGCCCCAGCCCAAAGGTGTCCTGGTTCTCCAAGACCTACCCTGGCTTTCCTGGATCTCATCATTGCCCCAAAGCCTGTGGTCTGCAGAATCTGGAGGGGTCTATCTATTTAGGCAGACTTGTGTGACATACCAAGTATCAGACAAGTCCTACAACTTATTAAGCCTGTGATCTTGGGCAGACGCATCCGTTTCTCTGGTCCTCAGTATCTCCACCTATAAAATGGGGACAATGAAATGCTTCCAAGTAGTGAGACAGAAAGGTGAAATGCCAGCCTAGTTGGCTTCACACTGCCACGCCTTCCGCTTCCCGCCTGCTCCCGAGCACGCGAGTGAGTGAGTGTGGGGAGCTGTAGAAGCAAATCCGAAAAGCCCCCCTAGTAATGAAACTGTCAGCAGCAAAAGAAAAAGAGCGGGGTGCCGCTGTGACGGTGGCCATGGTGATGAATGATTTATGTCCACGGTAATGGTTACATAAGCAGCTGTTACATTTTAAAAGCATCATGCAAACAATATGAAACATTTATTTAAGTGGTTCTGCACTATGGGGAATTTGATTTAATCAGACTTTATTTCTGTTCTCATTAGAATGAAGTCTGGCAACTCGCGTAGACAGCCCTACCTCCGTTCAGTAGCTTCCAGCTACTGAAAGCAAATATTTTTACTGTGCCACAATTAAACATTTATACAGCACCAGGCTCCCCATCTGGCCTGCGGACGGGAGGGGAGGTGCAGCGGATTCATGCCGCCAAAAGCTCGCGCAGAACCAAACGCGAAGCACCCCCGCATCCAAGAGAATTAATAACCTCTCTGAAGAACCCATTTGCGAGTGAACGAGTTCACCGATTCATAAAATTTCTTGGATGTGCTGACAGCTGTAGGTGGGCGAACCAAGAAGTCTCCTGGTGGGTTTTGAATCATTGGGACTCCAGGCTGAGCTAGGTTCTTTGCTTTTTTTTTTTTTTTTTTAATTCTTAGACCATCACAACATACAAAATGTAGAGATGCTGAATCCTCTGAAGAATATGATGTGAATATGATTTTGCGAGGGTTTCCATAAGTGATTGTTGTTGTTGTTAAGCGCTATTGAATTGGTTCATGACTCATAGAGACCCTACATAGGGCTTCCAAGGGATGACTGGTGAGCTTGAACCACCGACCTTGCGGTTAAAACCAACCTTGCAAGTCCAGCTCATGAACCTGCAGCACCACACCAGGACTCCATGAATGACGGGCACCAAGTTTAGGAGCAAGTTTGTCTCAGAGAGTCAATTATGAAGGTGAAACTTCATAAACAGATATCTTCTATGATTATTCATTATCTTCTTCTATATTTTAAATGGTGTAGAAGACACATTCTTTAAAGAAAAATTCACTGGGTACTGAAGCCAAGAGACCTAAAATTTAGTTTATCTTTAACCTCTTTAACCTTGGACTTGCTTCTTCCCTATTATGGATTTCAACTTCCCTATCTATAAAAGGGTAGTGTTGGAATTAAGCAATTTTTCTCAAAGTGTGTTCGTTTCCTGGAATACATCCCAAGTGATATCTCTTTAAAATAAGGGGATGTCAAGGTTAAATAAAAAATCTTTGCATGTTGCAAATGGATAAGCACTTGTGTACTAAATGAAAGGTTGGTTTGAACCTACCCAGAGGCACCTTGGAAGAAAGGTCTGGTGATCACAGGCATTGGAAACCCTACGGAGCACAGTTCTCTGCAACTCATGGGTTGGAATTTTTCACAGTGAAGTGATTTTGATCTTAAGTGTGGGAGATACTGTGCACTCTCTCCACTCTGGGAAACTTACAAATGCTAAAGTTTCTGAGAAGTCTTGTGGCAAAGAGGTCTGATGGAATGTTAATATCATGAAATGCAAGCATTCTATAAAATAGTCTTTGGGACCTGTTATACTGAACCAATAGACTGCCAAAAGAACCAATAGATCTGTTTTGGAAGAAGTACAGCCAGAGTGCTCCTTGAAGGCCAGGATGGCTAAGCTTCATCTCTCATACTTTGGACATATTGTCCAGAGAGAACAGTCACTGGAGAAGGATGTCATGCTGGGTAAGGTGGAGGGTCAGAGAAAAAGAGGAAGACCCCTAATGAGATGGATTGGCCAGGTGGCATCATTGGTGGCATCAAGTGTGGCGGCGGTAGTGAGGTTGGCCCAGGATCGGACATTGTTTCGTTCTGCTGTGCATGGGGTCGCTATGAGTCGGTTCAAACTCGATGGCACCTGACAACAACATACTGAATTATCTCAAAGATCCCTTTCAGTTCTAGGTTCTCTGAAGCAACAACTTAGGCTACCTTCTTGCCCCTGAACAGGACAACTTCTAACTGAGCCTGGAATCTATAAATCAGACATCCCGGCTGAGCATCCTTCCTGTCCAAAGCCCCTTCTTCCTGCATCTGAGCTCATGCCTTATGCTATCGGGAGCTTCCTCAGTTAGTCACTGGGATCTCTGGGGGTCAATTTTTCTTTCTCTTTGGTTTTCTATCCTAGAACTGCAACTAGTCCATATAATCCATTGGTCAGTGGTGGTGACTGTGTGCCTTGGAGTCGGTTCCGACTCATAGCAACCCTGTACAGGGTTTCTGAGGCTGTAAATCTTTACAGGAGCAGAATGCCTCACCTTTCTCTTGCAGAGCAGCTGGTAGTTTTGAACTGCTGACCTTGTGGTTTGCAGCCTGATTCATAACCACTACGCTACCAGAGCTTGCTAGGAGATGATAAAGATGATAACTGAAACATGGTCCAACAGCCAGTAGATGACAGGGTTGGGAATAGATCCAACTTCTCTCCTTGCTCTCCCCAGATGCTTGGTTTTACATGCAATTGAAAATCTGCCCCATGCTTGCCACTTAAGTCAATATTTCCTTCTATGTTATTATGATGCTATTTTTTTTTGTTATTATTTATCTATGATGGTTTTGTGTATTTTCTCTGAGAACGGCGTGATCACTTTAAGGGTGAAACTTAGGTCTGTGTTTGCACAGAACTCACATTACTCTAAGATATCACCATGCTGAAACACTCTCTGTGCCAAGTTACCAAAAGCTTCACCTGTTTCTTATTCTCCCTGTCAAGCCATCTCAGCCCCAATCACTTCTCTCCTAAACAATGCACTATTATCAATTTATTCATACAGGCAATATTTAAAGCTCCCGTGCATTGTTCCTTAATTAAAAACAAGCACATGAACAAAATAATTACTAGAGTCAACTCCAATTCACAGTGACACCATGTGTGTCAGAGTAGAATTGTACTCTACAGTAATTTCAATGGCTTATTTTCTGGTGGAAGATCAATAGGCCTTTCTTCCAAGGTGCCTCTGTGTGGATTTGAATCTCCCACCTTAGTTTAGCGAATGAACATGCTAACTTTTGGCACCACCCAGGGACTTCACCCTTCAATTACTGTGGGGTGATTCAGTAGTCTGTCAGTAAGGCGAACAGATCTGTGTTGGAAAAAGTACAACCAGAACGCTCTGTAGAAGCCAAGGTGGCCAGACTTCATCTCTCATATTGAGAGGGACCAGTCCCTGGAGAAGGACATCATGCTTGGTAAAGAGATGGGTCCATGAAAAAGAAGGAGGTGAAAAATTGGTACTGGGAGCTCCAGCGAGATGGACAGCCATACTAGCAATAGCAATGGGCTCAAGTGTAGCTGCAATTGTTAGGATGGCGCAGGACTGGGTTGCGTTTTATTCTGCTGTACATAGGATCACTATGGGTCAGAACCTGCTTGATGGCACCTAACAGCAACAGGAATTAGGTTATATCTAACCAACGGTTACAGCTAACAACTAGAGTGGCCTAAGTTGGTACTGGATGGCTAGGTAGGTTTGAACCATAAGGTTGGTGGTTCAACCTCACCAGCTTCTCCTGGTAAACCCTATACAGCGTCACAATGAGTTGGCTCTTAACAACAGCAGCAGCAGCCAAGGGTCTTAATCAATTATTCACATTGGAAACAACTTTGGTTAATGGAATCCTCAAATAATCACAGTCAATTTGAGTGAGAAAGATACGAATTAGAAGAACACAAGTTTTTACCACTGTGCCATATAGTGAGATTGGGTGTGAAAGAAAGTAAGTCTGACATTTTGAAGGAACGTTTTAAACATGTGTTTTGAAAAATAATACCATTTTTCTGTTAAATCTTCATGTGACTAGGAATCAAGAGTGAACCATAGCCAAATTCAACAACAGCGTGTGTGATTTGAATTTGCTTCACAGGTGCATAATTGCCTTGCACACTTCCTCAGCAACACCTTTGGTTCACCTTTCTGGGGAGCTGGCCTTTAAGTCTTGGGTAATGCAAACAGTTATTGCTACTGACTGCTGACTAAAAGGTTAGAGATTCAACTCCACCTAGAAGTGCCTCAGAAGAGTGGCCTGGCAATGTATTTGTGAAAAACCAGCCACGGAAAGCCCTTTGGAGCACAGTTCTCTACTCTGAGACCCAAGGAATTGCTGAGTTGGAATCTGTCCACCAGATGGCAGTGCCTGCGACCATTTCCTGTAGGGCCCTGCCTCAGACAAGGAGAGTTACTTATTCAAACAGTTGCTTAGCAAGCCCTTTGTAGTTATTGAGTCCTTCCTTGCAATACAGTCTAGTCCAAATTGAGAAGTGCTCACTGGATTTTCAAAGTCTTAATATGAAAAACAAAAGAACATAAACTATCGCATGAAAAATTTTGTATCAATTACATGTTGACTGATGTTGTTTGGGAAATAAAAGTGAAATAAAATATAGTATGAAAATTGAAGTCTCTGGGTGGTATAAAATTGCTAATGTGCTCTTCTGCTAATTGAAAGTTTTGGGGTATCTTGGAACAAAGGCCTGGTGATCACCTTCTGAAAAATTAAACATTGACAACCACACTGAGCACCGTTCTACCCTGACACACAGGGGTCACCTTGAGTTTGAATTGACTCAACAGCTACTAGTTTTTATTATTAAAATTAATGATACTTGTTTCTTTCTGCATTTAAACATTGCTACTATTTAAACTGGAGTCCTGGTGTGGTGCTGTGGGTTAATGCACCAGACTGCGAAGCCATTTGAATTGCGAGGTCGGCACTTCAAGCTCATCAGTCGCTCCTCAGAAACCCTATACAGGGTTGCTATGGGTCGGAACCAATTTGACAGCACTTACAACAACAACGACAACTATTTAAACTGCCACTCATCTGTCAGTTTGTCATATTGTGGTGACTTTCATGTTGCAATGATGTCGGAAGCCGTGTCACCAGTATTTTAAACATGAGCCGGGCCCAACAAAGTGGACAGTTTTCAGCAAGGTTTCCAGAATAATACAGTCTAGGAAGAAGGAGATGTGGACTTCTTCTAAATATTTAGCCACTGAAAACCTTATATACAACAATGAAACATTATCAGAGATAGTATTAGATGATAAAAACCCTATGAATAGAAGCAGAGCATTGTCAGATATAGTGCCAGAGGATGAGCCCCTCAGGTTGGAAGGCACTGAAAATATGACTGGGGAAGAGCTGTCTCTTCAAAGAAGAGTTGACCATAATGACGTGAATGTAGCAAAGCTTTAGGGATCTTCATTTGCTAATGGGGCAAACCTCAAAATGAGGAGAAACAGCTACAAATATTGATTGATAATCTGAGCATGAAATGTATGAAGTATGAATCTAGGAAAATCGTAAGTTGTCAAAAATGAAATGCATAAAGATTGATATCCTAGGCATTGGTGAAGTGAAATTGATGGTACTGGTCATTTTGAATCAGGTAATCATATAGTCTACTATGCCAGGAAGAGCAAACTGAAGAGGAATGATGTTGCATTAATCATCAAAAAGAACAATTCAACATCTATCTTGAAGTACAACACTGTCTGTGATAGGATAATATCCACATGACTACAAGGAAGACTAGTTAGTACCACTATTATTAAAATTTATGCATCAATCTCTAAAGTCAGTGATGATGTAATTGAAGAACTCTAACAACTTCTTCAGTCTGAAATTGATCAAACATACAATCAAGATGCATTGATAACTATTGGTGATTGGAATGTGAAAGTTGAAATCAAAGAGGAAAGGACAGTAGTTGGAAAATATGGCCTTGGTGATAGAAAAGATACTGAAGATCACATGATAGAATTTTGTAGGACCAATGACTTCTTCATTGCAAATACCTTTTTTTAAACAACATGAAAGGCAACTATACACATGGACCTCACCAGATGGAATACACAGAAATCAAATAGACTCAATCTGTGGCAAAAGACAGTGGAAAAGCTCCATATCACCAGCCAAAATAAGGCCAAGGGCAGACTGTGGAACAGAAAATCAATTGTTCCTATGCAAGTTCTGGCTAAACCTGAAGAAAATTCAGACAAATCCATGAGAGCTAAAATATAAACGTAAATATATCCTACCTGAATTTAGAGACCATTTCAAAAACAGATTTGATGCATTAGACACTAATGAAAGAAGATCAGAAGAGTTGTGAGATGACATAAAGAAACATATAGGAAAAACAGATAAAGGTCACTAAAAATACAGTAAAGGAAGGGAAGAAAAAAATGAATAGCAGTAGAGATTCTGTATCTTGGTTTTGAATATAAAGAGTATATAAAACAAATGGAAGAAATGAGGAGGTAAAAGAGCTGAACACAAAATTTCAGAGGGTAGCTCAAGAATGCAAAGTCAAGTATTATAATGAAATGTGCAGAGACCTGGAGTTAGAAAACCAAAAAGGAAAAACACAGCATTTCACAAGCTGAAAGAACTGAAAAAAAGATTCAAGCCTCGACTTGAACTATTGGAGTATTCATTCTATGTGCAAAATATTGTGTGATGGAGAGAGCATCAAACGAAGATGGAAGACCTCTCTGGATGGGGCTGGTGAAAGGAGATGGGGATAAGACTCGTTTGGTTCAATAGTGAATAATTGCTATCAGGACTGATTGTGAGTATTGCAAATGTAAAGGTAGATGTTTTGTAACAAAAAGAGGGGAGTGGCTGATCTTGCAGTCCAGGAGCAGAGGACCCTGGGACCATCAAGGGAAAAGAGTGGAGTGTGGGACCCTATCCAGAGAAGCACCAACACCAAAGATGGAGGCAGAGGATGACGTGGAGAGATGGAGCGGCTGGGGACTCTGGACTCAGAGAGGGAGAGGGGCTTTGTGCTGATGGCCAGGGAGCAGGCTTGTGGGGTGTATCCTTTGGCTGTTTAAATGGTTATATATTCCTGAGTTCTTTGGTGTACAACCAAAAAAAAAGAAGGAATGGAAGCAAATACTGTTGAATGATGGTGCATGGAGGGGATTGTAATCATTGCAGTGAAAGAAATACAATAGGATGAGTGTAAAGCTGATGTTCTCTCATGTAAAGTATCACTCGATTCACAATAAAAACTTTCTTTTTAAAAAAAAAAGAGAAGAAGAAGATGGAAGGAATACACACAGTCCCTGTACCAAAAGGAAATGGCTGAATGTTCATCCATTTCAAGACATAGCTTGTGATCAAGGACTGATGATACTGAAGGAAGACATCCAAGCTATACTAATGGCACTGACAAAAAACAAGGCTCCAGGTATTGATGGAATACAAATTGAATCTTTCATCAAAATGATGTATCCCTGGAGACACTCACTCATCTATGCTAAGAAATTTGGAAGGCAGCCACCTAGTCAACTGATTGTGCCCATTCCAATGAGAAGTGATCCAATAGATTTCAGAAAGCACCAAACAATATCACATGCAAGTAAAATTTTCTAAAGATAACTTTAAAAGTGTTGCAACAGATTCAGAAGAGGATGTGGAACTAGGGATATTATTGCTGACATCAGATGCAAATGGCTGAAAGCAAAGAATACTAGAAAGATGTTTATTGACTATGCCAAGGCTTTTGACTATGTGGACCTCGACAAGCTATGTATAACATTTCTAAGAATGTGCGTTCCAGAACACTTAATTGTGCTCATAAGGAACCTGTACATAGACTAAAATGCAGTTGTTTGAACAGAACAAGTGGGTACTGAATGGTTTAAAATTAGGAAGGTATGCATTAGACTTGTATCCTTTCACCATACTTGTTCAATCTGTATACTGAACAAATAGCCCAGGAAGCTGGATTATATGAAGAAGAATGCAGCACCAGAATTTGAGAAAGACTCATTAATAACCTATGATGTGCAGATGATATAACCTTGCTTGTTGAAAGCCAAGAGGGCTTAAAATACAT